>NC_059188.1:3433194-3751431 GCF_020631705.1 Daphnia magna
CTTTTTCATTTGATTTGATTATTTTCTGTTTATTTGCCAGTTCAGTTGATGAACAAAATAACTGTGAGGTAAAACAAAACATAGAATACATTTGGTTTTCCGTTAAATCGCAAATTTAATTACGCAGCAACATATTGTAAAGTCCAGGAGGATCTATCAAAAATTGAGTGACCTTATAGTGCCGGCGTAGTTCATTTTGAACGTCCATGGTACATGAGAACGATATGAATAGGTGGCAATCATATAATCCGAAGGTTATCCTCAGGACGTATTAAGGATTTGCAGGTTTCTTTCTGGGATATTCTAAAGATGTCCCAAATATCGGACCAGAATGGTCTAGGAACATCCTTGGGCTGTTTTATTGCTACATGGGAAGGGAGTAGGGGATCGCGTCGTCTTGTAATTGAATGATCATTTCCGGGCCGACCATACACCGAAGGCCCATAGACTAGTAAAAAACGTCGGTAAAGTGATTGACGATGGCCACTTTGATGTCTTCTTTCTGCTCGGTGGACGGGGACAACGGTGTTGCCTTTACGCACTCGAGAAAAGAAAAAAGGGGGTAACCGATACACAAAATGTTTGTATTTGCGAAACAGAATTAAGAAGGGGAGTTAACGTGATGGCAGGAATGACTTGCCGTGAACATGATACGTGTTCCTCAAGTCACCGATTTAACAAACCAAAAAACGGGATTTTTCTCGGAGGGAATACTGGTACAGTATCCTGCACAAAAATCCGAACACCGATTTAATTTTTTAAAGCCACCTCTTGGCGGAGTAACGGGTTTTTGTTTGTTTTTCTTTAAGAGGGTGGGTAGACGGGGTGATGGACACGACAGGGTAGGGTTGGGTAAGTCTAGACATTTTAAAAAGGTGCCTTAAGGTATTACGCTTTAAGGCAAGTTACAGGTCGGGACATTTTTGCAACCCCCAGGGTGGCGTGTTTTTTAAAACGACAGTTGGAAATTTAGGGCTTGGGCTTGGTAATGTTGCCGAAACAATTTAGCTTATGTTCCAGCTGCCTGTAAATGTTGACGTCGCTGTCAATGGCGTAGGTGTAGCCTTTCTGAATGTGATGCTGGAGATCGGCGTTCGATTCCAGATGAGGTGCTGAGTTAATATGGATAACTTACGAGAAATTCTCGTTTATATATAAAACAAATTTTCATCGAGCAATATGTGCTTTTTTTGTTTATTAAATAATTTAAAAAATAATAATCTCCTTCGTTCTAGAAAAATTAATATTTCCAGCATATTCGAATGAAGAATATTATAACGTTACCAAATCTTTTGCAATTCCTTTTTGGGAATCGAACTCTGACCTACGGCGTCGCAATCAGAGGCTCTACACATATGCCATCGGTATCGAGATAATATTGCACAGGCAGCTATCTAATTTATTACGCACGTTGCCACACGTGCTCCTAAAGCCTTTCCTAGTTTAAAGAAACCCGGGTTAAAAAATGTCTGACCTTTACTTGCCTTAAAGCGTACCGATACCTTAACTTGCCATAAAAAGAATGTCTAGACTTACCCAACCCTGCCCTATGTGTCCATCACCTGCCAGTCTACCCTCCCTCTTAAAGGGAAAAAGAAAACACTTCACTTTCGGGAAACTACAGGAAAAGGGGCAGGAAATTACGGCTTGCGAGCTACATGAAGGCTAAACCAGTTACTGAATAGGCTACTTGAATTTCCCAGACCAATGCCGGTTCGTTGGTAGCTCCACCTTTCTCCACTTTTTCCCTTAACTCTAAATTTCAGCCGTTGTCCAGATCAGGTTGCGTTTTGAGCTTACCAATTTAACGGTTTGAAAAATGGCAATCCTTTGACTGGATGATGGTTCCTCTTTGCTATTGGGATGGGACAAACATTGGGTAATTTTTCAAAAATATGCGAAGAGATATTATTCGAGGCCTAGAAGTCAGTCAACGACTCTGTGGATTTGCGCGCAGTTACACAATTGATAACGGATTTCAACGATGTGTGGCGTATGTGGGTAGGAATTCCCAACAGTATCGATTTCAAGCTATAGACAGATCATACGTAAGCATTTCAAGTGCTTTAGCAAACAAAATCCCTTCGGCTGCTGGGTACGACGTTAGCTGAATTGAGCGCTGCATAATACAAGTTTCCCATCGAAGTGTTATAGCTAATTCCGTTGGTTGGTACCCTAATTTTAATTATTTCCAATCCAAATTTGACACGCGTTTAGCTTACATAATAAAGAAGCAAACGTGAAATGATCGATGTGGGTTTTTAAAATTTTTGACTGTGTGGTTGTATTTTTTTATTTAAAAAAGCAAGTTTTTTGCTGTTTTTCCAATTGTGGGGGGGGGGGGGTAAAAACTTTTTGGGGGCTTTCATCTTTGGGAAAATTTTTTTTGTCCCAAAAGACAACCCAATTCCAATGATTATCAAAAACAAAAAATAAAACTGAAAAATGGGACACCCTACGGTGGCTCTTCAATTACGATCCGTTGATGCAGGGGGCTTGGTAGAATGTGTGGGACATGTGGTGGAGCAGCAGGTGGATCCCTCTGGAACACCACTCGCCGATGCGGTTCACGAATCACGACCCGTTGACGTTGTCTTGCCACCTCACGGTCTATTGTTACAGCTACACGTCTCTCCAATATGAATGCGTGTCGTAGAGCTCGGCTCAGCTCACTATTGCGACGACGTGGCATACATATCGAATGGGGGAATCTTCGGCAGACCACGATGTTCAGGCCGAAATGGCTAAAAGAGCGACGACCATGAATAGAGACCAGCGTTCACCAAAAAACAAAAGCCAGCATAGAAACACATGCACATGAACGACAATCGCCGAGTTAACGTGAGTGGCCCAACGATATTCAGACCGAAATGGTTCGGATTGCGACGACCATGAATAGGGACAAGCCCACAGTACGGCAAGAATGTGAAAACTTCTTAGCATATGATATCCCAGTCAGTCACTCAATCAATCATATTGCTCAACAAAGTATCAATAGTATTCTTTGTCTTATTAATACTTACAAACAAAGTAGAATAAATGATGTAACACACACGATTGGTAAGTAGGACCTGGACCTATTAATCTTGTATTGTAGCTTGATAGAACAGAGCACAAGAAGTGAAGCAGATAAACTAATATCGTACTAGGTTAGAATATGGACGAACGTCACACGTCGGTGACGATCTTCATTCGTCTTGCTCCATCACACACAGCTGGTTCTACAACCCCCTTGGTTTCCGCAACCAATCAGTTGTGCGCATCTGGTTGGTATTTATAATGAATCACAAGAAAACTGAATAAGATGGAGGCAAATGCACGAAAGGCGATCGATTTCTTTGTTCCACAGTGACTATAAAATGGTGGCACCACGTGCGAGACGGGCCTGAAGGAAAAGCCAGAACAAAGAAAAAAAAGCGGGTTCCCCACAGCTTTAGCGAGATGAGCCACGTAAAATGGGGCGTCGTAAAATTAAAGTCTCAGCTGGGGAATGTCAACACAAATTGTGCCAATTAAAAATACTTGTAGTAAGGTTTAACCAACTGCGCCATGTTAGATTGTTCAGTCTGGGTAGCTAATCACGGGATTAACTAATTGTATTCAGCGAGACGAGAACTTAGCTTCCGAACTCTTGCTGAACCGAAGGGAGACTCCCTCAATCCGGCCCGCTGCTTCTTACAGTCTGAGCCACGTGACATCTCGTGACCATAAACGTAAACACACAATAACACGACATTTACATCATCCATTTTTCCAGATATACCAAATAATTAATGGACACCTTTGTTTGTTTGGTGACCATCGCAAACAAAATGTGAAACAGTTGCACCTCATCTTTGGAAGAGCAGCAACAGCCTTAACAACTATATTGTCACGAGCGATCTCGGGGTAAAACTATTTATTAGGGGGTTTTCGATCAACACTCACAAGTACACAAGATGCAATAGAAGAGGATAACACCAAGACAGAAAAACTAACTACACTTAGCAAAGAGAATGAAAATAACTCACGACTAACACAAGACTGCCAGTCTACTCAACTCCCCCCGGGTTTTTCATCGTTCGACTCTTCCGTCCATTCAAGGCTAAAGCGATTGGAGGAAGTAACATGACCATTTCTGACGGATGGCGAGTCTCTCCGTTACACCCATAACGGAGGGTGAGAACGGGCGTCGAAGCTCTCTCTCTCACGTCACTCTCGTATTTCTTGAACTAGCAAGAAACCATTCGCTACATCCCCCTCCTCAGCCGACGACTCGACCCGATCGCACTTTCCCTCGAGCAGAAACTAGATGGGCCTAATGTCTCGTTCTAATTAACATACATGAAACCAATTCAACACACTAATTTTAACAGCAGAAAAACCACACATAATATACCGGACATACTACATATAAGGGAGGAAAAAAAGAAAAAAAAAAGTTAGGAATAAGAATAATGACACAAATCAAAACTGAAATAAGTTGTTCTGTGTTTGGGGGGGGGGGGTCGGATTACAACCGTCCCTCCACTTCACCTTCATGCAAAGCTAATCGGCCTTCCAGTTCGACTAAGCGTTGGGTAACGCTGGCGAGCGACAACTGATATCGGCGCCAGCCGAAAAATAGCACAGTCACGGCGCCCAGCAGTAGGCCAACTATGGCTACGGCTAGTTCATAGGGGTATCGGGGGCCGACGGTGCGGTTGACCTCCATATCCACTCTCGCTTTCTCTTGTTCTTCAATGGCGTGCAAGTGCTCACCCATGAGTGAAAGACGGCTCCCAAACCTAGCGTGGCGCGATAGTAAGGGCTTGGTAGGCGCACTGTTTTTCTCGCCGGGAGGGGGATTTTCTCTTTCAGCGTCCTCGGGTAGGAGCTGATCTAGGTTCTCCAGCTGCGTCAGAGTCGGTAAAGTATGGTTACTGAGTGAATGTATGACACTCTTTCTGAGGCTTGCTTGAAAAATCCAGTCGTCGGTGTGGGCGGAACACGACATGGGAACCTCGAAGACATCAAACGCTTCCTTCTCGATGACGGTGTTGGGCCTCCCGCGTTCGTGTGGACAGGTGAACGTGATATAGGTTCCTTGTGTGGTGGAATAACCCCATCTACGGTGACCTAAATAAACCGTCTGTTGGCCTCTCCAGGGCGAAAGCTTAGTTCTGCAGTAGATGCGGCTCCGCACCTCGTCCTTCAAAAACAGTGCCATAGCACAGCTCGACTCCTGGTGCTTCCTACTTACGGCTCGGCTGAACGGGCATATGGACGTAGGTGAAGCCACGCAGCGGGAAGAATCGGAGGCCGTCAGTTCCACGAAGGCTTGGCTATCTCTAGCCACGGCGAGAAATGGAGGAAGGGGCTCAAACTGAGCACCTAGTGTGGCATTGCCAATGGGGCGCGGTAAGCTGACGACCTCATATAGCGTAATCCTAAAGGGGAACTCGAACACGGGTAAATGTATAAAGATGCGGAGGTAGTTACCTACGGTCGCTACCACCACCTTCGCTTCTGTGTAAACCTTCCAGATATCCCCGTTCTGAATGGAGGGACTCAGCGACCAGCCGGGCGGTAAAACCGCCTTGATTTCCTTCAGCACCGCTTGCACTTGCAATGGAGGGAAAAGAGTAACAGGAAGCCGCCCCATGGACATAGTGGCGATGCCAACCGAAAAATTATTCAGCGCCTCATCAAGCCAAGCGATGGCGGACTCCACCTGCCGAAACGCATCTTCCACTTTCGTAATAGCTATCCAATGCGTTTCCATTTCCCGTGCAACACCATCAGTTTTTTGGTCCAGTTTCCAGGTTTCCTTCTCGATTTGTGCGAAAGCGGTCTGGAATTCGGCCACAGCGTCAGCGACTGCTTTAGTCTCCCACAAGGTCTCATTGATGAGAGTTGCTTGAACCTCCAAAGCATGCACAATGGACGTAGTCTCCGTGGATAACCTGTCAAGGCGACCGTGTACATGCTCGAGATCCTCCTGCGTGGACACTCCGAAGAGCAAACTTAGGACTTTGCCACCTCCGTCGATTAGTCCTCGTTTTCGCCTCGCAGCTTGCAGGTTGACGGCCGCCTTTAGATCACTGAAACGTTGGTTACAGCGTCGCAGCTTCCCTAGCTCGACGGTTGCTCTCCCCTTCACATGCTGTTGTAGCGTTAGCTTGAATTTGTCTCTAGGGCCGTCATAACGATTAGCCATAGTATCCATCCTCACGTCGAGCCACTCTTGCAGGGTCTTCATCATGGTCGTCAGGTGATCAAACGTAAGGTCGGTAGCTACGACCCATTCGGAATCAGAGAACGATACCTCGCCCTCTGACTTAAAAATCACCCCTTGGTAAGCCACTGCTTCCTTGGTTGAGGTGGGCTTAAACTTTCCTATCACCGTGAGAAATAATAGGAGCGGGAAGGTCAACAGGAATGTTTTTCTGGCCGCCCGGATCCTCGCAGAACGACGGAGGCCTCCGCCTACCTCTTCAGCGGCTGGTGTAGCTTGCTGCGGGATGGTTGATTCCAACGATGGAGGCCGCTCCAGTGGTTGGACCTGCGCCCGATTTCCAGTGGGGGCCTGGGGCGAGTCCTGCTGAGAGGCCTCTTCATCGCCGGAGCTCAAGGCACTTGTAGTTTGCACCTGGGGCCTAGGGCTCACACAATCGATGAAGGGCTTCATGCGCTCCACATGCACAACTTCGGACTTGGGGGACCTGCCAAGTCTGATCTCGTAGTTGCTGGGGGTGGTTTGGCGTATGATCGGGTAGGGACCAAACCAGCGATGTAGAAGCTTTTCCGACTTCCCGATCTTCCGGACTGGTTTGTAAATCAACACCTCCTCACCCGGCAGGTAAGTCGGGGGTTCTCGGCGTCCCCCATCGTACCGAGTCTTTTGTTTTCTGTGTACAGCAGCACTGAGCCTCTGTACATCTTGACGCGCTCGGTGTAACCTTCCTAGGGCCCATTCCGTGGGGTCTTGGTCGCGAGGAGGAACAAGATTCGGGTTGGAATTTAAGGCTCCGTCGACAGGAAGAATGGGCTCCCTCCCATACACGAGGTAGAAAGGGGTTCTTCCCGTGCTCTCCTGACGACTGGTATTGTAGGCAAAGGTAACGTATGGTAAGGATTAATCCCAATCCCGGTGATCCGCACTTACATACATAAATAACATATCAGCCAGAGTGTGATTCAGCCGTTCGACCAAACCATTCGCCTGGGGCCGGTATGCCGTGGTGGGCGTATGGTTGGTTTCCATCGCCTGTAGTACCTTTCGTGTCACCTCGGCCATAAAACAGCGTCCTTGATCGGTTGTCAACTGACGAGGGGCTCCGTGACGCAACAATACACTTTTCACTAAAAAGTCAGCCACCTCCACGGCGTCCGCTCTCGGCAGAGCCTTAGTCTCCGCCCACTTTGTAACATAGTCTACGGCAACAACGATGTTGGTGTTACCAGTTTTGGACTGAGGGAAAGGGCCTAGAATGTCCATTCCCAGTCTCTCGAAGGGATGCTCACTCTGCTGGATCTCCATGTATCCAGCCGGACGCTGGTATATCGGCTTGCGCGACTGACACTCGCGGCACTTCCGCACGAATTAACGAATGTCATTTCCCATACCCGGCCAGTAATACCGAGCTTGCACCTTGTGGAGGGTCCGTGTTAACCCCAAATGTCCCGCAGTAATGTCATGGGTCATGGTGGCAGGCACGCATCACTTCCTCTCGGAATGACTGAGGGATACACAACCGTAAAAGGAGGCCGTCCTCTCTTTCTTGCGCTCGACATAGCATTCCATCTCTGAGACGGAATTGGGGATATCGCTTCCCCTCTTCCAGTTCAGAAAATGCGTGACTCCACTCGGCTTTTTGGGCACTCAGGATTGCACTTTTGGTCTCTAGGTCGACACTTAGAGCGGCAAACATGCACTGTAATTCCTCAGGAAGCTCCAGAATTGCGTCAGCTGGGTAACGAGACAGTGCATCGGCGTCCGATTGTAATCGCCCGTTTCGGTACGCGATACGCAGTAAAAACTCCTGGAGTTGGAGACTCCAACGGGCTAGGCGTCCCGCTAGATCTTTCTTCGTCAGCAGCCAGCAAAGGGCGTGGTGGTCGGTCACCACCAGAGTCTCCATTCCCCAGATGTAACTGCGGAACTTCTTCACAGCCCACACTAGAGCCAAGCACTCCTTTTCTGTTATGGAGTAGTTACACTCACTCTTGGACAGGAGTCGACTCGCATACGCTAGTGGCCTCTCAACATTGTCAACGCGTTGCAATAGTACGGCCCCTAGGCCGTAATCACACGCGTCGGGGTGAATTTCAAATGGCTTATTAAAGTCGGGATAGGCTAGAGTGGCCGTTCGGGCCAGGGCTTGCTTCAAGGCGAAAAAACTCGTCACTTGTGGCGCTTCCCATACAAAACACCCCCCTTTTTTAAACATGTCCGTCAGGGGTTTAGCAGACTGCGCGAACTGAGGGATAAATCTGCGGTAATACGAACACAGCCCCACAAAGCTACGCACGCATTTCAGTCTTTCACTGGGCTTTCTGAACGAGGTGGGGGTAGGGAAATTGACGACGACATTTATCTTTTCGGGGTCTGGGCGAATACCTAACCCACTGATTACATGACCTAGAGCCTTGATCTCGCCCGCCCCGAACTGGCACTTAACTAACTTGATCTTCAACCCCGCTCCTTGTAGGGTAGACAAGACTTGACGGACTCGGCTCAAATGCTCGTCAACCCCAGCCGCGTAAATAATGATGTCGTCCAGGTAGACGAGGCAGACTGTCCACCTGAGACCTGTAAGCACTAAATCCATCATCCGTTGGAAAGTCCCTGGGGCCGTGGCCAAACCAAACGGCATCCCTAAGAACTGGTAAAGACCGTCCGGCGTCACAAAAGCCGTCTTTTCTTTATCGGCCTCGTGGAGGGGTACTTGCCAGTACCCGCTCTCGAGGTCGATTGTACTAAAAACACAAGCATTCCCCAGACGAGATAACGTTTCCTCTATTCTCGGTAAGGGATATACGTCCTTCACCGAGATGGCGTTCAACCGCCGATAATCCATGCAAAACCTCCAGCTCCCATCTTTTTTTTTCACCAAAACGACCGGGGAAGCCCAGGGGCTACTGGAGCGCTCGATTACTCCCTTTTTCAACATCTCGTCCACCTGCTCCTGCACTATCGCCGTCTCCTTCCATGCGCTTTTGTACGGCAGCTGGTGCACTGGTGCGGCAGCTCCGGTGTTGATTCGATGCACTGCTTTTCGGCACATCCCTAGCTCACCATCTGTAAGGGTGAAACAGGCGCCAAACTCTTCGAGCACGTCTATTAGCTTCTCAGCGTCTGCGGCGGGGAGGTCAGTCGAGACTTGCTTTCTAAAAGCTTCGCGGGGGATGACACCCGGTTGCGACGGCCCAGGGCGGGCTTCCTCTGACATGTGCATGACAGCCGCACCCTCTCTTTGCGGTGCCGCTTCCTCAATGGGAACTACTGATGAATCAACGATTTCTATCTGACCCAACACCGTGCCCTCCCATAAATACGTCTTACTATTTGCCCAGTTTACGATAAGCACGCGATCCAGTAGAGGGTCAGCCGACACTAGCACCTTCCCAGTGGTGATTCCCTTAACTCGTGAGAGGTGCTCGGAGGGCTCAATCATCCAGGTTGCTTTGCCCAAGTTCGCCGGTTCAATCTCAACCGGAACTATGGCCCGGGGAGGGAGCATTCTAGCCGTTTTTGTCACTATCTTCGGGCTTGATTTGTGTTCTTCTTCGTCAGCCAACTCCTCCACTATACTTCCTAGCAACAACTCCGGGCGCTCTGCATCGTAGTTTATTTGCAGCATTTTAAACTGACTAAGGAAATCATTTCCCAGCAGCAGCTCGATGCCCCTCATCTCGAGTACTAGTACTCGACCGCTGGCTCTTTTCCCCTGGTGCTGGATTTCTAACTCCATGGCACCTAGTGGGGGGGCCTTTTGCCCATTCACCATTACCACTGACGGCTCGTCCCACTCCACCCGTTCCCTCTGTAGCTTACGCTGCAACTCGGGGGACGCGACTGACACTACGGCGCCAGTGTCGATTACGGCCCGGATATCCACCCCTTGACAGGTTACAGTTTCGGTAATTAAACGTGAGGAATCTATGAGTAGAACCGTGGGTTCCTCAGCTTCATCTTCATCGGTCGAGACCATTCCGACACTAACCCCGTCACTGTCTCGGGCCTCGCGACTCTCGACTTTCTTCTCGCGAGTTGCCCCACCGGTTCCGCGACGCGTCCCTTCTGTCTTCCTTCCGGTTCCCCTTCCGGTCATCCGGCGAGTCGTCTCGTCCTCCCTCCGCCCGTTGGCGCGCCGGTTCCTTCCTTTTGTCATTCACCTTTTCCGCCATACAAAAACGAGCTATGTGGCCTGCCTTCCCACACCTATGGCAAATTGGTTTCCCGTCTGCTGTACGAGACGCAAACGAAACCGAGCTCTGAGGGGACCTCATCCCCTCCCGCTTAGTGGTAGACCCCGTGGATTTATCCGCTTGCTTCAACTCAGCGAGTTCAGCCTTTAGCTCAAGCACTAAATCGCGTAACTCATCCCTCGCATCCTTCTGAGGCGGCGCCCCTCCCTTTCGCAGCACCTAGGACGCTAATGGCCCAGTCAGGTCGATTAGCCAATTCTGAGGCTTCCGAGTGCAATTTCAGAGCTGCCAAAAATTCTGCGGACGTTTTAGAGCTAACAATCCAAATCTTCTCCAACAAGGTGGGTTTCAGCCCCCTAAAAAGATAATCAACTTTCGCCTCTTCGGTCATCCCCGGGTCTACCTTACGACATAAATCGATTACGTCATAAAAGTACTCGATTCCCGACTCCTCAATGCCCTGCTTGCGCTGGCGTAACCGAGCTTCTTGGTAACGACTATAATGCTGCGACTGAAATTCCGTTAGGAACCTTGTTCGTAGCCCGGGCACTGCCGGCACAGCAGCCACCCCTGGCGCCGCGGCCACCGCCGGGTTATTCTCCCATTGGGCGGGAGCGCCCGAACAAAGGAACCATTTACGGGCTGCCCCGTCTAAATGCATCCCAAAATTTTCCGCATTTTCATTGTTTCCCCAACGGTTGTAGTGAGCGGTAATTTCGTAGCGCTCCAGCCAATCGGCGGCATCCTCGTCCTTTTTCCCGAAGAAAATTGGGGGAGCACGGTATTTCAGCTGCGGTGCGGGTGCTTGTTGGGCCATTGCTAAAGGGGGTACAGAGGAAGGGACACTCGAAGCGCTAGAAAATTCGCTACTTGACTCTCTCTCGTCGTCACTCGAAGTCTCTCCCGGCGAATCTCCCGATAAGACACTCAGGCATCTCCCACCCTGGGAACTTAATCTACCTGGGTCTTCGCTAGAGTCTTCCCCCTCTGAGTGTCTCGGCTCTAACCAAATCTCACGCAAATCCCCCGAGTCCCACTGAAGGGATTCAGCGTTGAATGTACCTTCTACCCCGCTCTCGACAAGCTCGCGTCTACTAGCGGACTCACTACCTGGAGCGAGTGGATACGTCGATGCCTGCACTCTTCCCACTACCTCCTCAGAGGTACTCGCAGGTTCTACCACCGTTTGCTCCCCAATCCCACTATCCCGGGGCCTCTGTTGCGCTCGCAACCTCTGATAATTACAAACAACCTGGGTCTGACCACCTACACCTCCGATCGGATTCTGGGATTCAGCTCCAAGATTTGAAGCTGAATGGCCGATCGAGGGTGAAGTCTGAGTCCCTGCGTCCACGCAAGCTCCCGCCAGGACCTCCGGCTTAACCCCCAACTCACTCCCTTGCCTTCCTCGCTCGCTAGCTTCCCTTTCAGGTGATGCTGCGATCCCTCTTATCCTTTTACTTTGCCTAGGTTGAACAAAATTCATCTACCCCCTTAAACGGAAATCGTACGACTCTCCGGTCTCAGGGTTCCCCCCCGTACACCTATTTTACCCACAGAGCAAGGTCTTCACAGGTAGTGAGGGAAAACAGAGGGGTAAGAAGTTCGGCCGGGACTGTGGTCCTATGCCCAAGCAATTTAAGGTAACCGTACCCGCTGGTCGCACTTCCCAAGGACCTCTCAACAGTACCCGCCTCCTAGTTCCTTACTCCACTATTACCTTCACAAAAGAAAACCCTGTTTAGTCTTACCTTACTCTAGCAGGCAGGTGTACCCTGCATCTCCACCATGTCACGAGCGATCTCGGGGTAACACTATTTATTAGGGGGTTTTCGATCAACACTCACAAGTACACAAGATGCAATAGAAGAGGGTAACCCCAAGACAGAAAAACTAACTACACTTAGCAAAGAGAATGAAAATAACTCACGACTAACACAAGACTGCCAGCCTACTCAACTCCCCCCGGGTTTTTCATCGTTCGACTCTTCTGTCCATTCAAGGCTAAAGCGATTGGAGGAAGTAACATGACCATTTCTGACGGATGGCGAGTCTCTCCGTTACACCCATAACGGAGGGTGAGAACGGGCGTCGAAGCTCTTTCTCTCACGCCACTCTCGTATTCCTTGAACTAGCAAGAAACCATTCGCTACAATATTCTGAATAACTATTGCGCTTGCTGCACCGTTTGTAGCAAACACAGTGATAAGTTGTATCCATTTTGATCTGTAACATCTGAACATGAATACGAGGGCGTGATCTGCGAGTTTGTCACTGTTGTTAGTTATCATGGTATCTTCATATTCAATAGGCCATCGAATTTCATTTTTTTCTTGCAAAACTTAACCACTTTTTTCACGGACATCTCGTCCCATACTAACGATCGCTTGCTGTGGTACTTGGCCTTCCCTGCTAGATTACGCCAAATTGCGTCAGAAGAAAATTTGTTGAGTCCAAAAGTACCAGGTATACCTCGGATTAGTCTCTGAATGGTTCTACGGGATGGAAAGGGAAGGATTCCGTTACTCCAACATCCCCTTAGATGATCTGAAGCCTTTGGACTTTTACTCGCAGTAAGAAGCAGTGAAACAACCACTACGTGTCATACCGTATCCCTCTTTTGTCTTGAAATACAGATTTTTTAAGGATCGCTTTAATTAACATTCCTTCCTGGAGAAAATAGATGAATGAAAGAGTAGCTGTTAATGTATTTAACTAAGCCAGGAAGTTTCTTTGAAAAAAAATAGTTCGTTATTTCAAGAATTAGTTATTTATTCAAATATGAAGTAAAATTGAAAATAGTAATTGAAAACTATTAATGGAAAAAGAGCTCCATATAGCGAACGTCACAATGAAAATCCTAATAACTAACCCACATATCACATTTGAACCATCAAATGTCCGATTCATGGCTGAACATCCGTTAGATATCCATCGTTCCAGGGATGTCAGTCGGCTTGTAACGTTGGAAGTGTAATTGATGCGCAAAAATTACATTCTATGGACGTCCTTCCAACAGCTAAGAAAACGTCCTTCCCCCCTAGCCAATCAGGGCGCTTTTTGGCCAATCGGGTTTCGCATTTCGGGCCATCGGGGCGTGGCTTGGGATGGGAAATTTTTCTCCCTGAATCCCATCGGTGTTCAGTCGGGGTACGGAATCGAGGCAGCTACCCCGATTGCAATCAATCGACTTTTGCAAAACTTAATCGATTGACCATTTTACCCGATGGACCCGATAAAAACCCCAATTATAGCTCGTAAAAATGGTAAAAATTGTCATTTTTAAAATAGCGTCGTGGCAATCGGGGTAACCTACATTTTTTCCCCGCTTCTTCCCGGTAGACTTTGTGGCAACCCAATTCAGCCCCGAACGTCCTTTTTCGGTGCGGGGTGGTTAACCCGATTATAACTAATCGGGGCCAATCGCTAAGTTTCATTTTTTACTGTCAAAATTAATTTTGTTCCCAAAACGGGGAACTTAACCATGTTAAAATTTTGCCCTAAAACCTATTTTAATTTTAAGTCCAGCATTTATATTAAAGATTTTTAAAAATAAAGAGGTAGTTATATACTTGCCGGAATGGTTTATTTTCAACTTTATTACAAAAGAATGAAGAAAATACAGTCAACCGTGAAAGTTTCTTTAGCAGGCAAATGGGTCTATATCCTTCAATTTCTTTTTGATGGAGGGGATAGTATGGTGCCTACCGTACCCCTTTATGCTATACCTATTTCTCTTTCTTTGCAACCCGTAAAAAAGTTGAAATATTAAAAGTGGGAAAATTAACAGAAACGTAGAGGCGGAGAATAATAGAAAGAAAACGAGGGTATGGTAGATTCCATAGTATCCCTCCAGTCCAAACCAAATAGAAGGATATCGACCCATTTGCCTGCTAAAGTAACTTGCACGTATATGTATAAGTCGTGAATTTGTTGGCGCAGGCTTGCCGTTTAGCTTACGGGAACCAAGCCATTGGAAATTAACTAAAACTATAAAATAATGGAGTATAGAAAATATATATTATTCGGCTTTTATTAATATTAGAAGCAAGCGTAATAATGATAGGATTTTCATTTCTAATAATAATAACTTAAACATCAATATTAATAACTTATGCTGAAGTTTAAAATTAAATAAATATTTAGCATAACTTGTTCGATTACAATTTATAGACTACTGGTTTAACCTTAAGTACGACATTATCTTGCCTTTTTAAAATCTTCTTCGTGATTTGTTATCGAGAAAAACAAACGTGGTTTACAACAATTTGATTTTGGTGTTTATGATTTATGTAGCTTGACATAGTGGAAGAAGACTGTAATGTGGGAGACCCGTGTTGGAATCCGCCGGGCCTCACCGACATCAATAAGATGTACTTAATATCCGATCTCAACATCTATCGGATATCCGACGGACTGCCTTGTGTTATGTCAGAAAAATAAAAAAACGAAGTATTTTAATACATGCAACTGTCGTGAATACAAATGAAAAGTAGGGGGGACCCACATAACACAATGCAGTCCGTCGGATGTCCAACAGATGTCGAGGTCGGATGTTGAGTACATATTTTTGATATCCGCCGGACAGCCCGATATCCGATTTGGATGTTCTGTGAATGTAATTTTTTTGGGTTTTGACCACCCTCAACAGCGCCGTCGGTCATTCTAAGGATATCCGAACGGGCTTTCATTTGGCCATAAATATGACATGTATGGACCTCTAATCTTGAAAAAATATTAGGTTGTATCTGGATTCGCACTCAAGTCTCCCGCACAACAGTCGAAAATTTTTCCACTGTGCCAATTGACACATATATTAATCCTCATTTTCGAACCATCAAATCAAATTGTTGTAAAACACTTGAGTTTTTTTCGATAACAAATCACCAACAGGATTTTTAAGAAGTCAAGATGATGTCGAACTTAGGTTAAACCAGAAGTGTGTAAATTGCAATTAAACAATTTATGCTAAATTTTTTTTAAATTTTAAACTTCAGTATGATTTATTAAGTTTAAAGTAGTTTTTTATTATTTGAAATTAAAATCCTATCATAAGTATACTTGCTTCAAATATTATTAAATGCCGAATAATATATATTTTCTGTAAGTTAATTTCCAATGGCTTGGTTCCCGTAAGCTAAACGATAAGCCTGTGCAAACAAACTCACGACTTACATATATTTTATTCATTTTTTTGTAATAAATTTAAAAATAAACCACCCGGCAAATAGATAACTACTCCTTTCTTTTTTTTATTTTTCGTATTGAATGCTGGACTTAAAATAAAAATACGTTCAAGGGAAAAATTTTAACACGGTTAAGTTCCCCTTTGTGAATTTATTTGTTCCCCTTTGGGAAACAAATAAATTTTGACAATTAATAATGAAACTTAGCGATCGGCCCCAATTAGCTCTAATCGAGTTAACCGCCCCACACCGATAAAGTGCATTCGGGGCTCAATTGAGGTGCCACTTTTTCAAACGGGGCGGTGCGGGGAAAAATTTGAGGTCAACCCGTAGCCCCGACTCAATTTTTATTAAATGCAGTTCTTTCGGTTTCAGAGTAAAAATCGGGGCAGACGGGTAGAACGAGCTATTATCGGGGTTGTTATCGGATCGATCGGGTGAAAAAGTCAATCGATTATGTTTTTTGCATCGATGAATCGATTGATTGCAATCGGGGTAGCTTCCCTGATTAAGTACCTCGATTAAACCCCAATTGAATTCGGGGAGAAGAATTTTCCACCTTGAGCCACGCCTCGATGGCCCGAAATGAGAAACCCGATTGGCAAAAATGCACCTTGATTGGCTCGAGGCCGATCCTTAAATGAAACAATTGAAAATCTCCTTGGCTATTGGTAGGAGGTCCATAAAATATAATTTTCGCACATCCATTGCACTTCCAAGGTGACTAGCCGACGGACATCCCTGTAACTACCCATTGAGTACTTAGATATCTAACGGATGTTCGGCCGTGATTCGGACCGACGGCAGAAATGTGCTATATGGGGAACGGGGTCATATAGGACACATACCAAACAATACAGTAGCAGTTACGGGTCTTGGTGATGATGAACTGGGGGGGGGGGATACTGGGATGTTGTCAATATCAATTTCTATATGTGACAAAAAATTTCAATGTTAAATTCTTAAAAATACACGAGTTGTAGAGGAAAAAAAGAGCGCTGCATTTTCATTTTTATTTACAGCACATTTTTGGTATTGCCCATGCTATGACTTGTCAAAAATAAATGTAATAGTTAAAGAAGCTAGTTAATTCATTTACTTATACAGAGCCGATATAAAAAATTTTTTATGGATTACGGTTTAAGAGTTGTTAATGAATTAAAAATAGACCCTGATTGGTGGTGATACTGGACACGGTTTTGGGGGTACAATCGGACGAAATCGATTTTTTATGGGCGGAGCCTCAGTTGGTCCAATCATGGTCCAAAAGTGTTGTCTGCTTCGAAAAATTTGTTTCACTAACAATCGATCAAGAATCGATCACGCAATATCTAAGATACTCCTCCCACTTCCCAATCTGGTATCGAAATAGAGCAAGTGACTGACGCGTACCCCCTACTGTTTTACGAACGCACCTTACTATTTTAAGAGAGAAATTGCGGCTGGCGGCCATGTTTATCGCGAAACAAACATAGTTTCCAGCCGCAAAAGCTAATCTTAAAACACCAAGGTGCGTTCGTAAAACAATGGGGGTACGTGTCAGTCACTTACTCTATTGTCCACTTCTCCCCCCCAACTTCTTCATGTTAATTTATTTTTTTGAAATGTAATCTACGCTAAAATATATGTTCTATTGATGAAGTATTTAGGGAAATTTTTTTAACATTAATAACTAGAAACTTTTAGTGCAATTAACCGTATCCAGTATGGGACACCCTCTGTCCAGTTTTACCCCCATATTTACCCTCAACAACAATTTTACCCATATTTTTCGAAATTCAATAACTCGTAAACTATATAACGTATGACGAGGAAAAAATTCCCTTATGTTATATAAACAACGCTCTTTACACTAATCTAATTGATTTCAGAATAACGTTGTTACACACTGAATTACAGAAAAAACAATGTTTCTGTCCTGTCCCACATAACACAATGCAGTCCATCGGATGTCCGACAATCTACAGATATACTATTTATCGTTTTCGAACAATCCAATCGAATTGTTGTAAAACACTTGAGTTTTTCAAAAACGAATCACCAACAGGATTTTTAAGAAGTCAAGATGATGTCGACTTAGGTTAAACCAGAAGTGTATAAATTGCAATTAAACAATTTATGCTAAATATTTTTTAAAATAAAAATCAACAAAGGTTTTTTAAATTTTAAAAAGTTTTATATTTTTTTAAAAAAAAAAAACAAAAAATTTAAAAAAAAAATAAAAAAAAAAAATAACCCCCCCACACAAACCCCTTCAGCATTTTAAAAAAAAATTAAAAAAAAAAAAAAAAAAAAAAAAAAAAAAAAAAAAAAAAAAAAAAAAAAAAAAAAAAAAAATTTAAAAAAAAAAAAAATTTTTTTTTTTTTTTATTAAAAAAAAAAAAAAAAAATTTTAAATTTTTTTTCCTTTTAAAAAAAAAAAAAAAAAAAAAAAAAAAAAAAAAAAAAAAAAAAAAAAAATTCAAATTAGTACGTTAGCGTGGCTAATATGAAAGCAGCTGAACTGTATTTTAGATAGTCAAAAATACAATGAAAAAAATATCAAAGTCATAAAATTAATTTTTTTTGTAATTAATGGAAAAAACAATCTTTTTCCCTATCCTAAAATGTTACGACGGCCTCTTCGTACAACTAACACCCCCTATGAGCCTGAAATTAAAGACATCACTTGGGTAGAGCAATCCTGTCGCAGTCGAACTACCTCTAGCCTATCATACCATGATATTACTAAAGCTACTACACCTACTTATACTTTACTAAGATGTTAATTGTTAACTAAATGTTACTTATCTCGAAATTGTTATGTGGTTTTATCATGTTATTAATTACTTTATTATTATGGATATTTTTAGTTGTATAAATGATATGGGTTTACTTTTCAATGAGTTAAACCCTGTCTTTTAATGGAGCATAAAACATAAAATACATTTCCAAATGGAAATCAGCATGCTGGACTAGATTAACTCAAGCTACAAGGAAAACGAACTAAACTTATTCTAGTAATGCTACACCAGCCGAAGACTATGTAACTCCAGCCGTAGGTACAAACCATAAACTAACAATAGTTTGACTTATGGGCAGTCCATACACAGAAAAGTTTCCTTTCCCATCATTCAAACATGTTTCGTGGGCCCAATTGTCAGAGCGGGTACACTTAACCCATTGCTCGCCATTTTTGTCACTCGAAAAGGGATTTTTACTTATAATGACATCATCATTCGTCTAATTTTTTTTTCTTATTTAGTTCTTTGAAGCATTTTTTTATCCAAGCTTTTCCCGTGCTCTAGCACTGCTACCAGTACCACTAAGGTCAATCCTATTCTTCAATTTTTATCGAACATCTCTTTCTAGGGTGTCAGTTACGATTGTCGCGTGTGTGACGTTTATTACCACACCTCAATGTCTTCCTCGATAGTGGTCTAACATTTCCAGGAATTTGATATTCGGATCCACTAAAGCAGCAAAGGCATCGGTATTGTTAATGGTAGTTAAAGCAATGATAAATTCGCATGATTGACTGACATTGATTCATGTGATCTTTGACTGTGAAGGTTTCTTTAATTTTATAAAATACTGTGATCTAAGGAAAAATAGGTTTATTTTTTATTTTTTGCACGAACTTTTATTGGAAAAAAGCTTAGTTATTACATCCAGTGGTGTAGTTAGTGAAGGCAGATCGCTTCATGCTGAAGGTAGAAAACAATCATCGTTGAAAACATCGTGATTGCAAGGGAAAATCCCACACAGCTTGAATCCATCAATATTATGGAAATAAATAAAAACCAATGGCTGTTTTCAAACACAGGCTAGTAGACGACGTTAGACATGAAAACGGTAAAATGGTGTTCGTGAAGCACAATAAACAGTCATAGTTCGATAATCCCCAGACGAGGCACACCAGTCACTCCTCTTTACGCTTGGCGGACACCACCCAAGTTCTGTAGTAAAGTAAATCTTGTTGGGACATCCATCCGGTGCCAGTAGATCTTCCTACGCAACCTAAAGGTCCTCCATAAAGAAACCGTGAATTGTCTCTTTGTTGCGGGCATAGGAAAGAGGAGGAATTAAATTCCCGAATGCAATTACTGCCAGCATGAGCGTAACTAAAGTACCCCTTTCACCACGCGTCATGGATTCTACAGTTTTGCTATTTTTGGTAGCAACTACGTTGCCTGGCTTATGACATGTGGTGAGACTTATGTAAACAATTAATGAATTCATATTTAAAATCACTGTTCCACGTTTTAAAATAACACCAAAATTGTAATGGCAGTAGGCTTGAAAAATGGCACAAAGTTTATAAAAAACAATGCAACGGCGTGTAGATTAAATGCAGTAGCTATTGCGTAGCTTTTAGATTGAACAGTCCTTATAGACAACGAGATGCCTGCTTAAGTCTAGGTAAGATAAGGGTATAATAAACGTAGCATAATATACCTACGGCATATAAACTGATTTCAACGTACCTTTTTCTCAAAGTTTGGTACATCTCAATTCATAATTTGGTGCAACCTGATATCGCAGCTTTCCGAGCTCTAAACTAGTTAAACTATATTACATTTTCTGGGCACTGATGATACATCTTTTGTGAGTTTCCTCTTGTTCCACAATGAATACCTTGGTTGCTGGATTACTGCCAATTCTTAGTTGTTCATCTTTTTACCCTGATAACAAACCTAAATTACTTAGCTGCTGAAACACTGAAACTTTCAGCAATTAACCCCCTTTTTTCCCAATTATGACCCTTTACCACTTAAAACCAATTTTGCAGCTTCCTGCATTAATGTAAGGATACTATATTCGTTGATACTGTGTTTCCATTTTGAGGCATCACTAATGAATTGAATGCTGTAAATTAAAATTCACATAACCTTTTAGAAAACAAATCTTTTGATATTTCGCTGTACTCGAGCATTTACATGTTTACATATTGTAGAAATGAAGCATTACATTCGCAGTAGAAACAAAGCATTTCATTTGCTGTACACTAGGGTCGTCATCAAATTGGATTGTTTAATATTGTTTAAAAACGCAAGGGAAAAACCAATTACAGAAAATTATAGAAAAATGAATTTCGAATCGTTTTGAACAGACTTTATTAATCACATATAGCGTTGTAGGGGTAAAAAACGTTCAAAATAAAAACCATTTTTTTTTTTACATCTTGTAATGTTTTAATTTTTTTTTACTTATTAGCCCTTATACGAGACAACAATAGAACAGTCAACTAGAAAGAAACCTTTCTAAGTAAGTCTTAAAGAATAGATCCAATAAGATACCTTTTTAATCTGGTTAGATATTTTCCCATGCCTTAATGTGTTTTAGTAATAAAATAATCAAACCAGTGTATTTGTGTAACTTGTCTTATCTGCTTGAATGTGTCTAGCGGTATCTATAAGCACAAAGAATGAAATCCCCTGAATTTCTTAGGGTCCCTGAGACGGCTAAATGGAAAAAGATAGCGAGGGATTTCTTTATCAGGTGGAACTTTGCACTTGCAAATTGCGATTGATGGCAAGCATGTAAGTATTCGATGTCCTGGAAATTCAGGTATGCATCCCATTCTTCATATCACAAAAATTCACTGCCAAATTAAATGATCTTGTTTTCGTTACGTATAGGATCGGTATAATACAACTACAAAGCCTTTTTTAGCATTGTTCTCATGGACATCTGTGATGCGAAATATCACTTCACTCTCTATGACATTGGCGCATATGGGAGGGAGTGTGATGAGAACGTCTAAAACACATCACACATATCCAAATCCTTGGATACCAATTTAATTGGCTTTCCACCCGACTGCAGTGTGCCATTCACGGTAGATGGAGACTATCCTGGAATGCCTTGCGTCGTTGATGCTGATGACGATTCCCTCTCAAACGGTACATGCTCAAGCCGTATCCAGGCCGTAAAACTGGAAACATGCCCCGGGATCAGGTTGTCTTCAATTACAGGTATATTAATGCATATTCAAGCTAACCATTATCGTCATTATAATACTAATCATTGTCTTTATTACAGACTGTCAAGAGCCCGAAGAAAAATATAAAATGTCTTTGGCATTATGTCCGCTCGATTTCAGCTCTTGAAAAGTATCTCTGCCGATCCCAAAAACGTCAACCATTTCGTTAAAGCCGGTCTAGCCCTTCACAACTTTCTTATCACGCAAGATAAAAACTATTCAGACGCTGATTTTACCGATCGTTACCTACCCAGTGGAGTGGTGCAGCCCGGCCAGTGGCGTCGAGAGTTAAAGAAACGAACCACTTGTTTCACAAAGTTGGCCACAAGGATTGGAAATAATAATCGATTTGAAGCCAAGAAATTGAGAGAGACATTCAAAACGTATTTTCATAATGAGGGTCACGTTGATTGGCAAGATGCAATTGTTGATTATGATGGCCACATTTGAATAAAAAATAAGAAGTCAGCGAAGAAGTAAGCTTCATTGATTCTTTGTTAAATATTTATTTATGGTTTCTTGAAAATTCTATTTATGTTTCTCTAGCATCAACTAGTGCCGCTTCCTTCAAGAACAAGATATGTTTCAGAGAACGACTTCCTAATTTTGGAAGATGAATTACAGCGCATTTTGCTTATTGGAAATATAAATGCAGGTGAGGTATTCACTGGAATTATTGTTGCATTCTTGGTCGTCGGCGCAGTCGGACATGTTGGTCATCCACGGCCGAGCTTGTCCTACTACAAAAGAAGTACATTGATTCCATGAACGTATGGAACAGGGTTGGACATGGACGCCAGATGCGCGATCCAGAGTTGAAGTGTTTTCTAATCGTTCATCGCTGATAAGATTTTCGCTTAGATTCGTAGAATGGATGATATAAAAAATATCATTTTACGTAGTCAGTCAATAATAGTCAGATCATTAAAATGGACTGACGATGGAAGCCGCAGCAGCAGTAGATGGAGCGGAATGCTAATTCTTGACTGCGAAAAACGAGAAAGACGGTAGAACGGGCAGAACAAAAAAACAACATCTTCACATCGTCACACCAACGTGTGTTTGATGCTGGTTGATGGCTCTAACACACCTGTTGGCCCATTTTGCACACGAGTTTGTACGGGTATGCAGACAGAAGGACACCTCAGAATTCGACCCCTCTAACCTTATTTTCTCTGAAATGACACCCTTTTCTATTCGATGCATAATAAAAAGCGACAAGATGACCTTGGTAGGGAAATAACTGATCAAAAGGGTCAATCGACAAAACTTTCGACACAGTCACGTAACGTTCCGCGTCGAAAATCGCTGAGTTGTTGTGGAAGCGTGACGTAATTTGCTCTGAAAGAGATACGGTGTGCGAGCGAGTTTCATTTATTTTGAACGAGAGATGACAAAGAATGTTGAAATAGTGGAATGAAATCAACCACTGTCGTTTATCGCCATTCGACTCGTGAAATTCCTTAGCATCCGCTGCAAATTGCACGTCTTTCAGGATTATCTTCTTTTGTACTATATTTCTACATTAGGAATGATGACACCAAATAGGATTGATCATGATTATTAAACTTAATACTTACTATTACGTATTAAACTAGTTCACAATTAATTCACTTTTTTCTAATTCTGCCAATAAAGATTTTCCATTCCCATTCTGATGGCATCCCGAGAGTCTTCATCAGGAAGGTCAGCTACTCGAATGGCAAAGTTTTGACAAAAACATGTCCAGTCGTGCTGGATTTGATTAATGATTGGGCTAGAAATCGGCATGCTTCGGCTAACTTCGGGCTTGGATTTTGCAATTTCTTTCAATGACGAAAGAATAAAACCAAATTCAGATTCAATGTTGTCGTTCGTTGCATGCCTCTATCCTATGTTATGCCAGAAAGATTAAATTATTACTATGTGGTTAGTGAATAATATGTTTCTTTTAGTGGCACCTCTTTTGCCTGGAGTTGGTCTGGGTGTCCATAGAGATTTAAACAAATGAAACTTATTTTTCTTCTCCGAGTTTTTCTCACTACTCCGACTAGTCTCCAAATCCTTTGATGAATTGCTTGTGTTTCCATCGTCTTCATAAATTGTAATAAGATCCGAATGTAGATCGAAAGACGTGTTATCAATAATATTTTGAAGACCTTCGTCAATGTCATCACTATCTGTTTTAATTGACAATAAATTGTTAATAACTGTAAACCAGGCAAATCAATAATATTGAGTTGTTACTATCATCATAAAAAAGTCCTTTCTCAATTAAATCAATGCGTTTTTGCGAACGACGGTTCTGTGGGTTTTCTTAAATCATGTCTTCGTTCTCATTACCTTCTTTTCCCGACCCTTCAGCACCATCGGTTGAACTTATTGAAATGTCACCAAACCTTCTTTTTAAAAAAGGGATTATTATAACATTTTGATATTAAAGATAATTCTATTAATTTTACTCAGGCTCAGGAAAAAGTGTGGAATCAAAAAGGATATTTGATTGTAAAACAAACACACCTTGGATTTCTTACTATCGTCAGTTCCAGTACCAGATGGATCATCCTGATTGGCTACCTTACATGCCTTCTTGAATTGGTCTTTTAAATATGTCCAACGATCTTTAACATCAAGCGGGGCTATAAATGAGACAAAAGGAATATTAGTATGGAGATCTTTTTAAATGTACGAATGTATTTTCTTACAGCAGCCTTCGAATTGCTTTGCAATAGATACCCGGGCCTTGGCTTGCACATCTCCTTTCTTGTAGGCTTTCATGGTGGTTTTGTACAGCACTGGATACTGTTCGACTTCTTAAATCAACAGTTATGTGCCTTCTTTTTACCACTTAAAAACGCTATTCCTACTAAAAGAGAGTTAAAAATGAGTGACAAGTTATTTTTTAATGAGTTTTAATGACTAAAAATACAACACAAACCTTTTGGGCATCTTGTTGGGACACCTTTCCTTGGCATCGGTCATTCTTATCAAAATTTTCACTCATAACAACACTTAACAAATGTCAAAACAAAACTGAAGCAATTTTAAAGTTAGTTTTTTGTTGCGCTACTAGGATAAAATGAAATAATACGCGTCAAAATAAAAAATTCTGATTGGTCGGACAGAAATCCGGTCTCATAAATCCGTGTAAAAAAATCTGGACTCCGGAAAATTTAGAAACAATTCTAATTTTGAAAGGCAGATTTCTGAGACCGGATTCCTGACTATTTGGAGAAAAAATCCGAAAAAAAATCCAGAATCCGGAAAAAAAGTGTAGTCTGATTGGTCCTTAAAATGGTTATTGTAGTGGACCACTGGTGTCTTGAAAAAGAAAAACTGAAATTCGATTGGTCTCGATCTAGCGGATGTTTCTGATGGGTCTGCACATGGATTTACTAAGTTTGTTCTTTCAAGGCTGGAAAATTACGGAATTCCTTCCGCACGATTTTTTGGATTTTCAGCCGATACATGAAATGTGAATTTGAATTTTTGAAGAATCAAATCAGTCTCAATATTGTTGATAGTCCGCTTCCTTAGGCTCATAACAGTCAAATGTACAGTATCCTGCACAAAAATCCGAACACCGATTTAATTTTTTAAAGCCCCCTTTTGGCGGGGTAGTGGGTTTTTTGTTTGTTTTTCTTTAAGGGGGAGGGTAGACGGGGTGATGGACACGACAGGGTAGGGTTGGGTAAGTCTAGACATTAAAAAAAGGTGCCTTAAGGTATTACGCTTTAAGGCAAGTTACAGGTCGGGACATTTTTGCAACCCCCAGGGTGGTGTGTTTTTTTAAACGACAGTTGGAAATTTAGGGCTTGGGCTTGGTAATGTTGCTTACCGAAACAATTTAGCTTATGTTCCAGCTGCCTGTAAATATTTATGTCGCTGTAAATGGCGTAGGTGTAGCGTTTCTGAATGTGATGCTGGAGATCGATGTTCGATTCCAGATGAGGTGATGAGTTAATATGGTTAACTTTCGAGAAATTCTCGTTTATATATAAAACAAATTTTCATCGAGAAATATGTGCTTTTTTGTTTATTAAATAATTATTAAAAATAATAATCTCCTTCGTTCTAGAGAAATTAATTTTCCCAGCAAATTCGAATGAAGAATATTATAACGATACCAAATCTTTTGCAATGCCTTATTGGGAATCGATCATTAATCTACGGCGTCGCAATAAGAGGCTCTACACATATGCCATCGGTATCGACATAATTGTGCACTTTATTTGGGTAAGGAGTATTACACAGCCTAAGTCCAACATTTCCAACTGTCGTTTAAAAAAAACACACCACCCTGGGGGTTGCAAAAATGTCCCGACCTGTTACTTGCCTCAAAGCGTAATACCTTAAGGCATAAAAAAAATGTCTAGACTTACCCAACCCTGCCCTATGTGTCCATCACCCCGTCTACCCTCCCTCTTAAAGAAAAACAAACAAAAAACCCTTTACCCCGCCAATAGGTGGTTTTAAAAAATTAAATCGGTGTTCGTATTTTTGTGCAGGATACTGTACTGCACCTAATGTACAAACTACGCCTAAAAGGCCTCACCTGCGGAACTTGTTGTTCTTTATGCTATTCCTGCCCATTTTATCAACGGTGTGACCGACGAGGATGGATCTGGCAAATAGAGACAAGCACACAGACAGAGCAAAAGCCAGGTGGGACGCGCTGCAAGAATTAAACAGAAAACTAGCGCTGACCTCAACACCATAGTAGAAAGCTAGAGACAGAGAATTAGAAGATAAGATAAGAGAGTCAATGAAGAGAATAAAAAACATGTCTTAATTTCAGTAACTAGAACAACACTACCGTTGCCATCATTTAACGGAGACATCACAGCCTGGAAAGGTTGGAGACTGATGTGAATGACCTACGATCAAGACCCACACTTGTCAGAAATAGGGGAATTCCAGTACCTACGGAATACCCTAAAAGGTAAAGCTGCAGAACTGGTAGCCCATCTACGCTTTGACGACAACCAGTACAGAGCTGCGATGGATAGACTAGAACAGAGATTCGACGACCAACAGAAATTAAAAAACCATTATATGGCAGGATTAAGAAATTTGCTGGCAGTCAGACTCGTTGACACAGCCAGCCCAGAGCAACTGCAGAAAATATATGATGGATTAACCCACACAAAATTAGCGCTCACGAGCCTAAGAATAGATATGACGAGCTACGGATCGTACATCACGATAGACATATTAAATGCGCTACCGAAATCACTAAAATCCAGATAGTGGAGGGAGCATTGGATAGACGGAGACGCTCCAAACTTAGACGCCATCCTCAAAGAGTTAAAGAAAGAAATTTGGCTAAAGGAAATGGAGGAAAGTAGCACGCAACACACGAAATAAAGGACAGAGAACAAGCACAGGTTGCAGGATAGACCCACCGGCAGACTAGCTCCATGCTGTTTCTGTCAACAAAATCATATACATCACAGGTGTACGACATATACACCTCAGGCCAGACGTGCCATTTGTTTAAAAAAAACGATGTTTGAAATGCCTATGCAGATAACACATTCATTTCACCGACTTTCCGGCTTGGTCTTGCTTATTAAGGCATCATATTTATTTACGCTGATTGCTCTATATTGTTGTGTCCTGGCCGTCCGCTGCTGCAGTTGCTTGCTCCTGGTCTTTTTGTACATCTCCTTTTAACTCCGCTGCTTCCGGCCATTCCCGTTCCGCGTCGTGCCCAGCTGCCGTTTGACTCAAGATCCCGCCATAATTGTTTTTCACCGTTCTTTACGAAAACTTTCTTCTTTATTACGCTGATACTTCAGAAAAGTATTAAGCCTTTACAAACATACATTACCGAAATTCTCTCACCACAATTCGGGATAGAAATACGCTGACACTCCGGTGTCAGACCTTGCAATATATAAGATGACACTTCGGTATTAGGCCTTGCAAACATACGCTGACACTTCGGTGTTAAGCCAAATTCAAAAAATACGCTGACACTTAAGTGTTAGGCCAGAAATAAATACCCATTAGAATTTATCTGAGTTGGCAGTTCCGACATTTACAACTTATCATTCTGAAATTGGTGGAAATCATTTGAAATTGAAAAAACAAGAAACAAAAACTCTTTTTTTAAGATAGATGGCTATTTTTAAGATATACAGAACCCACCAAACGATTAGGTACACCCCCGTTTTTTAGTACATTCTTATGGCGATACGGGTCTTAGGAAAACTTGAATATCTTTTTACTGATAAGGACTAAAATTTTTTTCTTTTTTCCTATATCCGAAGATAAAGTGCTCTAAAAGTTATCTTAACATGAAAAATTGTAGAAGTTACACCCCAGGGCGCTAAAGTATCGTTCACATGATTAAGTACACCACTTTTCTTCCAAGAAACGTCATGTTAATACCGGCGTTTCCAAAAATAAAATAAAATACTTTAAAATAACAACAAATTCACAGACATTCTTTTAGTTGTTTACAATGATATGATACTTTAAAAACGCACCCCGAAACCAAAGATTACTACCCCACGACCAAAAATGAACTAACTGATCGGTGAAAAAGGTACGGTTTGGATCTGTCTACCCCTGGTTACCCATGGCCATAGTTGATTCATCCTTGGTATTTATATTTATCTATATTACTTTAAATGCCTAATAATAATATATTTATATGTAGTTTCAATATTTCCTGGTAACATTGGGATGCGAAAATTTTATCATATAAATTTTATAATATAAATAACTAATATTTATATATTTAAAAATTTGAACTAAAAATATTGATTTAAACTAGAAATACAGTATTCAAAAATCAAAACCATCAATAAAACAACTTTTTTTAGCAGAATACTTCTGCTTATCAAGGCATTGTTGCCAAAAAATTCTCGCATATCGAGAAAGGAGTGTGGCGTCAAGCTCGGTTCTGGATCTACGATGCTCTGGACCATGGTAGAACTGCCTCCATGTAGTCGTCTGCTTGCGTTTGAACCTCAACTTGAACAGAAATTAACAGTTGACGCCAAAACATTAGTCGAGTTCAACCAGATTGGCACCAAAACACGGTTGATCGAAACTCAACCTCCTTTCTGGTCAACCAAGTACACGCCGCAACACGCATTAGAACGGTTCAAAAATGGTAAAATATTTTAGCGTGCAAGTTATTAAAAAAACCATGATAGTTACCATAACCATGTCTTTAGCTCTCTCTTAGTGTTCGGGGTGCAAATCCAGTGTTGCTGGCTGGAAGCAATTCTGCGTTTTTCTTGTCTGCCATGTTCCTGACCATGGTTTGTGCTGTGGGATTACCTTTCCATAGGGGTAATTCGTCTTCATTGAAGGAGTTCACCAGCTGTTATCGGTGCGCCATGTGTTCTGGCAGTGTAGTTCAGGGTTCCAGCAAAAATGAAGTGGATGTTTAGAATGCTGAGGATGCTGTAGCATGTTGCGTTTGCTGGTTCTGAAGGACGACGCCCCAATAGATTGCTGAAACCCAAGAACCTTTTCGACCCTTCCCAAGTAGGCAAGAAAAAGCCTCTAGCTACAGCTTCTCCACGTCATCCCTCATCACCACGTCAGCGCTTAGCCCCTCGTACATCTCTTCATGCTTATTCTCCGTGTCGTCCAGCAACTCTATCTTCTCCACCGTCCTCAACTCTGCGTTGACAATGGAACCCTTGGTGAATCTTGTTGTGTCTTCTGTTCTTTTTTTGTGGTCACCTCTTCTTAGGTCGACTCCTCCAGCTCCACAACCACGACGAAGACCTCAACCTCAAGAAGAGATGATCATCGACATTCTACAAGACCTGTCTTCAGTAACTGCAATGATGAGACGACCACATGAAAGAGATGGAAGAAGAAAAAAAACATTTGCCGAACCTAATGAATCGACAATGGAGGTAAATCCCTTTTTGTAATAACTACTTTTTTGAGCTGGTCTATGAACTAAATGTTATCTGTTGCAATAATTGTTTGAGGAACCGACGGAGCCATTCTACAAGATACATGAGAAGGAAACCAACAAGGGACTTCATAAGCTTACTGATGGATTAGGTAATAGTTTAACATCAACATTTTTGGAACAATACTAAAAGATGTATTAATTTCCTGTGTAGAATTTTGCTTCAGCAAAAAAGCCATCAGTAAGAAAACCTATACATGGCGTTGTGTAACTCCCGACCATTTGGAAACCCATGGAAAGCGATCGCGAAACCAGGTTTGAGTCGGTTGCTCAACGCGATGAGATCTCCTAACATTAGTAGACGTCCAAGTTTTTCTAAGGGGAGGAGCCTTTGTTGATGACCGGCAAAAACTTTTCTAACACACGGATTTTTATGGTAACCAAAGCTTTCATTTTGGCGTTCACTGGGACGGCTTTTTGCTCTATAAAAACGCTAAAAACAATATTCTACCATCGGATTCGAACACGGGTCTCCCGCATGACAGTCGAGTAGTCTTCATTCATGTATACAGTACCTACCGAAAGTCTTTGGAAGCCCGAGAGGAACTTATGCAAAAACACTGTTTTTGCAGTCCTCTCAGTTGTCCGTTTTTTAAGCAAAAGCTTTCAAATTTTTTGTGGAGATGGCTGAAAGTAGTAGGAACACCTCTGATTTTTTTCAGATTTTTGTTTTTATTTTCTAAAGTACTTTTATCCCGTTGTAAAAGTCTTTGGAAAGCCGAGCGGACCTTATGCAAATAAGGCCACTTTGGCCTTTTTTTTCAGTTGTACGGCTAGGGCTAGGGAAACGCGACTTTTTTTAAAAAATCAACCTGCTTTATCTTTATTTTAGCTATTATTTGCAATTTTTTTCATTTATATTATCTAAGTTTCATTTTAAGTTGAAAAACGAAAGAGTAAAATTTCCTTTATTTCGGGCCCTCACAGCGTTGCCGGGTCACCAAATACCGTTGTTTTCTCTACCCGATTTTTGACCGGGACAATGAGCTGTGTGACCACACACTCTCACTAGGGGCGCTGTGACTCATTGTTTGGGGGCAGGGAGAGAAAACAGCGCCAACTATAAAATTTTTCTTTTTCCTTCTAATTTAAATAATTTGATCTTTCGCGAAAAAAATAACTCAATGTTTTGGTGACATTTAGTAGCTTATGTGGCGTTGAAGCCGTTTGAATACGCTTAGAAATGGCTGGCGATTTACGAAGACAGTTATCCATTGAAAAACGTAGTGAAATTATAACTTTGTATAACACAAAACATTCAGTAAAAAAATTTGCGAAATTAGTGGTTGCAAAATGTCAACAGTTTACTACACCATTGATCGGTTTAAGAAAACAAATAGCTGTTTCGATTTACCACGAAGTGGACGACCTTGTAAATTAAATGACTCAGATAAACGTTATTTAAAATTGTGTGCGTTGCGTGATCGACGTAAAACTCTGGCCGTCTTAACGGAAGATTTCAATGGTGGGCGTCAAATGCCAGTTTCCTACTCTTGTGTGAATCGCTCGTTAACATCTTGGAGTCTTATTGGTAGAGTAGCTGCCAGAAAACCTCTTCTGTCCAAGCGTAATGTTTAAAAAAGATTGTCGTTTGCCAAAAAACATATCAAGTGGCCCAAAAAGAAATGGGCGAAAGTTTTATTCACAGACGAATCTAAGTTTGAACTATTTGGGAGTAAGCGCCGTTTGTTTGTACGTAGACAACCCGGTGAGAGATTTCATAAGTCATGTCTCATGCCCACAGTTAAACACGGAGGTGGGAGCATTATGGTATGGGGTGGTATATCAACAAACGGGGTTACGCGACTGAAAAGAATCGTTGGAATCATGGATCAAAAAGTGTATCATTCCATCCTAGTACACACAGCAATTCCCGAAGGAAAGCGACTCATTGGAAAAGGATTTGTGTTCCAGGAAGACAACGACCCAAAACATGCGTCTAAGTTATGCAGAGGCTATCTCGAAAAAAAAGAGAAATCAGGTACCTAAATTGTATGACGTGCTACAGCTTTAAATGTTCACTATGGGTGTTGATAAAACAATTTGTTAACTTGTGTGCTTGTTTACTATGGGTTGACGACAGGTTTTTGTGGATTTTATAACTATCCCCGCCTATTATTAAACAAAAGTGAGATTTTAGTTCACGTTGCCCTCAATTTAAAATATTGCGGAGGGAAAACATGCAAGTTAACCAATTGTCTTTTCAATACCTATTGTTTCAGTGTTCACAAACTTATTTCTAATTCCAAGTGTTTGCAAATGGTTCTAGGCGACGTTGTAAGAATGGTTTGGCCACCACAGAGCCCTGATCTCAATCCTATCGAGGCAATGTGGGATTACATTGATTCGAAACTGAACAGATCTGTGAGAACATCCCAAGACAAGATGTGGGAAATGGTTCAAAATGTCTGGAATAGCATTCCTGACGAAATCCTAAAGAAATACATTTTTTCTATGAAAAAGAGGTGTAAGGCAGTCATACACGCCAAAGGTGGCCATACTCGTTACTGATCAATAAATGAAATAAGGGAATTCTATGCTTTTCCTGAACAAACATGAATGTTTAATTTTATTGTTATGAATGTTATACATAGTAACTTAGTTAACAGCAACCCAGTCGCCATCATTCTCAAACAATCTACGTAATTTATTACGAGTGTCAAGGATTACTTCAATGAAATAACCACCACGATTCATAACATTAAAAACTTGTTCAATGGCAGTCCATAGTTCATGAACAGTATTAGCAAATATTCCTTCAGCTTCAAATCGATAAACCATTTCTCTCCAAACATTTTCAAGAGGCATCAAGTCTCCAGATTTCCTTGGCCAGTCAGGCAAAACGTTGAGAGCATTTGACTTGATGTACTCCTTAACTGATGAAGCATAGTGGACTGGGAAGTAATCGTGAACTATCTGCAGCCCATCACAGAATGGAAGTACATGACTATCCAGCAATTCTTTGTACTGGGTGGTATCGAGTCTGCAGTTGAGTTTCTTGATAACATTTGGCAAATTGTCAAGAGCAATGCAACTCCATACAGGGACTGTGTTAGGTATGTTATTTCCATGACTGCCAGAATATAAACAAATTCGACCATCAATGTCAAATCTATGAAAAAACAATATAAGATAATGAGATTTAGTCAATACTCGATAAATGTAACGTAAATAGCTTACGAAAAACGTTGTTCGTCAACAAAGGCAGCCTTAGTCCAAAACTTTTCTTGTAAACACAAATATTTCTCAGCAAATTGCTTTCTCTGCAACTTTGTTGCAACATCCAGTACCGGAATGAAGTTTGCCATAATTGAATAGTTTGTAAAACTTGGAATGGAAGTACTAACGAGAGTTCACTTTTGAAATTACTCGCTTGACGCGTGTGTTTTTTCCTGATGTCTGAGACAGAAATATCGAGAGTACATAGCGCCCCTAGTGAGAGTGTTTGGACACACAGCTCATTGTCCCGGTCAAAAATCGGGTAGAGAAAACAACGGTATTTGGTGACCCGGCAACGCTGTGAGGGCCCGAAATAAAGGAAATTTTACTCTTTCGTTTTTCAACTTAAAATGAAACTTAGATAATATAAATGAAAAAAATTGCAAATAATAGCTAAAATAAAGCTAACGCAGGTTGATTTTTAAAAAAAGTCGCGTTTCCCTAGCCCTAGCCGTACAACTGAAAAAAAAGACCAAATTGGCCTTATTTGCATAAGGTCCGCTCGGCTTTCCAAAGACTTTTACAACGGGATAAAAGTACTTTAGAAAATAAAAACAAAAATCTGAAAAAAATCAGAGGTGTTCCTACTACTTTCAGCCATCTCCACAAAAAATTTGAAAGCTTTTGCTTAAAAATAGTACAACTGAGAGGACTGCAAAAACAGTGTTTTTGCATAAGTTCCTCTCGGGCTTCCAAAGACTTTCGGTAGGTACTGTAGGTATTTTTAGACTGATAAAATATACAGTCAAGTATTTTTGGCTTCCATAGTTATGAAATAAATTTTGAATAAAATTTAGCATTCAATAAACCGACACTTTGCGCTCTTTGACCAAAATACCAGAAGAGAAACATAATTTTTATGAGTTTCGATCATTGGACACCCATATCATAGGCTGAGCTTATCTTCTTAACCAATCACTACGTATTGAAAAAATCAATTCTAAATTATTATTTGATGTGGTTTACGTAATTCTTACAAAGTTTAACCCCATCGCTACACTGTTAATTGTGGCAACGTTGCTTTTAAAGAAATGGATGAAAATGGGACATCTTCTGAGGGACGTGATTTATTTTTTAAAAATAACGTGGCTTAAGTGCGTCCTTATAACGGCGGTCCAGTACTGCACGTCCTAGTAAGACAGATTTAGGATGAGTTACTCCATTAAATTGTTGTGTGGGAACAACAATCACACCTAAGAAGAAAACGAGAGAGACAGGTGATGCAGTTATTAATCAAAGAGCAGGTGCTGCATGTACTCATTCTATTGACAGTTCCTCTACATTTACACTTGGTAAGTAATGTTTTCGTGCATCTTAAGAAAAATTGGAAACAAGATGTACTATGAAGATCTACAGTTGTTAATTATAATTAATTGTATTGGTATAGATCCTAGAACAAACATGACAATGAATATCAAATCGATCACTTCATCTATCCCACTAGACACTGCTAATGTCTATTTTGATTCCCCTTCTTCATTGGCCTTTGCCTCTACTTCAACGTCAGGTATCAGAATTTCCAATCAATATGTAATACATCTATTTTGTAAAATTTCATAATCAAATTCTTAGCAGATGTTCCGGTGTATTCCACTAGTTCCTGTACGAACGACAACGAAACTGTGGAAGATGCCTGTGCCCTGGGAAAAGAAAAAAAAATGGATATTGACTCAGTCAATTCATTCCTTAATCCTGCTGACAAGGGAGATGTACCATCCTCTGCTTTGGAGTATCCCTCTACGTCAACATCAGGTATCACAAGTTTTTTTAATCAAAAAGGAAATTTGTGAAAAAGAGATGGTTTGCTACTTTTTAGCAGAATCTACTTTAGACGACCTCGGCGCTGATACGTTCATACTCTAATACATATTTCGCGTCAGAAAACCCGTATTTACTTGGTTTTCAATACTGGTATTGCGAATACAACCGGTATTAAATACTAGTTTATACTCTCAATTTTACGGGTGTCAGGCGAACGGATGCCTGTAGAAGTACTCAAACTTTACTCTCTCTCTAAATCGCGATGCAAATTTGCTGTAGGATGTGGTCTTTAGCACCAGCGTATAACTGCTTTTAAACTAGTTTGCATAAGGTTTTCACTTCTGCTTTCATATGAAGTTTTTACCGTGTTTAAAACGGTTGAAAATATAGCATTGTTTCTGATTCTTATATTGTGCATATGCCCTTTTTAAACCGTTGTTTCTTCCTTTTAATTTATTAAACCTTAAAAGAATAAACATCGTTTTCAAACGGTACCTAAATTGAATAGTTTTCGTTATTTCATTACGCTCAAATTCGTTTTTCAACCAGTAAGAATTCCGGAAAAACAAGCCTTTAATTAAACTCCTCCTACCTTCCAATCACAAAATAATGACTAGTTGACATAAATGTGTAAATGTATCTTTGTTTTTATCAGTACTAACCGTATAGGAACAGATTAACGATAAAACACAAAAAAGGCTGAAACAGCAAAAAGGCAGAAACAACAGCAAGACATAAACCGCAGAAACCATTTAAAAGGCGCCTTGGTTCCTAATGGTCAGTATCACACCCGGCCCTAGGCGCAGAGGAAATTTTAAGGCAACGACCTCCCTCTCGAAAACAGATATCTGGTGGTCGATGGCGGCAGAAGTTCTCATTTCCAGTTCCAGTCCGTCAATGCTTATTCCGGGTTCCTCGTCCTGATATATTACGTTCCTTCATGAAGTCAGCTGCCCTGGTTTTCTGACTCAATTGGATTAATCCAATAAGTTTTTGGATTGAAGGCTGGGCAGCGCTCAGGCTTCGGCAGAATGCATTCAAGCGTACTAGAAAAACAAAGAATTTTTATTAAATAAAACGAGAAAAAATCAGCAAACAAGCTTACCTCCAAACACTGTCATTGTCACCTACGGTGCTGCCCTCACAGGCAGGATTGTAGGTGGCAAGGGCCCTCTTAATTTATGTTAATGTTTAAAAGCCCTTGCCCCCTTTTTTTTTTAGTATTGGCCTAGTAATCGAGTAATTAAGTACCCCCAGTCTCTCTCTCTCTCTTTAAACCACGTCAGTGGAGAACTGTGTCCCCCCCACTTTTCTAACAAAGAATCCAGTTGTTCTCATCCCACCCGTCATTTTCATCTTCATTATTTTCACCCACCATCCCTCATCTTTTCTGTTACGACGTTCCACTGCACGTGAACGTGTGTAACAGTCATGATATTTATCATATCTCCAAGTCCCGGTCTCTCGTCATCTCTGCAAGCTTTAGGGCTCCATTTAAGCCCCTGGCTTGTTTCGTTTGTAATGAAATGTTTGTAAATAGATTTAAAAAACTTCGACATACAGGAGGCAGACTTGTAGGTATTTTTCAGGTAGCAAATCTGAAAAAAAAAATAGTTACACTTTCTTATTAAAAATTTTTGCTTCTTACCAAATTAACAGAAGTCTGCTGCTCCTTTAAGGCAGTGTCAGCTGCCATCAACTTTACAACGGAGTCGAAAGGCAAACGGAAGGTGCGCCCAACGATTCGGTTATGGTAGTCGCAGTTCTCAACGCTCTTTTTTGGAAGATCCTTGAGCTGGAAACCAGTTATCTGGTTTGTAAAATCACGGAATTGTCCAGTTAAACTGCTAATAGCCTACTGCAGTCTCTCTTCCAGAATCGGAGAGAAAGCTTGCATTAGAGGACGGATGATCGTCTCTTCGAGAGAAGAATGTGAAAGTCCTAAAAGAAATTGTATATTAGTTCACATTAATGAATACAATAAACTTAAATTTTTTTAAAGAATTTACCCTTATAATCGTACTGCTGCTGGTAATGTTGTTCATAAAAGCTGCGGTCGTAGCCGTGTTGGTGCTGATAGGAGTCGGTAATATTGAGAGCTATTTGGCTATCTCCTAGCGCTTTTAGCGACAACGAATCTAATGGCAAAACAAACAAAGAAATTTTTTTGTGATCTTAAATTAGAATATAATTTACCGTCTCCCCCAGTTGTGGAGTATGACGGTGGAATGAACTCGGCAGTTGAGGCAGTTGACGTCAATTGGTTTACTGCTTAGATGGGTGCTGTGTACCCACACACTACACTACCCACAGAGCAACGGCCTCGCTGAATCTGTAGTCAAGTCCATGAAGAAATTGGTCATCCGGACGGTTCCTAACGGTGATTTCGACAACAAAGTTTTTCTCCAGGCACTGGTTGAGTGGCGCAATACCCCGAGACATCACGGCGCATCACCGGCCCAAATTGTGTTCGGACATCCGATCCGGTCTCTGGTGCCCGCCCATCATCGCTCCTTCTCGGCTGAGTGGTAACAATCCATAACGGATTGGGACAAACGAGCAGCCGTAGCCACGGATCGCACAGCCCAGCGCTACAATGAGCGCGCTGATTCTTTGCCCTCCATCCGCATTGGTACACCCGTTCGTATCCAGGACACGTCCACGGGTTTGTGGGACCAGATCGGGATCGTCGTCGGCATAAAAGATCACAGTTATTACCGGATTGAGAAACCCAGCGGTCGTGTGCTATGGAGGAATCGACGTTTCCTTCGAACCGACCACACCCCAGAGGCCATGCATCCTATCCCAGCTATGCATTCACCAATCATTCTACCACCGATTCCAGCACCAGAAGTTATCCCACCCCCATCCACCACTGGAACAGACCCGCCATCTCCACCCCCACCTCGCGAATGCGGAAGCCTCCGTGACGTTTCGATGACTAAAATGTTTCAGTAGGCCCTCTGTAGTTCACCATTTCTGTCTTACTTACCCGCTGAACGGAGATTTCTGCCTTATTACCTGTATCAGTATGTCATTATCCGTGTATGTTTCAAGCTCTCTCTATTGCACGTTCGAGCTTACCGGAGGGTTGTTGGATATCCATCAGATGTGGCAACGATGCCAATCTCTCCCACAGCGAGAGTCAGTTGTCTTGAGTTCGGCCTACGCGTTAGACCACATAGATAGTGCTTTTACTTTCCTATCTATGTGGTTCCCCGTGTACGACTGTAATACATTTAATTCAGGCAAAACAATTTCCAAACAATGTTTTCATGTTAAGTAATGGTATTGTGGATGTATGTAATGCTTTTATAGAGCATCCCAAGGGCAGCAACATTTTCAGAATAATTGGCTTCAAATCTTCTAGTAAAGAGAATGCTTTCCTTCTTCCGTATTCATCTTCTAAATATCAAACATTCCTTGTATCGAAGTTGGAAGAAAGTCTGGGAGAATGGAACATTAACTTAATTATGGGGCAAATGTTCGCTATGCCGTATAAACCAGTGTTTCGGATTTTCTAAATTTGCCGGATTTGACTCAAATCCAAATCATTGCGTGTGTTTTGAAATCCGTTCAAAATCCTAAGCTCGAAAAAATCAGCAAAATCCAATCCAAATCAAATACAAATCCAAATCATTTTAAATTTGAGAAAATCCGATCCATATCCGATACAAATCCAATCCAATTTACAATCAATTGTTAATTTTATGATTGCAACATGTAACACATAGTTACATACAAGTTCTTCTACATATTTCTGTGTCAAGGTAAAAAATTTTTAAATTTCCTTTTAATTTTTTTGACTTTAATCCCTAATTTAATATCAAATAAAAACCCAAGACTTAATTGGATTAGTTTACTTTTTAATAGAAGTTTTGCTAAAAAGTCTGTTCGACTTTTGATTTCTTACAAAATCCATATTTTTTTTAGAACTATAATAACAGGTTCCTTTTGATTTCTTAAGTTGGATTAAATCTTTTTATTTCTGAGTATTCTGACTGACAATGGTGAAAAGAGCAAAAAAAAGGAGTTAGCTACAATTCGTCATTTGTGTTTGACAGGAGTCACAGGACTCATAAGTTTCATATTTCACTTTATGAAAAGAATTTTCGCGAAGAGAGGAGGCTTAATGCAATTTCTTTTAGCCGATGCAATGTCCGTGGCGGTGCTAAAGACCCGTTCGAAACCTTGCCTCCTGACAATATTGAGCGGAAGATTGTCCGTAATCACCATCTGGCACAGAGGCCTATCCAGCTGCACCTTCCTTCCACGGCTGGGAACTCGAGGGGAGACAAATGACCTGATTGATGGTTGCTTCGACTTTTTAGAGGACTCAAAAGAATCCCATTCTTCTTTGTGGAATCTTTGGAGGTGTCGAATAAAGTTGGAAAATGAGCTCTTGATGCCCATGTGGTTCTTGTTGTCAAGGCAGAGGTTGCACTTTGCATAGACTCGCTCCTTAGTCTTTCTCCAGTTTGAATAGAAGTGGCAGCGATAAGCTGGCCACTTCACACATTGGCTATCTGGCCATGGTCACCGTGTCTTTTGGAGTCTGAGATGCAGCTTCAGATACAGTTTCAGACTCAGGTTCATCTTATAATAAAAATAATTGTAGTTAATATTAAACGTGTCATAATTAAGATGGTTTTAAATACCTAATAAAGCTTCATCGAGTGTTTCACAATCATCTTCTTCATTATCAGCTCTAGGTTCTGGCATCGAACTCGAGCTAGCCCTGTTGGTAAGGCTGGCCCCTTTATGGGCAAGGGATCGTCGTTGCATTTAGATGCAAGTCATGAAACTAACAAAAAATACCAAAAAGATTAGAAATGTAAGTACAAGAGTCTATGAGAAGTAAAGAGTATATGTCTGGTCTTACACACGATGGAGGTAAGAGGATCAAGTTCAAAGTCTGCAGACGACAAGAAAGGTAAATACTAAACAGTGGCTGGGTGGTACAGGAAAAAAATTCTAAATTGGAAAAAAATCCGAAACAAATCTTTATAAAGGATTTGGATTTGATTTGAAAAAATCCGGGGTTTTTTTGTGGGGATCAAATCCGATCCAAATTCAAGCCATTGAAAAATGAGGCAAATCCAAATCCCTTAAAAATCCGGGAGGATTTGGATTTGATTGGATTTGGATTTGATTTGGAAAAAAAAATCCGAAACACTGGTATAAACTAGGCAATTTTTCTAAATTCCCGGAGATTCTATCATCAAATGAATGTACGAAATAGTTTGTTACTTCCCTTCGCCATACGCTTTCATGATGAATGAATAAGTATTTGTGCGCTTATTATATGTGACTGTTTTAAAGGGCCAGCATTTCTTGTATTAATCATAACATGTTGATTTGCTTTCAGTGGCGGCCGATAGATGTCTTTGGAATGTTTTCGTTTTCAACGAGTTTTATCCACTTTAATATACCGTTAAATTTAACGCCCATGTAGACTTAATAAAGTGTAACTATACTAGCTTTAGACGAGCCTCAAGAACACAAAATTACTTGCAAGTTATGATGTTATCAGGAAATATAATTAATGGATTGCATTTCCGATTCAAACAAGTTTTACCTCCCTGACTTTTGTCAGAAAACGCATGTTAGAGCTACAATCGAAGACTGGAAGAGCTCACGACATTCAGTACGAAGCTAATTTCCTGATCCAGGCCCTGATGCTGCTAAGAATGAAGAGCGGAAAATCTTACAGACACATCTGTCGGAAATTCCGACGGACGAAGCTCACAGCACTCGTCCGGGTGCCAACCCTTTGGCCGAAGAAGGCTAGACTCAGACGAGTCATCCTCGGTGAAGTGCCGCACTACCGAGGGTAAGGAAGTCCATTAGCGGAAGCAAGTGACTTAAGACGGCCTACGGCTCGCAAGAGCCGTAGATAGGAGGCAGGAGCGCGAGACTGTGTTATTGGAACTGCCTGAGAGCTTTTCCATAGATATGGAGACACCTGTTGAGGGTGAAAGGAACGACGTGAGGGTTGAACTCATTGAGGCCGGAGCCTGCAGAGTTCATCCCGCCAGAATATAGGTTTAGTCCCGCAGGGTTATCGGGAAGTTTACTGATCGATAATCGGCAATCATCAGCAGCGGTGCCCTCTATTCCAGGATCGGACGCTCGGACAAATTAGACAACGGTGTAGTTTTCTGTTTATATAAGGGGCCGTCGTGCCATGCTAATAACCTCACTTTTTCTCACCGAATTGCTGTGTCAAGTCAAGTTCATTTGTCTCCCACTAACCCGCTCTCTTTCAGTCAAGTCCGAAGCCTTCCTGCCGCCGCCTCCTTCAGCTTGCCAGCCGCCTTCCCAGATGAGCCAGCCCGCGAACGAGACGTCATCCCGGAGCCCTCTCATCACCGCACAAAGAGTAATACTCTGCGGTTGTACACTCTGTTGAGCCCGACAAGGCCCAACAGAATCTGATCGGGCTCTAGCCCGATAAAGGCGAACAGCAGTCTCAGGACTTACCAGCGCAAGCCCGTCAAGGCGACCGCAGTAGTCGTTGAAATAGTGCTACGGCACTTCAGATAAGTTTACCGTAGCAAAGGCATACAGTCTGGCAGGCTTACCACCGTAAGACCCGACTGACCTTCTGCGCCAGCAGTAATCTGGCTTTACGGGATAAGATTCCTGAAATTGGTCCTTCGAACCAGAGATCCCGGTGTTTAATTTTTTCAAAGTTCGAAAAACAAAATTTTTTGGACTCTGAAAAAAGTTAGGACTCAGCCGAAAAATAATATTTTTCAGCTGGGACTTAGAAAAATTTTTCAGACTGATAAGGACTTAGAAAAATTTACAACAACTAAAATTTTTTCTCGTTTGTTTCTTTTTCTGATTGCAGTGTCGGACAATATCCGCTCGCCCGCTGAAGACTCCGTTTACCGCTTGTTCGAGCGAGCCCTCGAAAATAATAACTTGCACTCGCTGTGGGTCGGTCTTGACCGGGTAGTCCCACGTGAAGTCTTTCGCCGGTTAGGACTACGGGAGCCGTTCCCTCGTCCCACTTCAGCGCCGACCAAACCAAAAACCACCCCAACGGCCAGGTTCACTCCCTACGCCCGACCGGCGGATCAAAACCTGAAATTCCTCAACGAGAAGGAAAGAGCCGAGCTTGAAGCGGTACAAAAAGTAAAGAAAGAACACACCCTTGCGATCTTAATCGCTCAACGGAAGGAGAAAGAGGCGGCCGAAACTGCCCTCTATCTACAGCAAACCTGCCTTTTGAGAAGAGAGAAAGAGGCGCTAGAGCAGCGAGAAGTAGAACTGGCCAAGAGTTCCGCAGCCCGGCGACTTGCGGCTAAGACCTCTGAACCATACATCCCGTCGCCGATCGTAAGACCTGCCGTGCTGCAGATTCAGGCGCTGCCTGACATACCTTCTCAGCCCGAACCATCTACCTCGGCTCCCGACGCGCAGCTTGTCACCCCGGCGCGGTCGTCCAAGTCCGCCAAATCCTCGAAGTCTCGCAGTAGCTCCACACGCTCGAGGAAGGAGGCGCCCGGGGAGACACCCCGCTCCAGCAAAGAGGGCCGAGGCCGGACATCCTCGTCTGAGATGGTCCTCGCAAAAAAATTCAAAAAGCCCAGCATCAATACCTCCGACGACGAGGAAGCTGTCCTCAAATCCCCGACAAGCCCTTACTCAACCTGAAAAACCCCAAAGTCTTTTGTACATTTCTGTTATTGTTGTTGTACGAAAATAAATATTTTTGTAAACCGAACTATCGTGTCTTAAGTGACTCAATTCTTCGGGAAGAAAGGGATAAAGAAAAATGACGGAATCGAGATCAGTCAAGACCCGAGCGGCAGTGGCGGCAGAGGTTTCTGAGGATCGGTTCTCGTTGCAAGAAGTAGCGTTGGACGAAGCGAGAAACGACATCCCCAGCCTTAATGGGTGGGTGGAAAGAGTCGACGCTAAGTTCACAAAAGAATGTCAACGGCTGAGCCAAGAAGCTCAAACGGTGACCGACAGACAAGATGGTATGCTCGTGACGTTAGATGCAAAGGTGCGAACGCTTGGAAGGACGTGGAAGTACGCCGAATCGGTGTGTATCTACCGCAAGTAGAGCTCCAGCTCCAGCAGAGACAGTCGGCGATGGTTGAAGGTACGATGAAGAGAATAAGAGAAGAGATGGACGCTCGAGAGACGAGCATCGCTGCGTCTCTTCAAAAGATAATCACACTCGAAACCGCCAAGGCAATGAAAAAATGCAAAGACGATATCCTTATTGAGCTGAGGCGGACTCGAGTAACAGATCAAGGGGAGACCTCCGAGACGGGGGGAGACTCCTCAGACGAAACAGTGACGGGGAGAAGCCGTCACTCAAGTAGCGCATCGGCGTCAAACATCTCTTGTGATACAAGGGATGAGTTGACGGCCGAACGAGACACCCTGATGGGAGAACTGATGGGTGCCGGACACATAGTGAGAACGTCGAAAGACAAAAAGGAACGCCGAGTAAATACACTCAAGGCGCAGTCCAGATACGAGAGAATAAGAGAGATAACACGGAAGTTGGCTGGAATCTCGACGGCAGACGAAAGAACAAGTGACCGCGATCAGCTAGACGTAGCGCTGAGTGAGATAGCGGTGTTGGAGCAGTTGGCAGAGTCTCTGAAACGAGACCCTACACCGACGACTAAGACACTTGTCAATCGCCCAGCGTTACCACTTCCGGTGTTAGTGGAGACATAGCAGCGTGGGGGAGTTGGAAGGCCGCTTGGGGGACCTACGACGACGATAACAGGCTGACAAAGGAGCAAAAATATCAGTACCTTCGGGGCTGTTTCAAAGGAAAGGCGGCCGACGCGGTTTCGTACCTGCAATACGGGTCGAATCAATACCGTAAGGCGATGGAGTTGTTAACCGATAGATTCGGAGATGAAGATAGGCTGAAAAAGCACTATCTGGCTGAACTGAAAGCGATGACGAACACTCGATTGAGCGAGACTTCAGCTCTATCGCAGTGGCAGAAACTCCACGGTGGGCTGGCAAATAACGTCGCGGCGTTAAGCAGCCTTGGAGTAGACACTAAGACACATCAAGCCTATCTCGCCCTGGACCTACTGGCGTCCTTTCCGAAGGCGTTGGTTAGTCGGTGAATGGATAGGTGGGACGATGATGAACCGACGTTCTCAAAGATTTTGAAGTCCCTGGAAATAAGACATCGAGAGGAAGATGAGACGTCGGCGGCGAATTGTAGTGGGAAGCCCGTGCCAGAGTCGGCCGCTACAACGTCGAATAATGGAAACAGAGGCATGCTATGCCTGTTTTGCCAAAAACCTCATTTGCACCACAACTGCAACCAAGGGTCGTCGGCTCAGAGAAGAGCGGCGGCGGAGAAAGAGGGTCGGTGCCTGAAGTGTCTGGCTCGATCGCATCGGACGGAACATTGCATCTCGTGAATTCCGTGCTGACACTGCGGAAGCACGGAGCACAGCCCTGCCGTATGCGTGGCTAGACCACGGGGCGGCGGCTATGCGACAGCCCCCGCAGGAAATAGAGGATTCTCCCCTCAAAGAACTCCAAAGGTGGTGACGATAGACACCACCACGTTGACGATTTCCACAAGATCGAAGACGGGAGTATTGCCCACGTTCACGGCCTACCTCAAGGGGAACGCCGGGGACCGGGTAAAGATATTCGGTTTAATAGACTCTGGAAGCGAGAGAACGTTCGTCCGTCAGGACAAGGCGACCAGAGTCGGAGCAGAGAAGATAAGGGCTGAATACCTGGCGGCCAACGGGTTTGGAGACCAGAATAAAGCTGGCAAAAACCATGCGGTATTTGAACTCAAGCTGACGGGACTTAGCCAGGACGCCCCAGAGATAAAAATCGAAGCGATTGCGCGGAAATTCCTAGCAAACGCGAAGAAGGTCACCCCGACAGATTTTTCAAAGAGCCTGATAGGGGAGGGGAAGGACTTACAACAAGGCAGCCAATTTGATATTATCGTCGGCTGCGATTTCATCTGGTCGATAATGCAGCACAAGACCATCCCATGCGCAAATGGGCTGGTCGCATGTGCAAGCAAAGTCGGCTGGCTGATTTTCGGCACGATAAGCGGAAACAGTAAGGCGGAAGAGCAAGTGCTAACCGCAACTATAGACAGTCAAAAACCAATGACGGACTTCAAGGAATTCTGGAGTCTAGAACATATGGGGATAACCCCGCAAGAAAAAGCAGAACCCGCATTCTTGGAGGCCTATCAGGAGACGATTCAGTGGGCCGAAGATGGGTGATACATGGTGTTGTTCCCCATCAAGATCGGCCATCGCAGAATCGAATCCAACCGGAACATAGCGATGATACGGCTGCAAGGGCTGCTGGGCAAGACCCAATTGGAGGATAAGCTGAAATATCATGAGATATTCCAGCAATATATCAGAGACGGATTTATTGAAGAAGCCGACCGAGAATTCACCGGTAACTGCACCTACTTGCCTCACCGTCCGGTGATTAAAGTAAGCGCGGAAACTACGAAAATTCGGCCGGTGTTCGATGGATCAGCCCACATGAAGGACAGACCTAGTATCAACGATGCTTTGGAAATAGGGCCGAATCTAAACCCGGAAGTATTGGCAGTCTTGTTGCGGTTCCGACAGAATCGGATAGCCTGGACTGCCGATATCACTCAGGCGTTTCTCCAAGTGGAGATCCGCCCGGAGCACGGGCAGTTGATTAGGTTCATTTGGGTCGATGACCCTAGGAAAGCACAGCCGAGGCTGATCGAATACAGTTGGAGAACAGTACCGTTCGGGTTGTCATGCAGCCCGTTCATTCTCAAGGCCGTCATCCTCAAACACCTGAAAGGGTTTGAAGAAATATACCCCGAGACCGTGCGACAGCTACAACAGCAGTTGTACGTTGACGACTGGCTAGGGGGAGAGACCAATGTTGATGAAGCGGAGAACGTATTCGCGAAGCGAATACGATTTTCAAGGCCGCAAAAATGGAGTTGTGCAAATGGACCTCCAATAGCGCAGAATTGATTAAGAGACTGCCGGAGGTTCAATTCAAGGAAACGGTCACAAATGTGACAGCAGAGAGCAAGTCAGCCACAAAGGCGTTAGGGGTGATCTGGGATACAGCATCGGACAAATTTCGGTTTGATCCGGCGCAGGTACTTAGAGCAGCCCGCGAAATTGGTGACAGACACACCAAACGGAAGCTTTTCAGCCTAGCGCTGAAAATCTTTGACCCCTTGGGTCTCATCGCTCTGGTGACGTTGGTGGGGAAACTCATCATGCAAATGGTCTGGTTGGCTGGATCAGGATGGGATGAGCCCATTCCAATCGATGTGATACCTCATTGGAAGACTTTCATTGACGGGATAACCGAACTAAAGAATACATGTCAGCCCCGATGGTCGTGGGAACATGACGGGCGACTCCATCTGTTCTGCGACGCAAGCAATGACGCCTATAGTGTGGTGGCATACCTGCAGAGGACAGATGGAAAAGACCCAGTGATGCTGTGCAGCAAGACGAGAGTAGCAACGGACCCCAAGAAATCCGTCTCGATCCCGAGGTTGGAACTTCTGAGCGGGCTCCTGGCAGCGAGACTCGGAAGCTACGTCGAGAAAGCGACGGAGAAAGAAATCAAGAGAAAACTTCTGTAGAACGACTCAGCGATAGCTTTCTGGTGGATGAAAGACGAGGCTGGTCGGTGGAAGCAGTTTGTCCATAACAGAGTGATGGAGATAAGGCGGACAGTGGAAACTGAGGAAATCAGGCACTGTCCATGGTTACAGAACCCGGCGGACGTAGCATCCAGAGGAGCTACGGCTGCGCAACTGAACGCACAGAAGAGTTGATGGACTGGGCCATCTTGGATGGAAAAAGAGGAGGAATGGCCCCAGTCACCAAGCTCAGCAACCGAGCTCCAGTTGCAGGAAGTCTCGGTCGAAGAAAAGGCGGACGAAGTAATGCAATGTGCGGTATCAATCGAAGCGAAATGATACGAGAAATTCAGCTCCATGCGAACCATGGTAAGAGTCTTGGCCACAATGCTGAGAGCGATAAAAAAGTTCAAAGGCAAAGAAAATCCGGAAAGCCCGGTGGCAACGGTCAGACAACGGGGGAGGAAATTGAAGTTCCCCGTGTTGACCATCGACGAAACTCGAGAGGCAACGCTCGAGCTTTAAAGAGGAACCCAGGCGACTCACTACGGAGCAGTGGTGAAGAGCTTTAAAGCTGGGAAAACAGAGGTCCCACATGAGTTGAGGAAACTCGGCCTCATGTGGGACGATAAAGACGAGCTGATCAGGTGTCGAGGCCGGCATCTAAACTGGATGGAATATAATAAAAAAGCAGCGCTCATTCTGCTACCGGCCGAGCACATCATAACCAGAAGGCTGATAGAACAGACGCATCTTCGGTTGAAACATACCGGGGTGAAAACCATGATGGGGGCCTCAGAACGGATTTCTGGATTCCGAAGATGCGTCAAGCCATCAAAAAAGAGACAAGTAAGTGCACGAGATGCCAGAGAATGGACTCGAGGCACTTCGATGAAATACCGCCACCTCTACCGTTGGACCGCCTACAAATGTCTTACCCGTTCACGATAACGGGAGTAGATTTTGCGGGTCCGTTCCCAGTGGAGTCACCGGCGAATAGCGGCCACAAGACGAAGGTATTCGTGTGTCTCTTCACATGCACCGTAACGAGAGAAGTCCATCTCGAAGTTACGACCGACCAGGAGATTTCCACGTTTATCTTCGCGTTGAGACGATTCTTTGCACGGAGAGAGTACCTCAGGGCGCTCTATTCCGATAACGCAAGAACGTTCACGTTGGCCGCAAAGTACCTGAGAGCAGTGTACAGAGACAGCAGGGTGTTTAACACGCTGGTTGATCTCAACATAAAAAGGAGATTTTCACCGAGTCTAGCCCCTTGGTGGGGCGGATACTGGGAAAGAATGGTGCAGACCGTTAAACGGCTGCTGTATAAAACGTACGGGAGCGATTGTATGGAATACGATCTATTCCAGACGGTGTTGACGGAGATAGAGGACAAGATCAACACGAGACCATTGACATACGTGGCAGAAGACGATATGGAGCCGCTAACGCCCAAGCAATTGGTGACAGGCTACCGACAACAGCAGCATCACCCAGTCGATGACGAGGAGAGAGAATACTCGGACCGGGTGACGCTGACAAAGAGAGAAAGGATCAGGAGAACCCTGGTGGCTCAATGGTGGAAGGATTTCTACACGGAATACGTGATGGATTTGGAGCAGTTTCACTGCCCAACCCCAGGACATGTAAAGGAGATTGAGTTAAAACAAGTCGTGTTGATTCACGACGAGTCGGCCAAAACAACGAGATGGAAGTCCGGGAGAGTAGTAAAACTAATCCCCGGCAATGAAGGAAAGACGAGACGTGTGAACGTGCTTATAGCAGATAAATTCAGAGGCAATGGGTCGATCATGATAACGAGAGACCCGAAGAGTTTATATCCGTTGGAGCTCCAAGCGGGCAAGATAGATGATGACCATCGAAACACCGGACCCTACGAGGACAGTGAGCTTTCGCGAACTCAGTTAGACCAAGCTTTAACGGGGGGAGTGTCGGAAATTCCGACGGACGAAGCTCACAGCACTCGTCCGGGTGCCAACCCTTTGGCCGAAGAAGGCTAGACTCAGACGAGTCATCCTCGGTGGAGTGCCGCGCTACCGAGGGTAAGGAAGTCCATTAGCGGAAGCAAGTGACTTAAGACGGCCTACGGCTCGCAAGAGCCGTAGATAGGTGGCTGGAGCGCGAGACTGTGTTATTGGAACTGCCTGAGAGCTTTTCCATATATATGGAGACACCTGTTGAGGGTGAAAGGAACGACGTGAGGGTTGAACTCATTGAGGCGGAGCCTGCTGAATTCATCCCGCCAGAATATAGATTTAGTTCCCCGCAGGGTTATCGGGAAGTTTACTGATCGATAACCGGCAATCATCAGCAGCGGTGCCCTCTATTCCAGGATCGGACGCTCGGACAAATTAGACAACGGTGTAGTTTTCTGTTTATATAAGGGGCCGTCGTGCCATGCTAATACACTCACTTTTTCTCACCCAATTGCTGTGTCAAGTCAAGTTCATTTGTCTCCCACTAACCCGCTCTCTTTCAGTCAAGTCCGAAGTCTTCCTGCCGCCGCCTCCTCCAGCTTGCCAGCCGCCTTCCCAGACGAGCCAGCCCGCGAACGAGACGTCATCCCGGAACCTTCTTATCGCCGCACAAAGAGTAATGCTCTGCGGCTGTACACTCTGTTGAGCCCGACAAGACCCAACAGAATCTGATCGTGCTCTAGCCCGATAAAGGCGAACAGCAGTCTCAGGATTTACCAGCGCAAGCCCGACAAGGCGACCGCAGTAGTCGTTGAAATAGTGCTACGGCACTTCAGATAAGTTAACCGTAGCAAAGGCATACAGTCTTGCAGGCTTACCACCGTAAGACCCGATTGACCTTCTCCGCCAGCAGTAATCTGGCCTTACGGGATAAGATTTCTGAAAACATCCAAGCAGAAGGCCTTCTTTCGTTGCCTTGTCCAAACACACTGAGAAGACTTTTGAGCTCGTCCGATTGCATGTTCGGCTTCAACGAGCTATCTTTCGAAAATATAAAGAAAGCTTTGGACGGAAAAAAACCATTCGAGTGGTGGGGTTGCCTTCTTTTTGACGAGAAGTCAATTTCAGCTTACCTAACATTTGACGCCAAACTCCTTGAATGTCAGGATATTGTCAATTATGGAGACAGCATCAAGGAAGCCTTCGAAAAGGTATCGCCGACCATGCATTGGTGTTTATGTTCAGGCCATACGAGGGAGACTGGGTCCAACCATTCACCTGCTTCGCTACTAAAGGAGCTGCTAAAGGTGAAATACGCTTTGAGCTGTTGACCAAAGCAGCTTTCCTACTCTACAATCAAGTCGCTATTGTGAAGAACTTTGTGAGCGATGGACATCAAGCCAACAAGAAGCTGGCAAGCATTTTCAGCATCCGGACTGCGAATCCATGAAAACCTATTTCATTCACCCAATGGATGATTCAATCAATATTTATTGGTTTTTTGGCATGTGCCATATGCCTTGAAATGCGTTAGAAATCATATGCTTAATCACCAAAACACCCAGGTCTTTAAAATTAGAATAATCTTTATTCCCATGACTAATCCTTATTATTTTAATAGTTTGCCGGAGGAAAAGCAAACTATGACTTCTATTCTAGGCTTTACAATCATGAAAGGTTAAATGGATTAAGACTCACACACCGTTTGACTGAGTCTCACATTTATCCTACGAATTTTCAAAGAATGAATGTTGGAAAGGCCGCGCAAGTGTTATCTCGAACCGTGGCTATGGCCATGAAGCATTATAGAGACCAAAGAAGAAAAAAAGAATGAAATCAAAGGTAAAAAAATTAATTTATTACAAGAGCATTACATGTTATTAATTATCTTTTATCAATGGCAGGGTCAGAAGGCACTAAAAGACTAATTAAACTTATGAACAACGTTTTCGACGTGCTTAAAGGAAGGCGTCCCGCTAAGCAATAATGAAAAAGAACTGGGAAAAGAAGAAGAAAGTTCTGAATCCCATGCTTACGGTTTTCAATATTACCGAGGAAGTGCACCTCAGAAAACATCCTCAGCTTCCTGTCGGTATGTTTCGCTCAGAAACAGCAATGAAGGCTTGGAGGACAGACATTTAAAATACGATGTCACTGGTGAAGGAGATGTTTGATGCATACGACCAGGTCACTTCGACCTCACCTCACGTACCAACACCTGAATTTCCGAGACAACGAAACAATCAGAACCGGTAAATTGTATAACTAGTACTGTTAGGTTCTGTTTCGGTGGAAGATGCCACCGTAATTGTATTGATGAGCCGACAAGTAAGGAGACAACCTTGTCAAGAGGAAGTGTAAATCAGAATGCCCTTGCCGGCCACTGTCGTCAGTCAGGGTGGGAACCGACACGCCATCTATCGTTAAGGGCGGAGCACTCAAAGATGACTGCGTACACAAAGTACCTTCGTTTATTCAGATGATTTTTACGGCCACCGCTTGATTAAATCAACAGGAATCAAAAAGACTCGTTAAAACACTCTCTCAAAAGACAATCACAAAGGCGCACTTTTTCTAGATAGCTCAATACGCTCGACCCTTCTTCTCTCTTTGCGTCGAAAACGATTCATAGTGACCTCGTTGCCGCTTCTCCCTCCGTCATCGACTACCGGCGAAATGCAGAAAAAGGGTAAAACAAAAGAAGGGCGCTAACGCAAACATTTAGTTTTAGGTGTAAATGGGGTGGCGGAAATGTAAGGGAGGGTAACCTATAGCAAAACCAAAGGGTATTAGTTTAGCCAAGGTCAGACAAGTTCAGCCTTGTCTGCCCTTCGGCAATGACACGATCTTACACAGAAACACACATACACACACAGACATACAAAACGAAAATTAAATTAACATTAATTCCTAACGACTTCTGTCGTTAACAAATTTATTTAATATTATTCCTATTCATGTTCAAACTTGTGTCTTTATCATTTAGGCAAGCCATTGAAAGAAGTGAAACCCAAAAGCACGCGTCCTAAGAAAAGAAATGTCGAAACACTTTTACCAGACTCATCAGCTGACTCAGCTGTGCTGAGATAGCTGGTGAAGTTGTAGAGAGAAATGATTTACAAACAGAAGATGTAAACATGGATGGAAAATCAGCTGCTCAAGATTCAGTAATCATCGAGTCTGTTAACAACCTCATCTTTGACAGAACAGAAGCACTGCTTCCTCCAACATGGCGTTGGTTACCTGACTGTGATGTTTATCAACACGACGACCTAACTGCCCAAAAGAAGATAGCTATCAGATTTGGAGACGTATATAATGCTACAATTGTTATCAAGTCAATAACAATAATTGGAAATGAGGTCTTCTATCGAGTCATGGGAAAGTTGGCGGCGTCACCAAAGTTTTTACCCCAATTCATCCAAAAAGTGGAGGACATCACCAACCTAATGTCAAACTTCGAGTCAAGTTCTTTATGCCAGGGATTCAATTTCGCTATTAACAACCAACTTACACCCCGTTCGAAATCCGAGGATTCGAATGCTGTGCGGCGATCACGTTTCTGCCTACAGATTTTAGAAAAAGGTAACATTTGTTATAAGTGCAATTGCTACAAGAAAATTACGGCTAATAATGCGATAGCAAGCAAGTTGGAAAGACTCATCAACCGTAGCGAAAAAATTTAGCTGAACCAAAAGTCGTTGCAACGTAAACGTGATCGCAAAGAAAGACTCGTCAAGGTATTCTTTGAAAGGTTATTAGTTAATTAGTTATATTTAACGTCGGTATAAAATTTTTTTTAAAAAAAAAAAAAAAAAAAAAAATGGGGTTTTAAAAAAAAAAAAAAAAAAAAAAAAAAAAAAAAAAAAAAAAAAAAAAAAAAAAAAAAATAACATCCGCCGTTTTCAGAGCTTTCTAACATGGGCTCTTACGGCGACAGGTGTCTTGCGCGGACGGATGACCATCTTGTGTAACGGAAAAAACCATTTTTTGAGGCCACAAAAATTTGCGTATCATAAACTTAAAAAATCCTATTAACAAACAAGATTGATTGCATTAAAATTGCTTTTAAGGGGTAATCTTGAAAGAGTGTTTTATCGAACAGTTTATAAATCGGGTAAAAAAAATCGTACTATAAGAAAAAAATTCTAAAAAACGTCGTTATGCCATAAGCCACGATGTTGCCGGACGCGGCGTTCGGATGTTTCTTGACTAGCATGCTAGTCAACAACCATAAGTGATTGATTTTAACAAATTGATTAATAAGTGACAAATGAAAAAAAGTAAAGCAAATACCCTGTTCTTTTCTTAATAGTAATCTAGATTTTCATCAGCATGCAATGATTTTACCCCCCCAACTACCCGTTCGCGCAAGACATCCGTCCCCGTAAGAGCCCATGTAAAAAAGCTCTGAACTCGGTGGTTAAGGTAATTTGTGCTCAAGTTTTTGAACGGTCACCTACAACATTTCATCCGTTTCATCAGGGTTTTAATATTGTTCTTGAACTTTCTTTAACACGTTGAAAAGAGCTCAAGTACCGAATAAAAACCAGATGAAATGGATTGCACGATGTAGGGTCTAACAGGAGATTGCTGTTAGACCTTGGTTAATTGTGTGATTCATGTTGATTGTCATAACGGTTTTTCAATGCCACACTATTAAAAATTATATTATTGACTCACTGTGCTCCATTTTGACTAGCGATTTGACCTGCTGAACTAGAACAGAACTAAGTGTGTTTGAGTTATCAGTTATTGTTTTTCGTGTTTGACCTGTCAGTAACCTTCTTTCTACTTTCCCACTACAGGGTTTTCAGCGTTAAGTACTTTTAATTATTTTTCAGCAACGGTTTGATAAATCGTAATAACCGCTTGCCTTCCACAATCCCAACAAAGATTGCTGAAACCGAATTTCAAAGTACTTAACGCTGAAAAACACCGGAGTGGGAACGTACCTTTAAATGATTCTCCAATAACATTTATTTTTACATTCCATGTGTTGATGCGGTTGTGTTTTATTCTTATTAAATTTTTCTTCTCGTGATTTTAGGAAGTGTTGGTTGTAAAGGGGATTTTTTAAAAAGCTGAATTGAAGAGTTGCAAATCAATGCGCTACGACCCAGAATTTCTTCTTGAATGCGTCGTTTTACGAATCAAAAGCAAAGGAAACTACGAGCACCTCAGAAAAAATATTCTCCCTCCCCTTCCGTCGGCGGAGACCATCCGCCGATTGTTAAGTTGCATGCCCTGCACTTTTGGCCTCAAGAGTTTTGCGTTATCATCCATCAAGAAATTCTACTCAGGGAAACCAAAAGCTATGCGTTACGGTAATTAAGTCTGGGATGAGATTGCTATTGCCGAAGACCTCACATTTGATTTTAAAAACCTCGTAATGGAGGGATTCGTTGATTATGGCGAGGACGAGGGTTTGAATGAGTTAATCACGTTAAAATCCCATGAGGGTGAATGAGCCGATCACGTTCTTGTGTTTATTTTTCGCCCCTATCGATTTTACTAGATTAAGCCTGTTGCGCCACCAATGGGGCTTGCCCAGGAAGAGTTATTCACCAACTATTGGCTCAAGCAATAACCGTCTTAGAACAAAAGGATGCAATAGTTTAAAATGTTGTATGTGATGATGCACAAAGCAACAAAATAGTGATGAAACTGTGTGGTGTCTTTGGGAAATACAACTCGATCGGGAACGTCTTCAACACCCAAAGAAAAACTGAAGCGGATATTGCAGAAAGCAAAAACGAGTAAAGAGTAAAGACGAAAAAAATACGCCTTGGACACTGCCAATCAAAACATGCCTAAACCGGTCGTTCAAACTGATCTACGCAATCCAAGTACCAACGAGGAAAATGTTTCCTCATTCGACCACTCTACGCTCGAAAAATAATAAATTTTTATTTTTTCGTGGACGTTCCACATATCATTAAGTGTATCAGAAACAACATATTTAACGTAAAAAACGTACAGGTAATTTCTTTTAACTTCATCTTTTATAACATATTTGAACCGTGCATACATTGTCTTCCAGTTTAAAAGGAAAGCAGTTAGATACACAAATTTTGAGTTACTGTACAAAACTAGTCAGAGGAGGAGGAGGAGTCCACGAAACAACGCTTAGCGCCCTTTCAAAGTTTTCGTAATCGGGAGACCACTAAGGAAGCATTCAAAGGTAATTTATATCAAATATTATTATAGACGTGATAAATTATCTTTGTTATGTATTAGATACTGAAGGAACTGAAGAAATGACCAGCCTCATCAACAATGCATTCGACGTTATGAATGGAATATGTTACAGACATTCAATTAAAAGGGAAGAAATGCTTGGGATAAGGACAAGGAGGTAATTCCCTATATAAGTATTGGTCAATTCGCTATGGGAAAAGGAAATGTATCCGAATACCACAGTGATTTTTTTACATTTTATTTAGATATTGAAATCGCTTTTGGAGGCTGTGTGGTACACAGATATAGCCCATGTTATCACTAATGTGCCGCCATTCCTGTAGCAAACAATGCTAGAGGCACTGCGTATGACTGTCTTCAGCACAATAGAGTTAACCGAACATCTTTTATCTGACGAAGTTAACTACGCATTTGTCCTTACAGGCAAATTTAATCAGGATTGCCTCGAAGTATAACGTAATTTAGAATAACATTTTTTTTTATTACTAATTTGTTTTCTTTGCCCTACCGTTTTTTTTTATTATTCGCTCTTCTGGTAGTGGCCAAGAGATGCCGGCCGTTCACTCCTTTTTGGCTTTATTTCGTATGCTGTGTGTTTATTATCCAACAAAAACAACTCTATCTAGTACTAACTTAGAAGACCAACCAATGTCTTTGCTGACGTCCTACAAGGACAGTATGCTGCACAGATTCAAGAAAGACCAAAAAGAGACAAAGCAAAGGAAAGAAGCTCAACAAGATAGGCTAGCAAAGGGAATACAAATTCTATATAGCAACGTCAACAATATTGGCACGTACAATGCCTACATCGACGACGTAGTGTACGATCTGGCCGGATACTTACTTTATGCAAGGTGTAAAATGGTAGGTTTGTGTTCTGAGTGCTGGAGAAATTTGGAATCCGATGAACCTCTTACGGAGCATTCAAACGCTCTGAACAGATTAAAGTACTCAGGGACAGGGGCGGTCTTAAAAAGGTTACTCCCAATATGTTCTTCGTTGTGTCTTCGTTAGAAACAATGCTAATTGAGCATTTCAAAGAAAGTTCCTGTTACCTTCGTGACTCATTTGAAAAAGTTATTGGAAAAGCCTCCTTAGTAGGGGAGACCGGGGCAAGTCGGTACACGGGGTAAGTTGGTTATTTCACTTTTTAAAATCACGGTTAGGTTGACATCTATTTTCGAAATAGCCAAAATATTAGATATTACAATTAGATGTCTCTGATGTGGTAGTATTTGTCGTTAGCTGCGGACAGGCGTCGCAAATACGTGAAAGCACTTTCATCTATTTCAAAGTATTTTTTTAGAGCCACAATATCTTTTCTACGTCATCAGGTAACTAATAAAATGCTTATAATCTATTCTATTCTGATTGCCTATTCATCGAGCTTTAATCCTAAGTAATGTTTCGATGAGTTATAATTCACGAATTATTTTTAAAAAATAAAAAACTGGCATAGGCTCCTCGGGGGCAAGTTGATATTTTTTTGGCGGGGCAAGTTGGAAACTCAGTATATGGATACGCCAGTCAAAATGATTATTGAGCAAGAAAAGGCTGCAGTAAAAAAAAAGGCAGCAAGAAAAATTATCAATAGTCCTACTGAAAATCGCGCTGGGCCATCTAAAAAATGAAACCTGAAAAGAAGAAAAAAGATTCCTGCCAGAAAAACACCTTCTGCCGATACTTGTATTGAATGTGGAGCGTTCTATTCTAATACCAAAGTTGACTGGATCAAATGTATGGGTATTTGTGAACTATGGGCATGTGAAACATGCATTGAAAATCATGAAGAATACTTGTACAAAGACTGCATTGAATTGAATTAGCCTTTACCAACTTGCCCCATACTCAATCCCAACTTGCCCCGCTAGTGGGGCACATTGGAAATTTAAGGTGTACCAATAAAACGTTTTCCATCTTAAATTTTAGAAAATTTAATCAAATTCTGCCTTTTGAGCTTTGTAGCTAAGATAACCTTTGCTAATTCTAAATAATTTTTTATTAAGATTTGAAAATATTTATATATTATTAACAAAGGAGTGTAAAAAGTGTACCGACGTTCCCCGGTCTCCCCTATCTCTCCATAACATTTGTTGCCTTACGTATAGAGACACCCCGGCCCCAAAGCTTATTTTGAGTACATCGTAATTCGATACCGGTTTCAAGCAAAAGGGAAAAAAGATTGCAATGTTGATCGATTGAATAGTCAGCGTCATCAAAAATCAAACCTGTCTAAACTTCCGATGGAGAAACGTGCCAAACGTGTAAAGAGAGCCGGAAAGGAAAATTAGTTGATCCAAACGCAACTATAATTTGATTATATATCATTTGAACCCATAACTGCTTAATTATATTCTTTTAAATCGAATTACTGTGAGCTAAGGTATATTATATGTGCAAAATATACTCCGAATGCAGTCATTTTCTATTTAATTCGTATTTATTATCACTTTTATGCGCTATGGGCTAGAAAGAGCAAGGGCCACTACACAAGTGGTATTCGTAGCGGGATTTTTGCGAACCAAAAATAAAAGTGGGTACGTTTTGCTTCTCTTCCGGGGGGGGGGCTCTTTGGGCCTTTGGGCTCTTGCCTATTCCACATAGCACAGGTCGGTCCCACGGACATCCACAGTTTATCCGACACGGATAAGGGTGATATCCTATGGACATCCGGGGAACTGCCCGATATCCGAACTGGATGTCCCTTGGGTATAGACTGAATATTTCAAGAACTGCCGGGAAGATGCCGGGAAGACCTTATATGCGAAATGTACATAGCCAAGTCAGGATTCGAACCCGGGTTTCCCACGTCTTAGTTGGAGTCTCTGATCATTCTTCCATCTCCTTCACAATCATTTCAACTATATTTTGTTAAAGAATCAAAATATTGTGAAATACTTGTGAAATGTTTGCTGCTGGGGATGCCCAACATCTGTCTAATAAATTATCAGCTTAGTACAATTTTAAAATAATTTAAAACTTGCATAGACTTGTATTATTTTCATTCTATTATTTTTATTTGGCTGTTCCTGTTACACTACAAATGGCTCATACAAATTATCGAGCACACTTACATAAAAAATTGTAAATGAATTCGTAAAACCCAACTTTTTTTTTATGCTGCAATATTTGGGGAAAGATGTTGTTTATTTAAAGTTGACAACAATGACATTACAAAAATACAGCGGCAAAAAAAAAGGAAAAAGTAGCAGACTGAAGGAGGAATCGGGAGAAGACTGACTGACTGACTGTCTGACTGTCTGCTCGACTCGAATGCCTCACTGACTGCCACACTGGTCATTCGGGCCAACAAATTTGGGGTCAAAACAGGGCAACGGCTAGAAGATACGGGGAATAAAAGCAACAAGTTAAATTTTACCGTTTGAATTTTGATTTCGTCGGCGGATCGTTACAATGCCAATAGTTTGTCTTAAACCTCCCCCCCCCCTATCCCCAAAACCCAAGCTAGCCCTTCCGTGCGCCAAGCCAAACACATTGTGGTGGGAAATTGAAATCCCCTTTAGTTTTAAAAAAAAATTTCAATAAAAAACAATACATTAACAAATCTTCTTGGCTGTTAAATGGACGTCCGTAGAATCCCATTTTTGAACATCCATTTGCACTTCAATTGTTGCTATACGACGGACATCCCTGGAACTACTCATAGAGTACATGGATATCAAACGGATGTTCGGCCATTAATCGGACAACCGACGGCAGAAGTGCGCTATGTGGGATCCCATTTGGGTACCTCTCCTGTTAGACCATGGTACAACCAAAAACCAAGCATTGTTTAAAATGCTCATTCCTAGTTTCCAGCAATACGGCCCAAATTTTCAAACAAGCCCCAATCTGAAATTGCAAGAATGCATACATTATTACACAGAGCCCAGTTACTATACATAACAACATATGCTGGTACAGCGTCCTACACCATACGGTTTATTATTCTTGAGAATAAATAATACTATAATAACCCACCCACAACCCGCAAACTTCAGTGAGAATAGTTATTCCAAGTAAATTTATTTTATTTAGTGCTATTCAAAGGAATTTTATACATCCAAAACTGGATAATAACAGCAGAGTGGTTATAGGCCTTATAGCATCTGATTCGCAGCAGAGTGATAAAGAGAACCAAGGTTGGATTCCAAGTAAATACTTTTTTTAATATGTGTATTTTCTTTGGATATCCAATGGACTTCCAATGGATGATCCTAAAGAACGTTAAAAACGGACATAAGAATGTCCTACATACTAAAGACGTCGCATGGGATATCTTGCTCAGCCTGAAGGGACCTAGCTGGCAGTGTTGTCAAAAGTTAAATCATTTTATCGTGATTTTGATTAAAAACATTTTTAAATTTTGCGATTTTTGATTTGATTTATGCGAAAATAAAACATTTTATTAAATCGAAATCGCCGTTTTTTTTAAATATCTAAATTTTAATACAGATTTCAGAATCGTCATTGTTTCTAAAATATAACGATCATTGTGGGAATCACGCCTGATACTTTTAGTTTTGTACTGACTTTGTATGGATGGACTTTGTATGAACTTTGGGACTTTTCTTGTGGACTTTGAATGGATGGGGCCAATTAAAACAAACATCTAGCTCTTGGTGTCTGACAAAAATTTTGAAAAATAGGGTAATAGGAATAAGAGGTTAAAGAATGGATAATTTTCTGCACGATTATATAATTTTTTGCTGAATTAAATCAGTACTTTAGTTTAGTCGGGGGGACCAAAAATACACGAAGGGTTTCATTTGAACCCATTCTACCCTACACTCATTTTTTCTTGCTATCAATCAATTGCCAAAAAAAATACAGAAAATAATTACGAGTTTGTGGATGAAAATGACAAATATAACCATAAACATATGGTTATATTCAAGCAAAAAATGTTAAAGTAATTTGGATTTCAAAATCGATTTAAGTCGCGATTTAAATCATTTTTTTCGTGATTTTGATTTATGACTTAAATTGCGATTTAAATCAATTCTAGAAAATGATTTGATTTGATTTAAGATTTAGATTTTAGCAATTTTGGCGAAAGGATTTGATTTAAATTTAAATCTTTTTTCATTTGATTTCGACAACACTGCTAGCTGGGATATCCCTGTGACGGCAGAATGCTAGCACAGACTACGAAGTAAAGACGGAAATCCCCTATACCCTTCGCTAGGCGAGGCTTGAGCTTGCCGCTAGGGCGCAGGTCATATGCATTGGAGAATTTTTCAGCTTTTTCCCCATTTCAGTACTGATTACGTGTTTCACACACACGGGATTTGCGGGTTTTCTACCGGGTTCCGTATTCTAAATTTTATTTCATAATAATGTAAGATCTTTGCCGATAGCCATGAATTATTTTATAATATTCGAAGAAATAAGAGGTTAGTTTTAATAATGTTATATTTAAACCCATTTCCCCTCGATACCATGACTCTTATGAAGCTATCGTGCAACACTACATGGATCTTTAAGACGCAAAAGTGAAAGACGCGCCGAATTGTTTGTTTGTTGGCTTACATTACATTGTGTTTTCCTGGTCTGGCTTCTCACTTTAAGTTTTTCCGTGCTTGTCTGCAGTGTTTGTGTTTATTTTACAGTGGAATAAAAAGTTATTAACAAATTGGGTTTAATATATTAATCAATGTTCATAGTCAAATTCCTTACATTGATTGTGCAGGATATGCCAGTATACTGTTTTGTAATTGGATGCAGAAATGGGCCAAATAGATCAAGAAAAAATATGTAGCAGCATTCAGGTGTGGGTGCTGGTGCTAAAATCACTGAAGAGAGAGCAAGGTTTTTTCGAACATCATCCAGGGTTTGTGAAAACCATTTTGGAGAAAAAGATATCATCAAGAATGATGAAATCATAATAGGAAGTCATTCAACTTCCGAGAAAAGGTAAAATTAATGAAGGTAAATGAACATTAACCTGAAACATACATGAAAATATGCTTAATAACTCAATATTTACTAAGACTCTACATGTAATCTCCTGCCTGCTGAAACGCCAAAGAGAAAGGCACCACTTGAGCGCAAGCCATTGGAAAATATTTCCAATTACAAAGAGCATTGCCCAAGTCATTTTATTCCTAAGAAAAAGAAAAAAGCTCTGCATAGGAAGACTGAACTTGATTGCCCAATATCACAACAAGAATTTTCTTCTTCCTTGATGGAAGACACAGCTCTTGTCCCCTCTGACATGGAAAATCAACCGATTCCACTTGAACATACTACCATTACAACAAACGAAGAAAAAAATGAAATCCTTAAAAATGACATCGACACGATAAAACTCCCTGAATCATCATGGCGCAGAGAACAACTACCTGATGATAGTGCCTGTGTAAATTACTTTCCAGTGGTTGTCAAGAAATGTAGTGTTATCATCCAGAAAATAGCTAGAGTTGATTTTCATAACAGAACGATTAAGCAAACAATAATTTCACGTGAACTATCTGAACTACAAGAAAATAATCCATCGTTTACAACATTACTGAAAGTAGAAGAAATGTTGAGAAAACTGCATGAAGCCAAAATCTGCCCAGGAATTATCAATAATCCGGAAAAACATCGACAGGACCAAAACACTTTTGTTAGCAATGGAAAATTGGTGGATGGCGTTTGGCGTTCTAATAAGTATGAATCGTTAATAGCATTAAAATATCCCGACTTTAATCATTTATTCCAATTTCTTAATTGACTCGCAGATGTAGTCTCCTTATCCAATCTGTTGGTGAATTGAAGCCTTGTAAATTCTGCAAATTGGTTGACAAAGCATTGAAACTACAGTTTAAACGCCACAAGACTATTCAAATGCATACCAAATTGAACCATAAGTATTTTAGCATGCAACAACTGTCGCAAAAGGTTGCTGCAAAGGTGAAAAGGGTTTCCAAACTGAACATTCATTTTGAGAAGAAAAACGCAGCTCTAAAGGTAACTATTCCAAGTAAGCCATCATATGAATACTGATATGTTTTTCGTACATTTCAGGAACTAAAAGCTGAGATTCATGGATTGCGAATGAACATGGCCAGTTTGAAGAACGATCGACTCGAATTTCTGTTGAACGATCTACATGATAAGGTATAACTATGTAACCATTTCATTTCAACAAACGTGATGACTTTCCCATTTTTAACTATTCTTTAAAAAGGACTTAGTTTTCAATAAATGGCTTCGCATATATGTATATTACCTAATCAATCATTTATTCGTATAAGCAAAACTAGTTGTTAAAACTATTGTTGCTAAGTCAAGATGTAAGGCGAAACACCACAAGGATATGCGGTATGAAGTGGAGTGGTTGTTAGAATGTCTTCTGATAAGAATTAAGAGCCTTGCAGTATATGAACACCTAAGAGTTAACAACATACTTCCACTGCCATGCCAGGAAACATTAAGGAAACAATCAAGCTGCCTTTCCACTGAGTTTGGGTTAAATGAATTTGTCTTAGAGTGCATAAAGAAACAGTTTAGTAGAAAGTCTCTTAGTGAAAGGAATGGCTCCCTAATGTGGGATGAAAGGTCAATAACTCAGGACATCAAGTTCGACAAAAACTCATTTCAGTTCAAGGGATTCACCTACTTATATGAGAACCCTATTAAGCGGAAGACGAAGCAAACTTCTCTGCCCTTAACGAAGAATGGACGGAGCATGATGTTTGTACAGAAGACTCCTCGACCTCCACTACTGACATTCCTGGTTTAGCTGATCACGCCCTTGTTTTAATCTTCAGACCATATAAGGCATCCTGGATTCAACCCATAGCCGTCTTTGCCTCAAAGAATGCCGCATCGGGTGCCCAGCTGCAAAAGATTTTCCTTAAAGCCATGATATTGTTGGAGGAAGCTAACGCAAGAGTCCTTTACACTGTGTGTGACGGCTCTCAGCCCAACAACTCAATGTGGAACTTGTTTGGGATTTCAGGATGCAATACTGATACAATTTCAATGAAGAACTCCATCATTCATCCGACAGCTGGATCGGATGTTTTTTTTCTAAGAGATGTACCTCATCTATTTAAATGCATCAGAAATCATATATTCAACCACAAAGATGTTCAAGTATATATTCATTTACAACTGCTTTAACATTTAACATAATCCATATCACTATTTTGTACCTAGGCTGCGGGTAAAACAATCCAATATTCGCATCTCTTGAAACTGTTTCAACACGATAAAGGTAGAGGAAGCACAGGACTATATGTGGTTCCAAAATTGAAACCAGTTCATTTGAATCCGAATAGCTTCCAACGAATGAGCGTTAAGCTAGCGGTACAAGTAAGAATATATTCCTTCGGATCTCACCACTATAGCTATTTCATGTCAGTTATTCTGTAGAGCCTTTCAAACTCCGTTGCTGACGGTCTCCATCGCTATAGAATGTCATCAGATGAAAAACTCGCTGCTCCATTTAAGGATTGTGAAGCACTGTAAGATCTGATAAGGCTACTGAACAACTCATTCGACGTCATGAACGCTCGATGGAATCACTTAGACAAATTGGAATGGTGCAGGTGGTCGTCGCGAAGTGTGTATATTCGGTTACAGTACTAGTGATATATATAGTAATTATTGCCTTACATTCTAGGTTTTGAGTAATTTATACCATTGTCTAGAAGAGACAGAAATAGCTGCATGTGGTATTTCACCAAGTAACGAGTTGGAAGACGAAGTTCTATTGTGTGGAGATTCCCAGGACGATTTTCATAGTGAATCAGAGAAGCAACTCAGCTTGATTAAGAAGCCGCCCGTCGTTGACATGGATTTGGAATGGGGTTCTTGGGCTGCCACAGTATATGATGCCGATTGTTCGTCTCAGATTGAATCAGAACATGTTACTAAAGTGGTGTATGAGCCATTTCTCTCCAATATTACTCTAAATGGCTTAAAAGTGACAATAATGAGTACTATAGACGTGGTCGAGCTTCTTCTTCGTGAGAACTACAGATACGTTCTAACAGGAAAAATGAACCAAGACTGCATCGAGGTAACTATATTTTTTAGTTCTATGAATCATCATTTATTTTCTAATATTAAATTATCTCCGTAGCGCTTTTTTGGGATTATCCCAATGAGCGGTCGCTGTGGTGATAAACCAACTGCGGCATCATTCCTCGAATTATTTCGGCTGCTGACACTATATTACACAACCAAGCAGGTGTTGTGTGGGGCCAACTGCGACGGCGAGGAAAGAAGTGTTGTCTTGACATCATACAGCTCATGCATTAAGAAACGATTGAGCAATAATAAGAAGCTGATGAAAGAAAAACGATAATATTTCCGTGATATCCTATTACAGGGTATCATGAGTGAAATGGATCTCGTAGACAGCCTCGACTACTCCCAGAGATGAGCTGATCGGCGATCAATCGATCGGCGATCACGATCGGAGCTCGTTTTCGAGATCGGGGATCGAGGATCGCCAATCTCTAAAATAAATGAGAGCGAGATTGAGATCGAGATCGGAAATATATAGAAAAATTCGATTCGATCAATCCAAACGTCATCTTTTAATAAAATTCAAAACTTTATTTATGCAATTAAAAAGGTTAAATTTCAACTAGTAAGAAGAGGCTTTTTTGAATACTTTCCGTAGTAGACTTCACTTCTAGTGAAGATTATTTCTCATCTTTTCAACTTTTGACATTACAATATTACATATTCATTAATGATCAATAGACAATAGATAATGGAAGAAGAAGAACATGTGGGTGAAGACATAGATTTAGTGGATAGTGACGGCAAGGTAAACCAGTATAATGACAGGTAAATCATTAAAATCTTTTTAAATTATTAAAATCTCTTAGCCTTTAGTATATATTTTTCTATTGCTTGGCAGTGAAGCTGTAGTTAGTAACAATACCGAAGAAGCTGGTGCTAAGGATATTAGTTTTTCTTACCTTCCACCAACATTTTTCCAGTGGAAATATGATGGAAAGGGTAAGGATGGAAAATTCAAACTTCGAAAAGTGAAATGTTTGATTGATGGATGTTCAAAACACATCTCTGTGTCAGCCACTTCACGTGGCAATGTGAAGCGTCATGTTAAGGTATTGCTTGAAAATTAACATTTTACCCTCCTTAATGATAAAAGCTTTACAGGTTAAATTATTTTTTTTATTTCAGCTTTGTCACCAAGAAAAATTGAATGAGTACATACGCCTCATTACTGATCAACCAGGCAAGAATAAGAAGGAAAAATCCATAATTGCAGTTAAGGAAAGAGTTCAAATGAAACAGCAGAAGCTGAAGTTTCGTGTTTCAAAAATTACAACACAACGAGAATTTGATAATTCCATAATCGTAAGAATAAATTTTACATAATCAGAGTATCATACGAATGTAATAGTAACGATTATAAATTTTTACAGAAATACATTGTTGATGATATCTTGCCACTGCATACGACAGAAAAACGTGGATTTTGGTCTTTCATGCAAAAATTAGCGCCTGAATTTACCATAAAGAGCAGGTTTTTTTACAAGAATCTCTTGACCATGCAATATCAAGCCAGGAAAGAAGAACTGATTGCTGCATTGCAAAATGCTACATGGGTGTGTACCACCACAGATTGCTGGTGTAGCTACCGCAAGAATTTTATTGGAAAGACGGTTCACTGGTACGACAATAAGCTTCAGCGACACAAGGCATGCTTGGCAGTGAGGCGACTGGTCGGAAAGGTGGACTATATCTTACTTGCCCATAAATTGGATGACATCTACACTGAATTTAAAATTGCTAAGAAGATCGAGGCCACTGTTACCGACGGAGGATCAAATTTTATGAAAGCGTTCCGGCTGTACTCTACTCCAACGCAAACCCAAGTCATTAGCGATGACGAAGAAAGTAAAGATGATGAAGATCCTGACATGATTCTCCCAACGCAAGACATTACGGGTGGAACTTGTTTTGATATTGGCGACTCATCGAAAGAGTATCATCCAATTCCCGTGTGGAACATTTTTGAGCAAGCTGGGTCTTGTAATACAGGTAATAACAAATCCATTGAATATTTAAAAATATTTTAATAGTTTTCTATTAAAATTGCTATGCAGATGGAACCGATGATGAGGTTTCCTTGGATGCCATGGAAAGTAGCTATAGTCTTCCAATACATCGTCAATGTGCTGCTCATCTTTTAAACCTTATGGCAACCGCTGATTTGGAGAAGAAGATCGTAAATAAGACTTATAAGAGGCTGCTCCATAGCACCGACGGAAAAGTCCAAGCGGCATGTAACAAGCAAGGGTACAGTGCAAAAATTCTGACGTTATCCGAAGCCACATCGGTAGGCTGTTCGTGACTAAAAACAAAACGAGGTGGAACTCGTATTTTGATTGTATGAAATGCTTCAGTAAACTATTAAGAAAGAATAATGAGGCTATGGAAAACCTTTTCAAAGCACTTGGACTTTCATTGTTTCGGTCGAACGAACAAGAGTTCATCCACGAATAGGTAAAGGTGATGGAACCTGTGGCAGATGCTTTAGATGTTCTGCAGGAAGAAATTTCGATTTCAATGAGCTATCTACTTCCGACATTGACCATTCTTCGTGAAAAACTGAATAATCATCAAAGAGACACAACAATGAAACACGCAAACCCACTTGTGTGTTCGCTTCTTGATTCCCTAAAGGATCGATTTGACCACATGTTCAACATTCCACAAATTCGTCTTGCAGCTATTTGTGACCCCAGTTTTAAAATGAAATGGCTCCCGGAAGAGGAACAAGACAGTTACAAGAAAATGCTAAAGAAAGAGTATGAGAAATGGGAAAAGGAGACAATCGAAGAAGAAAAAGAAAAGTATTGCTCATTAATCCACAAGTTCATTAAACAAATCTGTATTTCATGATCATTAAATCTTCTCCTATTTTTCATTTAATTTTAGCTCCGAGCCAGAAGACGAATGTAGTGGAGATAGTGGCAGCACAACAAGCCCACGGAGAAAGAATTTCTTCTCGTCGCTATGGAAAAAACCCAGTTAAGTGCAGCCCCAAAACGAAGTTGATTTGTTCTTCGCCGAGCCTCTTGGCCATGTTGAACAGCTTTCAAAATATCCCATTCTCACGAAGATCTTTCGGTATGTTTTCATTTAGTTCCCCTAATACTGATTAATAAATTAAATAATTGATGTTAAAATATTTAACACAGGAAATATAATGCTGTTCTTCCGTCTTCCGCCTCCGTGGAACGCCTCTTTAGCAAAGCTGGTTTAGTTTTTACTAGCAAACGAACTCGCTTAGCCGACGGAACATTGGATATGCTTGTTCTCTGAATGTCAACTCAAAAGAAACATGTTCCTGGTAGAATTTTATCGAGGTAAAATTGGCTTTCTAAAATAAAGTCTGAAATCAATGCTGTTGTTGGTTTTTTTTGTTGCTTCGTGATCGAGATCGGGGAACGGGATGGGGGATCGATTCAATCACAAGATCGAGATTGAGATTAAGATTGAGATCGACGGGTTGAAATTTTCTGAGATCGAGATCGAGATTGCCGATCACAAGTAGTGATCGAAATCCAACTCTGACTACTCCCGCCTCTACTACCACACAGACTCGAAAATAGATGTTCTTGATTGCGACATCATCTACTATATTTGTGGGTATACAGTACCCACCCGAAAGATGCTACACTTTGCCGTTTTTCGGCCCTTTTTACATGGCCTCTTATGGCCCTACGTACTTCCCTTTTTTTTAACTTTACTGCTCAGCAGTAAAAGTTATATTAATAAAAAAAAATAAGCAAACTCATCGATGAGTTTGCTATGGAACCATGTGTGGTCCATCTATTTGCGTATTATACCCTGAACGGTATAAGCTGGTTCAGGTGTAGCAAATTTCCCCCTTTTCCCGTTTTCGCGCCGCCATTTGCTTTGTTACTGTACCCCCCCTAAAATGTCACTTTTTTCTTTCGTGCATTACTTTTGAACAAAAAGTCGCACGTAATTCCCATTTTTTTCCCCGTAACAAGAATAAAGTAAATTTTATTCTTGTTTATTCAAATAATTTTCTACCCCTTGTTTATTCCCTTTATTTATGTGATTTCTGTGACCAATTTTTTATTTTTTCATTTCATAGAAAAATTGTCATAGTTGAAAAACTACAGCTGCATTTTTTTACCGCTGGTGGCGCACGTAGCATGTCACACAAGGCCCACTCGACACCACTACTCCTGCAGCTATTCATTTAAATCTCAGAGAAAAAATTTCTGCTGCCTGTCAGAATACCTTTTTTATTGTTTACGTTTGGAAAAGTTAAGTTTTGATTATTTCTTAAAGAAGGATTCAGCGTTTCGTTTGTAAAAATCTAAATTTATCTTGGGAAAAGTGCCGTAGTGTGTTTCAATGTGAAACTGTAGAATTGTAGTAAGTTAAAGTTCATACATTCCGTTATCTTTAATTACTTCTCACCAGTGGATCCTATCTTTTAGGAAAAATAAGATAAGATAAGATAAGATAAGATAAGATACTTTTGGTATCTTTTCTGTATCTTATATCTTGTAAAAATTTCGAAGAAAAAATAGTATCTTTATCTTTAGGGTAAGCTCATTTTAGCCTAAAGTTACCTAAAAGATACAAGATACTTTTGACCCCATCTACCGGGAAAAAGTCAAGCTACCTGTAGCAAATTTTATTTAAAGTCAGTTTTCCGTCATGCCTTTTTTCTTTGTCTGCTGCTACTGACCTGACATGAGTACTGCTAGTCTGCTACTGACCACAGTACTGAAATTACGACAGTTAAATTCTTCTAACTATCAAACAGGTAATTTAATTCATTTAAATTTTTAATTTTTCCCTATTAACATTTCTTTTCTATTAGGCTATTGCGGTTTTTGCTGTTTATTGCAGGCTTGCAGCACTTTTTTTTTTCTTTTATCCAATCATCCTATTATCCCTATAACAGTAGGAACTGTAACGTTCCACTTATCAGGTATATAAATTAATTAAAACTCATTATCACATTTACCCTAGGAATTTGTTCTGAAAGGATCATGGAGGTATTGCAGAGAGAGTGTGATTTACAATTTGGTCCCTTAACCATGCTTTGTTAAAAGTGTATTCTATTCACATGTTTTTTTTTCTTACAGGCCATTGCGTTCAAATTTAGTCCAACCAGGCTCCAATGCTTGGTCCAAAATGCCACCAAGAGTTACGAAGGCCTTTGGAAAAAGAAGTGGAACTAGAGTTTCTAGAGGTTGAGGCTCAGTTCAAACCAGGGAAGAAAACCTACGACAAATTGTGGGCCAGCTTCCCATTAGTGATGCTCACCAGGAATTGTTAGATGAGGAAGGTGCAGAGGGAGGCAGTGATGACATTGTGGATTTGGCAGAATATGAAATCACATCCGCTAGTGCTGAGCCTTTACCTCCACCAGGTGAACCAATACCAAAATTCACTGTTGAATCATGGAAAGCGAAATGGAGACGAGATTTTTTCTCAGATTGGCGCTGGGCAGCGAAAAAGAAGGGCAATGGCCATAAGGTTTGGGCTCGCTGCAACACCGGGAAATGCAAAACAAAAAACAAACAACACTACTATTCAGGTGAATTAGCTTCATTCTCAAACTTCGAGAAGCATCTGAACAGCTGTCATTATGAAGAATACAGCAAATACGAAAAACGTAGTAGTGGAATTGATTCCAGCCAACCAACCCTTAACAGATTTCAGCAGTTTTGTTCAACGACGATGACAAAAGAACGACAGAAGAAACTCGATATCGATCTCGGTTACTCAATAGCGATCGATAATATTCCACTCAACATTTTGCGTCGGAAAAGGTTTCGAAGATGGATACATGTATGTAATCTATATGTAGGATTACATGTACTACATAGATACTATGTAATCTATGTCCTACATGCACTGCACGACTGATTATTTTTTTTTTCGGTTTACTAATTCAACTAACAAACTTTCAAATTTACAGTCAGGAATGCCAGGATACCAGTTACCAGGAATCGAAAGGATGAGAAATGGCATCATACCCAGCCTTGTCCATGCTACAAGATGTAAGTTGCTTAAGATCATTAAGGACTCTTCTTCCTTCACGATCATTCTCTACATTGGTCGTCGAAATCCATGATGGGATTTATCGGATTTACCTGTCATGCGGTGACGAAAACGTTCGAAAGATACATCCTATTTCTTGGCGTGAAGAGAATGATTGGCAGACACACTGCCGAAAATATCTTAGCGGAATATGAGCACTTGCTTCGTGATTGGGAAATAGATCGTTCACTAGTAAGTAACTAAGCATTTATTATAATGTTTAACCTCTATGCCTAATACCGAATTACGTCTGCGTACTTAGATTGTTATGGTAAAAACTGATGGTGGTAGTAATATGGTTGCCAACACGTTCATGAATGATATACCTGGTTGGCATAATGAAGACGAATTTTCCGCCAACGATCATCAATCTGATTATGTTCCTGCACAACCTTCTACAAGTACAAGTAGTCCCTCAGAGTTAGATATTCTGGCAGCAGAAACTACGCAGTCAATGGCCGAGATCGAAATTGCGGATGATACGGAAGGTGACCCATTGTGGGTTTTGTTACAGGAGCTTGGTTTTAATTTCTCAGAGACCGAACTGAACGACGAGGATGACGTTTCGGAGTTCTGGGATTTAGAGAGGGACCTAGAAGAACATTTACCTTCAACAGAAAGTACCTTCGAACCACTAGATGACGACTACATCCTTTATTCAAGGCTTCGCTCAGAGTGCGTAGCCCACAAGCTACAGTTAGTTATAAAAGATGGTTTTAAAACCCTTAGTGTGAGTGTTCAACTTTGAAGCAATCTTAAAGCAAACAGTAATGATTTGAACATATTTTTAAAAATAGGACGTAGCTGCTGGCGTTATCTCCCATGTGAGTAAAATTGTAAACTCGGCTAGAAAAAGCGTAAATGATTCAGATTTAATCTACAACTTGGTTGGCTTTCGCCTGTCAAAAAAAAATTCAACCCGATAGAATAGCACATTATATGAACTGCAAAATTTCCTCAAGGCAATTCAAACTGATACAACTCTTCTCACACGCCTCATGGCAGTAAAAAAGCACGGAACACTTACTGCCTATCATCAAATTGTGCTTAAGGAAATCGTGGCCATCCTCAAGCCGTTTGAAGCTGCATCAAATGATTTTCAGGCTGACTTCGAAACCGTTGGAAATGTTATTCCTGCATATCTAGGTTTGATGAACGCTCTTACTCTTAAAGTCAGGGACAGGAACGGAGTACAGATCCCGAATCCAAATAGTCGACTCACAACATTGGTTAAATATTGCAAGGGCTTCGTGGCGGGATTGCGATTATCTTTAGAACGACGTTTTTTATTCATCCTGCGCGATGTCCATTACGTTATGGGTAACCTTAATTGCCTGATATGCTACTATTTTTTTACACTTACAATTTTGTTTTGCTTCACAGGCTCAATATTTGATCCGAGGTTCAAGCTGGCTTGGATTACGTTAGCAGGATTGAACGAAACGGCCGTGGTAAAAGCGGTTGCTGCTGAAATTGAGCTGCGATATCACATTCTTCGTACTAGTAAGTTCTGTTATTTAAAAACCAATATGAAAAATGAGACATTTAAGGACCAACACTTAACGAAATCGCAGGAAAAGTTGACAGTGTTTGTTTACCAAATCCGCAAACTCAAGTTCAAACAGACGATGCCTGCGTTTCTCCTCCTAACAATTTAGCCGGACCACCATCATCAACTCGCAAGAGACGATTGAGTCAGTCCCTATATTCACCAGTAATTGAGGTACCAAGACCTCGTTCGGTGATTGGGCCTGCCAAAGCCTTGGAAGAGTTCGACGTTTATTTGAAAGAAGACATCATCCATTGGTTCCATTGGATCCAATGGATCCCAACAGTGAGTTGTGTGTCACGAAGCCACTCGAGTTTTGGAAAGTTAATCAATATCGCTTTCCGATCCTTAGTGAAATCGGAAGAGATGTTGTAAGCGTGGCTGCATCCTCAGGTTCTGTCGAACGGGCATTCAGTGTGGCTTCCGATATATTAACGGCCAAACGGTCTGCCATGAAACCCGATCTTTTTTCTAACTTAATGCTCATTAAGTGTAATGCTGGACTTAACGTAGGCTCATTTGATGAATAAATGAAAAGTAATGCTGAAAATGAATTTCCACGCAAAAATTTAATAAAAATCCAATGCGTTTTTTTTTTGTATTAAAGTATCTTATATCTTATCTTATCTTATCTTTAGGCTCTTCAAAAAAATTTCAAAAATATCTTATCTTAACGATTTTTTTTAGATACTATCTTGTATCGTAGCATTTTTTTCGGTATTGATGAAATATCTTAACTTAATTTAACTTTTTTTTTTCAGTATCTGTATCTTTAGGGTAAAAAAAAAAGATAGGATTCACTGCTTCTCACAGCTTTTGCCATATTTTCAGGCTGTTATGTCACTAACATTCATGTTAGATAGAGAAAAAGTGAAAGCAAAATGCCCTTCTTAGGGCAGAAAACCGAGGGGGCGCCAACTCAAAAAAGTCGAACAAAAAAGACAAAGAAAGTGAAGGTTGGGTGACAAAAGAAATTTTTTGGGGGGAGAGGGCAAAAATGGAAATAGCAAACGGGTAAAGTGACAAAGAAAGAGGGAAGGTAATTTTTTTTCTACAAAAAAGAGGAAAAGAAATTTACTTTGGGTTAAAAGTTTTTTTCTTTGGTGAAAATGTTAAAAACATAATGAAGCCAAAGGCGATTTCGATCCTATCGCCACCGCGCGCCACATTCAAAATTAACTAGTTACATTTTTTTTCACACCTGTCGATGTTGTGCGCGTATGCTATTCTAATCATGGATAAAATACAGTGCCCTTTTCAGCTTTTACGGCGATATGATGTAAACATATCTCCCAGAATAGTTTCGTTATTAAAAGAAGTTGATGTCAATAGTCTAAGATCTATTTCTCAACTTGATTCACCAGACAAATTAGTTGGCTTACAAGAAGCCATTCGGGAATCGGTGAGTGAGCCAGGGCGTTTTAAAAACGAAGAAGAAAAGCTTGTGTTGTTAGGTGATAAATTTGCGAGTGCTCCATCAACATTCAAATTCTCTTTTGGTGAGAAACTAATGCTGAACGATGCCATTAATATGGCAAAACAAATTTTACTTGAGTACTCTAAACAGTACACCTTTCTTCGCCAGCCAGAAAAGCGTAAGACCTCGGCCAACACTACTGGTTCGCTTATAAAGAGACCCCGTTTTGACTATGTGCGTTCGGCCGGTGAGAAATCGGCAGTTTCGGATGAGGTAGAGTGTGTTGCTTCAGCCTCAACTACAACGACTCAAGATCCTGCTACTACAGCCTCAACCTCGGCCTCAACTATAAATGAAACTGAGAACTCTGCCGCTCTCGTTCCCCTAACTAGGAAAGGTAAAACCCTCCATGATTACCTCATGAAATGGTTCATGAACAGGAAGCTTATTGCTGAGAAACAAATAGCATTTGTTATGGGTGACTGTGAAGTGATATCTGAAAATAACACAATCAAGTGTTTAAAATGCAACTTGATCATAAAAAGTCATGTTGATGAAAACGGAGGGTGGAAGATAAGCCTCTTTTGCAGTCATCTTCAGAGATGTCATAAAATTACCCCGGAGCCACAAGAAACAATACCGAGTCAACGTTGCGCAGATCCAACTTGCAAAGTCACAGCAAGTCCCGTGTCGACAATCAGCGAAAAAAATAACACTCTAGAGATACTGAAAGAAAATTTTTAAAGGCCGGGAACGATAATGCAGCAGCTCTCGTTCCCGGCTTTCCAATGTTGCTCCAGTGGATTTATCAAGAATGCATTTTGAATAAGGAAAAAAAGAGTCGAGGACGACGCTTCACAAATGAAGCGTTAATACGCTTTTGTATAAATTTTTATTGTATGGCAGGTAAACATTCTTACGAAGTTTTCTATACTAATATGGCCGGCGCCATACCGTGCCTCAGTACAGTGAAATCAAAACTCTTTCAATATGATGGATCAGTGCCGGAAGGTGTCATTAATGTGAAATATCTTAAGGATTTTCTTATTCAAAACAATCTGCCTTTCATCGTTTCCCTTAGTGAAGACTGCTCCGCAATTGTAGCGAAAAGGGAATATGATACCGCATCTAATTCCGTAATGGGTGTAAGTTTACCGATGGAAGCCAACGGACTAAGGAATCAAAAACTTGCAGTAGTCACAGATGTCAAGTCCATTGTTGATGTGTTTGAACGTTTTCCCCGAGCTACGTTGATGCTTGTCGTTATGGCACAACCTCTAGTGGATGGCATTCCGCCAATCCGCATTCTCTACTTTTGTACCGACAACAAATTCACGGCGGAAGACGTCACCGCTCGAATGCATACCATTATTACCGCATTGGCAGCGGAGGGGATTCTTGCTTTAGTGTGTTCCGCCGACGGTGATGCTCGCGAAGTAAAGTTTATGCGTGAGACGGAAGAACTTGGACTTCCCGTCCCTAAAAGTATACAGTGACTAAATTTTTCAACATATTGAAAGCAGCATGTTAATTTATTCATTTACCTTTGTTATTTTAATAGGCATTCCTGTTGGCCAGGAAATGCTATATACCCTCAAACAGAAATATTTTTATTTCGCGGCCCTCAGAATTCCATGTGGAATATCAGTCCAAGATCCCGTACATTTAGGTAAAACAAAGCAATTTTTATAGTTAATATAGTGAGAAATGACAAATGCCTACATTTTCAGTTGCGAAGGAACGCATGAGATTGCTCCGGTCAGAAAAATTTTTAGCTATCGGTAATTTCATTGCCTCTCCAGTGCACCTACAGACAGTGATGAATCAATACGATAAAAGTCGTCATCTGTTAAAGCCAGAAGATCTGAATGCCCACGACAAAATAAACTATGGGTCCGCCGAGCGGCTCTGTCAGCCTCATATATCTCAACTGCTTGAAAATGTGGAAGGTATTGGCTACTTGTAATGAAATATGGTTATATTAAAAATTTATAAACGATATGGGTTTGTTCATGGGAATTTCAGGTTCGGAAGCCACACAGTTTTATCTTAGGCTGATGTACTATTCCTCTTCGAGTTATTTGGACAAAGCATTGTCTCCAATTGACCGAGTGTATCGCATTTGGTACGTGGCATTCAGTTTACGACTGTGGCGCTATTGGATCACCTGCGATAAAGCATACACTCTGGCTGCTAATTTCATGACGCTAAACGTATATCTCTGTGTGGAGTTCAACGCTCACGCTTTGGTACTCATGATACTGGCGCTCCAAGACAAGCCAGAATCTTTCAAACCGTGGCTTTGTACAAGCCAGCCATGTGAAAGCTATTTTCGGGGTGGCCGCTCCTGTACGGCGAATTATTCAACAATGATCAACTTTACTGCTCGCGATTTTTTAAAATGCCGATGCCGCAAAATAGATGATACCATTCGCCTGACAGCAGAGGGAGTGAAGGATGGCTTGTCATATCCTCGTTTCGAGCGCCCCTTTGATCAGCCACCAAACACGAAGGTGTGGGACATGCCATCCATGGAAGAAATGGACATCAAAATACGTTGAGCTCTCACAGACGCCGAAGAAGACTTGAAAAAATTAGGTCAGATATTTGCGATCACTATAAGCCCTCCTGTTTCAATATCTTTTTCTTGTATCAAATAGGTTTGCGTGTATCTGGCAAAAACAAGTACTGCTTCAGCAAGCAGTTAGCTGAGCAGCTTTTCAGAATGAAAAGGAAAAAAAAAACAGGAAACTCTTGCGACGAGGACAACTCCGACCTGCTAGACGAGAGCGATGAATCGCATTACGAAGTCAGCCCAGACCAAATTGTCACTGTTTTCAACCGAGAGTCTTCGGAAGATGTCTCGGAAGATGTCCTGAGAGTAGACGCGGATAATGACGAGTTTGATGCCCTTTCCGCTGTCATGAACGGAACATTTCGGGATATTTCTAAGACTCATCCTGTTCATAGCAATATTGAAAACACTGCTTTTGCAACTATTGCCCGGTCTGATGGCCACATACAGGTTGTTTCAAAACAAACAATTTGTTGGTTTCTTGAGGGAATTGTGTGGAAAAATAGTCGCGACCGCAAATGGAGATTTAAAGGCTGCCCGTCTGGTTTTTTTGAAAAACAAAAGAAGATTACAACTGTGGAAAAAATGACTCTTAAAAAGGGCCATTGGGCAGTTTTTATTACAATTGATGGAAAGGATTATCTGCTCGGGCAGGTTCTAGCTTTAGTTACAGTTGATGGCAAAATCAACAACTATATCAGTGAGTGGAGGGGGATGAAAAAATTGAAATTCGTGCTTTATGTCAGTGGTATGACATGGAGAGGGAAAACGGAAAGTTTACGGGTAAATTAAAAAGAACATTTATGTTCAGTAATGGTTATTATTCATGCAAATACTACATCTGTACTTGTCCCGTCCCTAAAGTGATGCAATTTGATGATGGTCATTGTCTAATGTTGGATCAAACAGCCGTTAGTCAGCTGTCCCGATTTTGTAAATTTCAGTAATAAACTGTTCTGACAACCCCGCTTTTATTCCGCCTCCGGCTAAACAAAAAGACAAAAAGTTTTTTTTTGGACCAAAAAGTTGAAAAAGTTAAAAACATAGAGAAAAGACAAAAACCTTGGTCAAAAGAAAAAAACCTTGGTAAAAAGAAAACAACTTTGTCAACTTTTGGTGAATGGCGCGAAAAGCTAGAGAACAACAAAAAACTTAGGCCTAAAAAGAAAATCTTTTTTTTTACTTTTTTGAGTTGGCGCCCCCTCGCAGAAAACAATTCAAGAAAAGACATCGTTATCTGATGACATAATCAAAACCTCATTTTCAACACGTCTCCATTCCCTTAGCACTACTATAAATTTTTAACCACTTATCGTTAATGAAATTTTTTTTAACAGGCATACAGAACCAAACATTGTATTGGAAAAACAAATACAAGACTAAAGATCGGTTTACTGTTTGTGTGTGATTGCTCTTAGTCTGTCCATCCTCCATGACATTTCACGACTTCTTTTAGTTTGTGTGAAACAGATTTAGTTATTGAATCTACATACTCTTTATCAACAACATTTGACCATATTTTAAATACTTCATCCCACAATACAGATGTTGATGATATTGTTACAGGCGATTCATTAACTTTTTCTACAATAATTTTCCAGGTATTCACCAGCGGCATTAAATCACCAAAATTCCTTGGCCAGTCAGTCAATACGGCAATATTTGAACGATTTTGAAGCCACTTTCTTACAGCCGTTGCCGTATGGACAGGATAATGGTCGTGAATGAGTAATATTGGCGATTCTTTTGAGAATTTTTCAACTGCTGATGGGTAAACACAGGTGTTTAGGAAACTGATGTATTGTTCTGTGTCAATCCTTCCCTTAATTTTGGTTATGACATTTGGAACGCTAAATCCCAATGAGGCACAAACAGGGACAGAATTCAAAATGTTCACTCGCTCACTGCCTTTGTGCAAGGAAACCAATCCGTTATCGTCAAAACTGCTTACAAAAATCCAATAAGTATTAAGATAATTTAAAAGCTGTGTAGAAAGAGATTCAAACGCTTACCAAAACCTTGCTTCGTCTAAGAAACATACACAGTCCCAATATGATACCGGCATAGAGCAATATTTGATAGCAAATTGTAGTCTCGAATATTTGCCTTCCTCATTTAGTTCCCTTCTTAACATTTTCGACAAGGAATACTTAAAGATCTATCTTGATGCTGATTTGGTAGAACAATGACAAAAATTCAAACAATTCCGTCAACTTGTTCTCTTTCGGAGGCTGTAGAAACATTGCCAACCAATGAAACGCATAAGTTTTCCATACCTCCAACAAGGTCATCGTGAGAACGGAAATGTGTACAGATTCTCACAATGAAAAATGCCCTACGGATATCTTAGGGTGAAGAGGGTTATATTAGATTTTTAGTTTTGTATTGACATTCGAACAATAAAGTAATGGCTCCTCGTATTAGTAACAGTACTCGTGGTGCTATCATTGAGTATTCAAAAATGTATTCAGCGCGAAAAATAGGAAAATTGGTAAAATGTCATTTTACTTCAATTGCCAGAATTTAGCGTGACTTAAAAAAAAATGACGTGAAGGAAATAGGAAGAAAACGCTTGTTATTTCAAGCAGATAACCGTTACATCAAATTAATTTCTAAGCGCAATCGACGAAAGACACTTCCCGAAATAGCTTCTGACTTCAATGTCGGAAGACAAGATAGTGTTAGTCATTCTTCCATCCGTCGAGCACTTCAAAAAAATAATTTGAATGGCCGTGTCGCCTTAAAGAAACCACTGCTTCGGAAACAAAATATTGAGAAAAGGTTGAAGTTTGCTGTTGACCACATTAACTGGACCCCCGCTCAGTGGGATCGAGTTCTGTGGTCAGACGAGAGCAAATTTGAAATCTTTGGCACAAAACGTAGAGTTTATGTTCGTCGGGGAAAAGATGAGCGCACGAAAATGGATTGCATTATTCCTACTGTTAAACACGGTGGAGGAAGTGTAATGGTTTGGGGAGCTATGTGTTCCTCTGGAGTTCTTCCGCTAGTTAAAATACATGGGATTATGTTAAAAGAGCACTACCACACTATCCTTTCCAGAAAGGCTCTTCCAGGAGGAAAACAGTTATTGGGTCCCGGACTTTGCTTCCAACAGGATAATGACCCTAAGCACACCGCAATCATTAACAAAAAGTACCTAGATAATCAAGAGAAGAAAGGTAAAATGGTGAACTTGCCCATAAATGATTGATCCTTTCATTGACTTATTCATCTTTCGTATTTTCTAGGAAATGTTGTTGTAATGGATTGGCCACCCCAAAGCCCAGACCTTAATCCAATAGAGCAACTCTGGGATCATTTGGATCGCATGCTTAGAAAAACACCACCAGTTAGTGTAACTGATGCATGGGAAAAGCTTGCTCAGTTCTGGGGAGACATAGACAAAAGTGTTCTCCAAATATATGTACATTCCATGAAGCGTAGGTGTGATTCTGTGATCATTGCCAAAGGAGGACATACTAAATGTTAATGTATTTTACTGTATGTCACCAGCTGTTGTGAAATGAATCACCTGTCACAATATCATCGACATCTGTATTATTGACTAAGAGCAATCACACACAAACAGTAAGCCGATCTTTAGTCTTGTATTTGTTTTTCCAATACAATGTTTGGTTCTGTATGCCTGTTTAAAAAAATTTCATTAACGATAAGTGGTTAAAAATTTATAATAGTGCTAAGGGAATGGAGACGTGTTGAAAATGAGGTTTTGATTATGTCATCAGATAACGATGTCTTTTCTTGAATTGTTTTCTGCCCTAAGAAGGGCATTTTGCTTTCACTTTTTCTCTATCTAACATGAATGTTAGTGACATAACAGCCTGAAAATATGGCAAAAGCTGTGAGAAGTAATTAAATATAACGGAATGTATGAACTTTAACTTACCACAATTCTACAGTTTCACATTGAAACACACTACGGCACTTTTCCCAAGATAAATTTAGATTATAATTTAAATTAGAATTTACAAACGAAACGCTGAATCCTTCTTTAAGAAATAATCAAAACTTAACTTTTCCAAACGTAAACAATAAAAAAGTATTCTGACAGGCAGCAGAAATTTTCTCTCTGAGATTTAAATGAATAGCTGCAGGAGTAGTGGTGTCGAGTGGGCCTTGTGTGACATGCTACGTGCGCCACCAGCGGTAAAAAAATGCAGCTGTAGTTTTTCAACTATGACAATTTTTCTATGAAATGAAAAAATAAAAAATTGGTCACAGAAATCACATAAATAAAGGGAATAAACAAGGGGTAGAAAATTATTTGAATAAACAAGAATAAAATTTACTTTATTCTTGTTACGGGGAAAAAAATGGGAATTACGTGCGACTTTTTGTTCAAAAGTAATGCACGAAAGAAAAAAGTGACATTTTAGGGGGGGTACAGTAACAAAGCAAATGGCGGCGCGAAAACGGGAAAAGGGGGAAATTTGCTACACCTGAACCAGCTTATACCGTTCAGGGTATAATACGCAAATAGATGGACCACACATGGTTCGATAGCAAACTCATCGATGAGTTTGCTCATTTTTTTTTATTAATATAACTTTTACTGCTGAGCAGTAAAGTTAAAAAAAAGGGAAGGACGTAGGGCCATAAGAGGCCATGTAAAAAGGGCCGAAAAACGGCAAAGTGTAGCATCTTTCGGGTGGGTACTGTATGGTACACTCATTCAGGCAGAAGGGTAGACGGGCGAAATCTTCCTTTTTTCAAAGTTGTCTCGCAACCGTAAACATCAGTCCAGAAGAACTAACACTGAATTTCACGGCTTCTCAACTGACCGAAATCAAAAAGTGCGGTAATCTGATTTTCTCCTAATACAAAATTTTCCAGCTTATTTGCGTTGTAGAGGAGAATTTTCTTAAATTAGCTAAGCATGATCGTATTTTTATGAAAGACTCATATAAAGCAATACCACTGTTAATATCTGGGGCCAAACTGCCATTGATTGGATGCGTGATGCATCGAAAGAGTCTAATGTTGGACGTCATTTTTCAATATCTCACTTTAAGATTTCGATGCTTTGGCAAGAAAAGGTTTGTTGATATTGTCGAAAAGAAACGCGGCGAAGCACACGCAAGGATGAAGATGAAAAATTCAAGAAAATTTGCTAGAAAATGAATTACAGTTTCTTTATACTGTAACCATGTGATATTTACCATACTGCAATCATGTGATTGACATTGTGATGTGTGATATGATGATATTGTGATAGAATTCCAATTGAATTCAAATTAAATACTGCCAAAATACAGATATTTTAAGCAGATTAATTTTATTTTTATTTACTTCTTGTCTATACATCATAAGAATATTGCATAATGACAACAAACTTATATTATAATGTCTAAATATCAATATTAGTCGGCTACACCAATTCAATCTCAACTAGAGCCTCTGTGTGCTATACATTTTATACGCGGCGCATTCCGTTTTGTGTTTTGACAACAAACAGTGTTTCACGATTGATTCTAAAGATCCAAGAAACGAGTAGAAATGGGACATTTTTAAAACTAACCGTAGAGTTCTTTGAAAATTATGAAATAACTCATGGGTCATCAGGAAGAGCAAAGGAAAATTATGGTGTTAGATTCAAGAAATTACAACAAGGAGATAACCCGCAAATCTCGTGTGTGTGAAGCACGTAATCAGTACTGAAATGGGAAAATTGCTGAAAAAATTCTCCATCGCATATGAGCTGCGCCCTAGCGGCAAGCTTAAGCATCGCCCAAACGGTTCCTCTCAGGCTTATGGGACGGATTTCAGTCTTTACTTCGTAGTCTGTGATGCTAGTAGGGTACATGCGACAACGAAATCTACCGCTAGATGGCGAAAAGTTGGATCGCTAAGAATGATCGGATCGGATAAATTTTTTTATTTGATCGCCGATCCGATCTCTGACCAATCTCGAATGATCAGATCGGCGATCAATTTTTTCATCTAGATCGGGATCGCGATCAATTGTTGATCGTGATCGCGGCAAGTCTGCCTGGCATGACAGCTGAGAACTGTTCTTAAAAATACCAATGAAAATTCAATTTACTTTGTATAATTATTATCATAATAGTAAGATTAAACAAATTTGACAAGCGTTATATTACGTAGTTAAAAGAAAAAAACAAACAAATCAACGATTATTGATTTACGCACTTGTGGCAACCCCATCACCCTGTGCTTAGGGGTCTGTACAAAAATTGATCGCGATCGGTGATCGGTGATCAAAATTTTTTTATCCGAGATCAAATCAAAATCATTTTTCTTTGATTTGATCCCAGGTTAAAATTTTGATTGAGATTTTGATTTCGCTCAAAAAATGAACCCGATCGGGGTAGCTCTGGTACTGTTAAAGGATTTTAAAATTCAAAATTCTACTCTATATGTTCTAAAGCCGATTTGTGGAACCTACATTTAGGGCTCGGCCCCGCGTTGATCGGGTCGGGTGTTTGCTGATCGGGCGTATTATTTGCACTTTCGGGGCGTGCCGGCCGAGTAACAGGTTGTATTTTTATAACCCCTTCCTCGTCGGGGTGAAGAGGGGGAAACTTGGCGTGGGGTAACTCGTAGCTGGGTATTCCCCAGGCAAACGCCTATGGAAGGTACCGGTGTTTACTTTTCCAAGATGAATTTACTATCCGAAGAAATCATTTGCACCCCCCTTAAGCTAGATTATAAAAAATGTTGGTTGTATTAATTGCTAGCATAGTCTACTCCATCCTAGTAATTAATTTGTGAGTTTCGTACATCTATTTGTAAATCTCCACTGAGATTATCGAATCTCGTGCAATTTGGCATAGAATTGTCACACCTACCAGAATCATCCAAAAATAAACAGGGGCATACTATATTTGTCGCCCTTTTCGTTTTGGTATACTGTTTGCCTCATTACCAAGGATCGATGTCATGGTAACATTGGAGCGTACAAGAGCTTAAATCTTTAAAGCGCTGTCCCAGACGGTGTCTGTCGCCAACCGTATTTATAATTCGCCATAACCTGAACATGAACATACATGATAACGTGAACGTAAACATAGTTCAATGACATCTTTTTTTAAATAAGTAATACTACCTTTACAGGTACGAAAAAAAAAATACTGTACATCAGCAAATATAATTTTAAGCGGAATTTATCAGAATCAAAAGAATCCGAAAGAAGCTCGTGGTGATTATTCTATGAGAAATTACACATTGCGCTGACGGCAAGGTTGAAATCCGTTGTGCTTGAACGACCTTCCACTTACACGATATTGCCACATTTTTGTTCGTGTATTCCAGACTATCCGCTATTTTACCTTCAAAGGTCAAAGAAATTCCAACGAAGGCCGTGAGCAAGAAAGAACACTCAGCCCTAAACGTTATTTTGAGGAAGCATCGAAATAGTGGTTGAAGAAATAAATTATGAGCAAGGCTTTACATGAAAAAATTTCAACTCTTGCTGCTGCATATTGCCTCTTATATATCTGCTGAAAGCCATCATCTATCCGAATTTCTTGAAATCCCACTTGGCCTGACAATAGTCCTTCGTTATACAAGCGAATTAGTTACGAAGCTCTACTAATAACACAGCGGTTGCGAAATGGTCCAACAAAAACGATGGCTTGCCTTTTGCTCTGCTTTAAGGAGAGCAATGATTCTATAAGCAATGCTGTCAGGGCTGGTAAAGAAGGAGATGAATTCGTACGAAAAGGAAATAAGAAGAATGCTCGTAAACTTAAAGGACATGACCCTGCGATGTGGTTTCGACATTACCAAACATCTAAAGTAAAATAACCAAAATAGCCATATTATGTGTGTATGCGCGTGAAGGCCGCAACGTGCTGGCCGAAACGCGCAGCAGGTATTCACGCACCGAGACCTGTGAGGGTCATTGACTCGATGAGCGTCATTTCTTCTGAGCAAAGTTTTCTGTGGACGAGTATTTGTCTCGTATACGTTACACTTGAATAAAGCTTTTCTTTTTTTGCTGATCCAAACGTTAAGAAGAAACCCTGAGTTTTGTATGAAACGTAATAAAAATGTTATTTAGTAACGCTATTGTCTGGTTCCTTTCCTATTTTTCATTTAGCAATTATTTCTAAGCTGAGGTGGCGTTCTTCAACTCATTGTCATCTCGTTTGTTTTCGGATTAGAATGCTTGAAGTGTGTTGTAGCTACTGTAAGTGGTGTACATTGTTGCGCCCTTCAAAAAAGAATTCTTCGTATCCTTTATTTTTTGCTTATTTAGTTCACCGATGGACCACAGTCATTTGCGGATAAGACAGCATGCTGGATACTACTGCATCGTACGTCAACTATACCCTTAAAGCAAAAGCCATTGTTTTTTTTCTACTGGACAGTTAGACCTCGAACAGTCTCTGTTGTCTTCACCTATTATGTCGAAACACCGTTAAATTTTAGCTATAAGAAACGGCTGTTTCTCTCGAATTCTTCATTCTGTTCAAAATATACGTATAGCCTACACAGCCGACTCTGCAGTTAAGAAATATTGGCTTTTCCTTGTTTTCCGCCGGGAAGGGTATTCATGAGCTTCCCTTATAAGGCATTCGCTTTTTCATGTTTTTCTTTTGTTTTTGTTTTTTTTTTTGTTTCTTTTTAAAGAAGTAGGAACTGAACTAATCTTCAAAGTTCTTAAGCATTAATTGAGAAAAAAAAAGGGACTTTGAACTTTAAAAGTTAATGTTAAAAATGCACAAGAGACTGAACTGGGCAAATTATTCATATTTAGATTTAATTTTAGCCAAACAATGCGCTACGTTTCTTGCTACTTGGCAAATACTATGTTATTCTTTTTGTATAATCCCATGACTAAGCTAGAACGCAATATTTTTACACAAACTGAATCACTGCTGTGAACTGAGCAAAGATCATGATGCCTAACTACATTAAAGATGCTCCAAGAAGAACTATTCACATATAACATCAGTAAAAAAAAAAACTGAAAAAAAAAAGTTCAACTCCTATTTCGTGTAGTAACACAACTCAAAGTAAGTCGTGCGGAACTGCCATGCACTCCTCTTCTGACACTTGTGGTTTTATATACAGATATGTTGCACTGGTACTCGTGTTTCGTATTCTACAATCTAGTTGTATTTTATGCTACGTGGTCAAAACTTCTAAAGTCAACATTTTTTTTATTGCAGACTTTTTTTCTGCGTCGTTTGTTCTGTCTCTAGCAACTAAGCTGCATTATGTCAGTTGCGAATCGCTGGGATTTACGCTCTTGCTGGTTAACATTGCCTTGGTTTTGACTAATGTTTATGGTTGTTGTATTGTCACTGCACGCGGAAACATGACAGAAAGTACGAAAAAAAAAACGATACTGGTAATGTATTAGCTTCAGTCCTTTACACGTGTGACCCAGGCAAAAAGAAAAATATATTTATATACCGTACGTATATACAAGAATTTGAATACTAATGGCTGTGAGTGGGTGGCTTGGAAGTTGCGAGTCAAAGCCGGCTTGAAAACAAGAAAAAAAAAAGTCTAACTTTCCCTACTTTAAAAATGTAATTTTACGTGGTAACCGTTCAAGGTCCCTCGTTCGAATGTGACAAGGTTTCTCGTTGACTTCATGAACAAATAGCGAAACGCTCGATGAAGAAGTAGCAAGCTCATCGTAAGCGAGCTAAAGCGGTTTCCTTTATGACATAGCCAAGCGACGGCAAATTAGAATCTGATCAGCTTTGTCTATATTTGACTAATGCATTAGATCGACGATAGCGGAAAGGGAGTCTTTTTTTGTGCGTATGCTTCATTTGTTATGTTAACAATACCAAAAACATAAAATAAATGAATAAAAAGACAAAAAGAATAACAGGGTACAATGCCGTTCGCTTTCCAAAATTAGCGTATGGATTTCTAATAATGTACACGAATCTCCGTAATGTCTTCGTATTTTGTCCAAGATTCCTTGTACGGGGACAGTATAAGAGATCGACGTTGAAAGCGCGACATGCATCTTGCATGCATTTAAACTGAAGAGGTCAAGAACGAAAAACGGAATTCAGAAACTTTAGACAAATAAAAGCAACAACCAGAGCTATTATTTCTGTTACCCGTTTTACATATGTACGTATGGATAGCTGTGATATGTCAACGCCTGCTTCACGCGATAAGCGACATGACAGACCAGCGCCGTGCACACAGCCTTGAACATCATAAACTCGTAACAAGATAAACGTTTTGTTTGTAGGCATGGCTTCTCACGGTTTAAGAAAAATTCACGTCTACTTCCTAATTACGGCGATTTGACTGACGGTTTGATGTACATTAAAGGCGTTGCGAAAGTAAGACAAATATCTATATAGTCATACTTGCGACATCATTTCGTTGTTGCATCACGATTCAAGGTTGAGAGTGATTTCATTTGCCAACGATATGCTTTTCTTAGATGGAAATTTGCCAACTCACCAACACGCGATCCTATATACGTAGACTACAATGAAACGAAAAGCAAAACTTGGAAAACCCATCGATCCAGGATGAAATCCAAATTTCTGGAAATGGAATATTAACTAACTCGAACGGGGATGTACGCGTAGTCTAACTAATTCACGAGTAACTGGGTAGGATTTTGCAGTTGGTATTTTCTTTTCATTGTTATTCATTTTTTTTTTTTTTTTTTTTATTAATTTTTTCTTTTTTTTTTACCCACAAAATTGAATACATGTCAGGATCGCCATGTGGTAAAGTAACCTTGTTTATGTGCGAATTAACGAGGACTGAGCCCTAGGCTTCCTGAAGGTATCCCGCCGCAGAATGTCATTTTCTTGAGCAAAAAAAAAAAAAGGAAAAAGAAAAAGAAGAAGAAAAAAAAACAGAAAACCAGAAAATCTAAATAATTCAAAAACTCGAATTTTGAAACAAAATCCGACGTAGCCTTTCAACCAGTTCCTCAATATGGTTTTAGCGGAAACTCATTTACGTATGGATAAGAGCTATCCACTCTCCGTTACAGTAGCTGCTATCGAAGTCTGCAAAAGCTTTTTAGAGCCCGGTTGTCATTATACACTGATTCCGTACGGAAGAAGGACACAGCTATTAATCTTATAATTCGACTTACTTGACAAATATTTGCTGTTTGTTTTTTGTTCAGAAATGTGTCCGCACGACATCCCAATCCCAGATAGCTTAAAATGTTTCCAAATTGATGACCAGCAAGGGCGGCGTCACATAAGTAGAGGGATAGGGGGTATTCTCTTGGCTTATGTTTGTTTATTTGTCAACTAGAAACCAAACTGATTGTTACTCATTGTTAACTTCAGCGAGAATAGAGAGATGAAGCTCAGCTAACTGCCTTCTCCTCTTCGTGGACCTTGTTTTTATTCCTTTTGGTAGGTAAAGTTGTAGGCACTTGTTAGTTAAGTATTGACTTTGCATCAATAAGGAATTGAAAATAAAAGGCATGGTTAACGTTTCAGTAATGCCTGCCTGTTTCTAATGTAGAGTGCGCTTAAATTGGCAATCTGCCTTACAGCTATAGAAATCGCGAAAGTATAACGCAAACTAGGACGTCCAGTTGAGATTGTTTGGGCAACAATTTTAGCCGAGTTTAGCAACTCTCGAATTGTGTCGATGTTATGTCGTGTAACTTATGCGAAATGTGAAAAGGAAAACCACCGCCTGCCCTGCTGAAATTAGCCAAATAAAAAAAAAAGAAAAGACCAAAAACAAAAACAGTAGAGTCGTCTTAAAAGTGTACTTGAAAATCAGCAGTCCGTCAAGTGAAGGCAGTTGAGTGCAGCGACAGTGAGCTCATTTATAGTTTCACCTTGACTTCGTGTTCGACGTCTTGTGGCCTACATGTTGTGGGTTTTCGCCGGTGCCTCTCTTTTAGTCGTGACGAGAGGACCCTAAGAGGTTGCGCCAGCCTGCAAGAGCTCAGTCGTCGAGTTGGCCTGCTAGTGAGCAGACGCACACAGTTTTCTCTCTGCGGTTTTCGCTCCTTTTCCCAACATTTCGTTTCCCACCAACTTGGCTGCACCTCGGTCGAGACTGAGCCTTGGGCTGGTATTGCTAAGCCCATCGTCCATTTTCTTCGGTGTTTTTAAGTCGGCAACTTGGTACCATTTGCCGTGGCATTCTCTGCGAATGTTTGACATTACTTCATAGTCATCGAAGCGATACAACCATTTATCCTGTGGCGTCCTTTGTCGGTAATGCTGAGTCTGGATGTGCCCATCTGCAAGGTACGTTGACTTTGGCGACCCAAGTCCAACATTTTCAAATTTTAGTTTTTTTGTTGTTTTTTTTCCCTTTAAACTCTTGTTCGTACGTAAATATCTAGCCGTGTATCGTGTGGAAATGAACGGAGCGTTGGCATAGGACTTATTTTTAATCTAGCAGACGGCCACAGACGTAAGGAAAACAAAAAAACAAAAAACCAAAAAACATAAAGGCTCGCTAGCTAGTGCCATCTAAATTCGTGCGTTGCCTCAATAACGCGAACAGGAAACCTATACTTTTGGCTTCCTTCTGAGACTACAAATCAGCCAAAACCTTGAAATTCGCATGAGGTTTTTTAGTTTGCTAGCCAAGGGAAATGTTGATTTAATTTTTAGAATTGGATGCTCGTTCGACGCCATGTGCCATTTTTTCTGCGCTGGACAGCTTAAATGCGAACTAAACGTGTAAAGGTTGATTTTCAAAAATATAAGCAGAAGATTTAACGTCAAAATTGATCAGTGTTAGTGAAAAGAAATTGGAAAATCAGGCCCGAATGTACTGTAAGTGCAATTAAACGGGGTAATATTTCGTTTTATCGATGATACCTAATCAGTGTAGCTATAAGACTTCTGTTCAAATCCAAAAAATTTTGCTTTTCCGTTAGCTGAAATTGAAAACGCATTTGATTATATTATACCTGTTTGGTTTTTGTTTTGCTTTTTCATTGGTAAATTACAATTTATTTCTGATTACACCGTAATTGTTTCACTAGAAGACACACACACACACACATCTTAGTAGTAATAATAGTAGTACCATCGTCCAACGGTCAGCTCCGGAAGCAACCTGTTCTTACCACTAATCGTATAGCCGTATCTATTGGATATAGCTTGCGCCAAGAGTCAGCGTTAGCCATTTTTGACGTTCGTCCGTTCGTTGAAAACTCTCTTCTATCACGTGATTTTCAATCAAGTAACCTCTCAACCATGTTGGGTCTTTAAACTCTGTGAGAGGCGAAAGTACTACTTGGGAAAAGCTGACGACAATCAAGGCTTCAGTTCACCATCAGCTACTTGCCGGAAAATCCAGTTTTACAACAAAGAGTTCGCTTCATTGGGGGGCGGATGACATGTGACTGCAGCGATAGTTACGACAAGCTGTTTGTCAGTTTCTCGAAAGCATAAAATAGAAAGACGTGAAACGGTGCAGAACCAACGCAGCTTTTTATTCTTACCTGTTTGTCTGCAATTGGTTCCCAATAGCCTGGCGGACGTTTTTCGTTTTCTTGCCAACTGTAACGTCTTTTGCGCCCTGCTAAACTTGTACCATACACGACATATAAAGGCAAGAGTTTCTATCCCCTAACTTGTCAACTTCCTCGTATCAGAAGCGCTTTAACTAGTCGAATTCATTTGTGGTCTTGCGAGCCTTGGAGGATCCGGGTCTAGTGTTGGAGGAATTTTCTCATTTGCTGGATGTGGAGATACTGGCCGTGTGGTAAAACATTCCAAAGAGGGTAATGCCTGCTGTTTTTAACAGTTCTTTTTCGGGTTTCAAATAGCTGAACTCGGAAGTCAGCGGGCGCCATTTCTTAAGTAGAAAAAAACAAAACACGTTCTACTTACTTTTTTGTCTTTTCTTTTCAAGCACGATTTTGCTTTGTTTTGTCTCGTCTATTTTTATTTTTATTTTTTATTTATTTATTTTTTTTTTTTTATTTTCTGTGACTACGGTTTCTCTTGCCCAAGGAGCAATCAAGAAGGTATAAGAAGTCGCCAGACTATTGCACCACAAAACTGATACACTGCGGGCCTTTCCGATGAACCGTGTCGCGGACTATTACTAATCGTATACATATGAGATGGACAAACTCTTTGTGTAGTTTGACTAGCTCGACCGATGCAACGTATTACCACATTGCGCCATCACGTTTTCGTCACTCGTAGATTTTAGCGATATTTCTTGTCTTTCGGTGCGCCGTGACTTGATTTTTACAGTAGACGTATTCCGTACGAGAAACAGAGACGAAGATGGAGAATGTGCGAGCCGTTGAGCAAGAAGCTGATGCAATTACGTAGCGCAATGGTGGATGCAAGGCACTTTTCCCAAGTGGAACGGCCCAACAGTTGTCCTACCTTGAAGGACGATGGGCATATAGGCAAAACGTGCGGCGTACAGTCCTCAAAACGCAAAGGCCTTTCTACTTCCGAATGTTTCAGGGGCATTTGTCGAATTGGACAAGTATATTCTAACCTTGGAATGGGATCCGAAAGTGAGTTGCTGGTCGGTCACGATTTCGTTTGCCTATACAGAAAAAAAAAAATATATAAATAAATATCGTGTGAACAAAATGGTGATGCTCGCTTCCTGTTACATCATTCTTTCGGAAACTTGAAGGTTTTTTTTACTTATTTATTTATTATTTTTTTTTTTTCGTTCAAGCAATAGGACACTGATGGCAATAACTACTTTTTTTTTGTTTTTTTTGTTTTTTGTTTTTTTACTTTGATGTTATCGCTTGGTAGTACATTGTAAAAGACATGCGAATCGAAAGGTCATTCAATTTGTCCTGTTTTGGCTGTTAAGTAAAAAAACAAAAAGGAAAAAAAGAAAAAAGTCCCGAAAATATTAACCTGAAAATATTAACTTGGCGTGTTGACCAAGTTTCTCGTGAGTCTCACACCGATTCCACCGTCTTTATTACACCATAATATTCCGACCGATATTTTTTGTTGCGCCGGAAGTAACCAGCTCGCCAAAGTGTTGACTTGCTGTGAAGCTAAAAAAAAAAAATAATAATAATAATAATAATAAAATAAAATAAAGCAAAGCAAAGCAAAGCAATACAAAACCGATTTCTTGAGCGGCGCCGCCATTTTGAAGTTGTTGGTGCTGGCCGCCGTTGGGAAGTGGTGACGGACGCAGTTTAGCCCGTACGACCAGATCACGAACGCACGTTTCTCAAATAAAAAAGCTAATGAACTAAGTCGACCTTGGTCTTGAATTTACGCATAGATCCGTTCCAGAAAAAAACATGGGGTTGCTGACTTTAATTTGAGGGAAAAAAACAAAACAAAACAAAACAAAACACAAAGCAACTGTGCATTATAATCTGTAAGAAATCCTAAAGCTGTATGACAGGTCTGTCGTTGATTCAGATAGCCAAGTTACGTATACATCAAGTCGTTAGAAGAGAGCCATGTAAATAGTTAGTTCTGCTCGTCCGAGTCCATCGGCTGACGCGTTCGATCAACCACTTAAAACGTCTATCGACTGTGCGCAAATAATACTGAAGGGTAACATATTTTTTCTTTTTTATTATTAGCGCCCTGGAGGGGGCATTGAATTACAGTTTTCAGAGGGCAAAAGAAAAGGAAGGACTTAAAAAAAAATATGTGCAGACGAAGAAAGAAAAAGAAAAAAGAGGATAAATAATAAAGTATGAAAAAGAAGTAAGAAGGGAGGTGAAGTTTTATTTCTGTGCGATGCACTCGGGACAAAAGCGCATTTGCCTGGCCCGGAGGCACGCTGCCGAAATGCGTCCCGCCGTGAGGGTTCTTTTCATGTCGTTTTATCTCTTGAATCTTTTTTTTTTTTCTTGTTTTTTTTTTTTTTTTTTTTTTTTTTTTTTTCTCCCCTTGTTGAATTGAAAAATGTCAAGGTCTACAAGAGGCAATGGCACGGCCGGATCACGCACTTCGATTAATCTGGAACTTCATGCAGTAGAAACCTTCTTTTATTTTTTACGACCAAACATTTACTTTGTATATTTTGAAGCATGAAAAGAAAAGAAAAGAAAAAAAAATGAATGAGGATTCAAAAGGTCGTTGCCATTCGTGAACTTGACTGCGTAACCTGCAGACAAGGATCATTTTTTCCAATTTTATTAAAATTTATTTTTTATTTTTTCTTCTTTTTAATTTTCATATTGAAGAGCCTTTTGTAAGATTGGGATGGAATAGAATTGGGAACTGACTAACAAGTTGCATGGCCATCCTACCATACTAGCTACTTGGGAACTCCATGCTGACAAAGGAAACGCGGAAGGAGTCGCATTATCTTCTTTGAAGGTCCTTATAAAGAATAGAGACATGATTAAGTTCGTCATCGAACCAAGGTTCAACGCAGGTGAAAAACACTTTGCTGCAAACGAGCGCGGTCTTAAGTCTATTTGATCTTCGCCTTTTCCGTTTAACGATTGGGCTTGGCGTCGTGTATTGGCATTCCACTCATTTCATAATTTTTCTTCTTTTATTTTTGATTTGGATTTTTGATTTTGGTTGGTCTTAATGGCGGAGAATGTTCATTTACTTGCAGTCTTTTGTGCTGTCCCCCATTAAGAAGATAAGCTTCCTGTCGACTTGAATAGAGTATTAATAAGAAAATGTCGTTTTTCAAGTTGAATGACGATTTCTTAGCTGCAGGACAAGGCTAGAAAGGTAGACTACGGTGTGGCGTTTGTAGACCTTAGCAACCACTTTCTCTCCAGTCTCGGCAACACCCATGCTGCCTTAGAAATGAGGGCTGCTCAGGGTCCTCTCCGAGAAAAAGAAAACGGCCAGCATTTTATTTTCATTTCTCGTTCTTGTCTTTGAATTTGTTTTCTCTCGTTTAGTGGATCTCTTTTTTTTTTTTTTTTTTTAATGTTGTCTCTCATCATTTTTAATTTCCTTTTGCGGTCCGTTCTTTCCAGTCGGCTGTTCTCCTCATCCCCACTGAAGAAAAAAAAAAAAATATTTCGTTTTCTTTTTTTTTTTCCTCTTTTGTAATTTTTTTTTTCAAGGCCAAGTCCGTTTTCATTCGTTCGGTGGTCTGCCGGTTCTTTCAAGCCAATCGTTGACCGACAACGTCACTTCGTTCAGCAAGGCGTAAATGAGACGTAATATTCAGAAACGTCCTTTTTTTATTTTGCCTCCTTTTTTTTTAAGAGCATAACCAGAAAAACAAAAAAACAAAATGGCTGACGCAAAATTCTTGGCTGTCTTGCTTTCATAATTGTATACCAACTTACCAAACGTGGATCAACTTGGTAGTTGTTGCTCCCTGCCCATCTGCCCTGAGGGCGCTTGAAGAACGAGAGTCATAATTCACTCACATCCCAGGTAGACGGTGTGGTCGACCGTTGCTCGTCTCTATACCTCTCTGTATAATAGAGCCTAGCTACGCATGTTCAATTGGCTTGGAGAGTAGTCTACGTTCCATCTGCGGGCTCCACATAGTAGATCGGGCCCGTGCTTTCCCCTCAATGGCAGAGAAAGCCCGATGAATGACCCCGTTTCTGGTGCCAAGAAGGTCAAGCCGTCCCCTTTGAATATTCAGCAATATAAAATAGGCAGCTGATGTGTATACGGTCGCAGCGCTGAAAAAGCAAAGAGCAATGCCTATGTACCGGCGTTATTCTACGGTGATGTAGATGAGTCGCTATAAACGTACCGCTAATTTGCGTTGTATATACAGAAACAGATACACAAGCTGCTCGTATCGATAGACATTCGTACTGACGCCCAGTGACCCACTTGCGTTTCATATAGTCGCTAGAGTATCGTGATTCTCTTTGTCTCTTTTGTTTTCGACCAAAACGTACAGAGCCAATCGTCAAAATGGTATACCCAATAAAAAAAAAAATAACAAAAAACACACACAAAAAAAAAAGGAGAAAAAAGACAAAATCCCCGTCTCCGGTAAAAATAATGGCCAGGGCTTATTGGCCCGCACGGTTTTTTTTGTTTTTTTTCTTTTCTTTTCTTTTCTCTTTTTGTACGCTGCCGGTTAGCGTAACGGCGAGGGAGGATTCGTGCGGTCGCCAAAGCGGTTACGGCGGCGACGCTCGGCTGACTTTAAATTCGGACAGTGCAGTCGCGATTCCCTAAAAAAAAAAAAAAGAGTCACTAAAGAAGAAGGCCACTTCTAGAAAGGAAGGCGACCGCTCACAAAAACAACGACAACAAAACCAAAGCAAAAAAAAAAAAACAGTTTGACAAAATTATACTGTTTCTTAAAGAGGGAAATTCATTGAGGCAGCTACACAAGGTTGACACTTGCATTCCCCCCCAACCCCCTCTTGATTTATTATTTCCAGCTTCTTTTTTTTTCTTTTTTATTTTACAGAATTTTGTTGTTGTGTGTGTCGGAGGGGTTGACGTACAATGGGAATTTATTTGGGCTAGTTTCGTTCTATGCACATTTTATTTATATTTATATTTTGTTTTCATTTCCTTTGTGCTGCAATGTGTCCATTGGCTCGTTCTTCTCCCGTTGGGGTGTCGTGGCATTGCCGAATGCCGAGGACGAGCTGCATGGGAAAGAGAGAAAAAAAAAGAAACGGTTAAGCGCCGTTGGTATAGGCAAGCCATGGCTAAAATGAGGGCTGCGTCACTGCGAGTTATGACACCTCCCAGAAACTTGTACTCGCCGAAATGTGTGATGGGCTTCAACCTCCACTAGTCAAGGCTTACTTTTTTAGCTCCTTGTTTGTCGGCGAGATGTGAAGTACACGGCTGATTCGCACGAGGATGTGCGTGTCGTCAAAAAAAAAAGAAGAAGAAGAAGAAGAAAGAAAGAAAAAAGAGAACGGCCTCGGGTGAGAAAGGAAGAACTAAAAGGGCCAATGGGGAAAGAAAAACACAAAAAACAAAACAAGAGAGAATTTAAAAGGAAATAAAAAAAGATTGTGGGTGGAGAATATGGCGAGAGAAAAATCCAGGTACGATGAGGTACAAAGAGCCAACAACCTTCAGAAGAATGCCATCGTGAATCAAAACGTGGTGTTACCGACGTATACAGACGTAACCTTGAAGCCTAAAAATGTTCTCGCCTCCTAGCCACCAACCACCGTACAGGCGAGCGGTGTGCGGCTCGAGCAACACCGGAAACAGCGGTGAGTTGCTAAAGACGCCCGGCTCAGGATGGCCTCTTGTTTGCATTCCATTCCAGTCATTTACGCACACAACGTCGACAGGGTTTTTTATTATTATTATTATTATTATATATTCTCCTTTTTTTTTTCTTTCTTTCTTATCGTTCCAGCATGAGGTAGTATAGCCTATACCTAATGGAAATCGGTTAGTTTCAATGTTCTTGCTTTTGACCGTTGAAGAGACTGGAGCCTTTCTCAAGTTGTTTCTTCCGTTCACCTACACAAACTAGTCAGCAGAGAAGAAAGAATAGAAAGTGCGAGTCTCTCTTTTTTTTTTTTTTTCTTCTTCCTCCTCCTGTAGGGTCCATAGACTCGTGCACACGCCCAGACGTGTTTGGAGCGGGGGGGAGCGGGGGACTACACACCAATGGCCAAGAGAAGAGAAAGCAGAGCTCTGGCTCTTGTTTTCTTTTACTTCATCTCTTTTTCTTTCGTCTTCTTTCGCCCTCATTTTTGGTTTGGCATCTGGGCGATACGATTGTTATATCTCAACAAAGCTACAAATCACGCTGTCATCGCCAGTGAATTGAGCTCGGAATTTGCCAATGCTTAAAACATCGTCCCCAAGGATAGAGTGTCTGTGTGTGGCATATAGATCCTTTCGCTTTATGCAGCCAGCAGCTTTGTGTTTTTGTTTTTGTTTTTTTGTTTTTTTTTTTTTGTTGCTTTTGTTTTGTTTCTTACTGTTACGGGGCCAGTCCTTGTATAGACTGTGGGTGTTGTTGTGTGCGGCTCCGTCATAGTTTTTTTGTTTTTTTTTTTCTTCTGTTTTTCGGACTCGAGTGCTACAGGGAACCCAGTCGGCTGTTCTAGTGAAAGTCATTTTTGATGGCAATTAACAAACGAAAACAACAAGAAATTGGTGCTGCATGTTTCGTTCTTTTGTCGAGGCAATGAGAAGCAAAAAAAAAAAATATGAAATAAAAATGAGAAATCCGGCAAAGGTAAATAATGCGGCTTTAATTTTCAGTTGTGCCATCACTGAAAAAGAAAAAAAAAAGAAAACGAAAATGAAAAGAATTGATTTAACGTTTTCTTTTTTAATTTGATGCCGACATTTTTCTGTATTAAGATAAGAATGATTTGACGGCAAAAGATAGGCACGAAAGTATGGTTGACGTTCATTTCCCTACTTTTTCGCTTTGCTTTCCTACTTGGAATGTGCCAAAAGTAGGTTGAGGTTGAAGATTTCGCCCAACGAAACAGGATGCTCTCCCCGAAAAAACAAAAAAAACAAAAAAAAAACCTGGTGAATCGCTGTTGTGTCTTTTATTTTTCTCTTTTCTTCTTTCTTTCTTTTTCTTTCTTTCTCTCTTTTTTCATTTATAGCTCAACAGACTGTCCAGATGGCTGATGTTCCGCGATAACAACATCGCATTGTTGGCTTTCACTTCCTACTCTTCACTACGTCTTGCCACTGGAACTAGTGGAACATAATTGAATATTGTCGTTCCTGTTAAGTTTTTTTTTTTTTGTATTTCTTCTTTTTCTGCCTTACTCCATCAAGCAGCAAAAAAACAAAAAAAAAACCTGATGTAGAAAGTGTTCTTTTTAATGACGCCACGTTTCTAAATGAAGCAGGCGTCGGCCTTTCTCGTTGCAGCGAGAAAAAAAAAAACCGGACCATGTAGGCAAATAGGAGCCAATGCGTTGTTTCGCTGATGTGTTGATACACAACGCAATCACGTTTCGACATCGTTGACGACTTGGAATATGGTACGTACGTACTATTCTTAGCCACTGGCCGACGCCTGCGTAGATTTTCGATTCGTTCGTGGTTCGCCCCTCCCCATATAACCCCCCACACACACACACTCCACTTTGATGCAACTTTTACATGCCAGTCGGGGGAAAGGGGTAGCTAGTTGGTTTCCCTCTAATTTGGGGTCAATGTATTGATTAGTAATCGCTCTCAATTTAAATGTTTGGCCTTACGCTTGTGCGTTCGCTACTAAGAAAATGAGGTGCCCCACCCTACCCCCCAACTTGCAACAAAATGAGCAGGAATGCAACACGATGAAATTTGTCATTTGACTTGCAACGTTCCATGAACCCCCTTTCCCGGCAATATAGCTCCCTGCCCCGCTTCTCCCCCCGTCCAATTCGTGTATCGAATTATTTAGTTCACGACGCGGCACGGGCCGGTCATGTCGCACCGCTCGTTTCTGTTTGCGATCGCGTCTGCCGAATTGCCTTCGACTGTGTTGCTTTGTTGCTAAGTAGTCACCTTGGGCAAGATCGTTGTTCTCTTCTAACCCAAACCCAACGTGTGCAGTGATCGTTTATTTGTTATTTATTTGATTTCGTTTTGTTTTTGTTATTTTTTTTTTGTTTTGGTTTTTGGTTATTTCGAAACTGATCAATAGTGCATTGTAGTAACGTGCGTAGTCTACTCTAAATAGGTGTGCCAGAGCAACAACCGGTGTACCAGAGTAGATATATAGGTGTCCACGGTAGGATTTGTTCGTTTTTATTTTTAATTGATTTTTCCATCGACCAGTTCACTAGAATGTGACTTTCTCTCTGTTAAACGAACTGAGAGACCACACAACGAGCAAATTCTTTCCACCCGTGCTCGTTGATGCTGTATACACAAACTTGCTTTATTAATTTCTGGAAATATTGTTTCTACATCCGTCTGGAACGTGTGATACTGTAGCTATTAGTGCATGATCGTTGTTCGTTAGCTTGGCGGCTGATATACTGTATATATACAGTATATATAAAAGAAAGACGATTGTTATGTTTGTTCGCTTTCGAATCATTGGAAGATGAAACGAAAAACTGTGTTGGCCAACTGACGTTAAAATCCCGCGTTCGGTTCCAGTTCACTAACGGCACAGAGTATATACCAAAGAATATACCAACGTATCCTACGGAGGCAATGATCGGCAGTCAGTTGTCACATAATAGATGTCATAAACAACCAATGACAATTAGGATTTGGCAAGTCACTTGACATATGGGCCAACATTCGGCCACATTGGGCAAGATTCGTTGTACGCACCTAACCAAGCCCAAACGTGTGCAGCGATCGTTTCCCCTGCTCGCAATTGATCAATAGTGCATTAGTTACGAGCCGGCTCGGCACCTGAACCAAGCCGGCGATGTAGTATACACGTAACGCTAGCGGTACAACGCGCTCGAACGTGTGCAACTGTGCACGCTAGAACTTTTCGTCAATCAGTTCAATAGAAAGTGGTTACTTTCTCTTATGATAGATTGCTAGATTCATTGAAAATAAAAGTAAACTTGAGTCATGATTTTAATTCCCGTATTTTATTTTGTTTGTTTTTTGTTTTGTTTTGTTTTTTTTCCTTTTTTTCTTCCAGGAACTTGAGATATTGTGAAGCACCGTGACAGTTGAAACACCGCCATCGTCATCGCCTCTGTTTGTTTTTCTTTAACCGCTAACACCATGGCCGTTATGCTGTCATACTTCAAGCCGAGCGTCATGTTTTTCCACCGGCGAATGCTCATACGAGCATCGCTGTTCCTCAATTTTTGTGTCTTGACTTACGTTGCCTTACAGGCCGCTCAAAATAGTGGCACCGGTGGCGGCAACGGTTCGGGAGGAGGCAGTGGCGCAGGAGGAATAAGCACCGTTTATTCAGACAATGTTAACTTGCCATCAGGCGTCCAAATCGTCTACAACAGCAACAGCAACAGCAACAACAACAACAATGCGGAGACGGAAACGGCTGTCAGAGACGCACCTGCCTCTACCAATGTACTCCTGTCTTCCTCGCCGTCGCAGTTCTCCACTTTGGAGGTGGAAACTGAGCCCAGTTCAACTACCAGCGGTGACCAGCAGCAACTTCAGGCCGGTAGCACATTGGCCGAGACGACCGATGCTCCGCGTCCGTCCGATCTAGGCATCGATTGTCAAGATCGCGAGAGACATTTCAGCTACTCGCAACGCGGATCCTATTGGATTTTGAACCACTACGTGCCTGCCGAGAAGGCGTACCACTGCAACGAGTCGATCACCTACACAACTCACGGCGACATCACTTTCCTGGACAATATCGTGCCGCTAACGAAACGCTGGGACGGCCCGCTTTCTGTTGCCGTCTACACACCAGGAAGTGACTACGAGGCTGCCATTCGCAGCATGGCCTACTTGCGCCAGTGTACGGGGCCTGATATCCGACAAAGAGTTTCATTTCATCTCGTCTTGGACGAGCGCCATTTCCCGACCATCTTGCGCAAACTGCACTCACAACAGGGACCGCCAACCACACGGCCGCCGCTGCTCACCGTACCCATGGCTGGTCTCTCCACTGCTACGCCGGACGTGCACGACAACAAGCGAGTCGTCATGGTAACCTTTCATTCATTACGTCGTTCGTTCATGGCATGCAGCTTTTGTTTGTGCTACGGTAGTCTATCCGTTGGGATGCAGACGATATCATCGATATCATTTTCTCGAACGACTGGGTGCGATGAATTTCGATTCTTTCTTAGACTTTAGATGTTAGGGCTTGCGTCAAGCTTGTGGCAATCTGCTTTATGCCATACTTTCTGTTAGTCACCATCGCGTTGTACAGTAGTTTACGTTCTAATTCGTATAGTTCTGCTTATCAAATACGTTGATCAAAGTGCGACAACATCAGAGATTTACGGATAGATTTTCGAGCAATATTTTTAACTATTTCGACCAGATGTTTGTTGGGTTTTTAATGTTAAAACTGGTTAAAACCCAATTGGAGAAAGAATGAATCCTTCCCCAAAGGAAATTGATTTTCGTGTTCTTTAATAATTACCTCTTTTAAGGGCCAGTTAACAATGAAATGGAACAATTCCAGATGCTTCAAAACCTTTGTTTTCATTTCTTTGTTGGAGTCGATGCATAACGGCTTTTGCCGGCCTTTTACCTTCATTATGTACTGTGCGTTAGCACATCTTTAAACTATTTTAATAGCCATGAACTTCTAAATACCAACGTGTCGTTCAACTTTTGGCCTGTAAGCTTGTGGAGTGCATTTGATTTTCGTACGAATTTTTACTTAATCAGGTAGCGCAAGTAACTGTAAACTGACAATTTACAATGTAAAATATGTTTGCGCATAATTAATGTCTTGTAAATGTTTGGGACATTGCCTTTCGGTCGCATACGGAAAGTTTTATTTTCGTTTTTTTTAACGCTTGTTCGCTTTAGGAAGGAAGCACATGTGCGGCGCAGTGTAGGTGATTGAAACTCAAGTCTTTCTATCACACTTCACACACGTCGGTTCGCACGAATTCAACTGGTTACACCGCTCGCCGATGAGAGCAAACAGCGTTAAGGACCCGATAACCAAAAAACAAAAAAACAAAAAAAAACCAAAACACTTAGTTCGTTGATAGCCTGCAGCCCATCAACGTTACGTCGATGTGGGGACGAAGATGTGGGGCGGTCAGACTGAAACCGTATAGGAATCCATTGGGAAACTGTACCGAGAGAACTTGTTCAGGCGAATGCCGATCTGTTACGCAAGAGAGGGGAAAAAAACAAAACAAATCTAGTTTCAAATGCACATACAGTCGTGTGAAAATCTGATGGGATAATGTTTCATCACGCCTGAAACGTGAGCAAAGGGGACGCCGGACGCCCACCGCCATCGACTCCGGTATCGGCATTGCAACTCGCATCTGTAGGCCATTATTTTTTAAACCATTTTCCGAGAATAGCTCGTTGGCGTACTTTTTATAGTTGTTCACTCCATTGCGCTCGGCGTATAGTAGGCCAAATAGGACTCTATGACCGATCACAGCCAACGTTCGATCGATTTTATGGGTGAGCACATGCGGTTCGTCCCGTTTGCGATATGTGAATGTGGATCAAACCCGAAGCCATTTTTCTTTGCTCCATTCGGTTAGCGTGCCGATTTCTTCAATACGCCTTTTATTACATTCCGTCAAACCACTGACACAGCAAAGTGGTATATTGGATAGATGGGAATTCGAGATGCAACAAATATTTGGGGCGCCAGTTGTTTTTTTGTTGTTGCTTTTGATTTTGGTTTTTTCTATCGTTTTTCTTTTCCCAAAATATATTTGACATCTCGATATTTCTCTGTAATTTATTTTTAACAGGCTCGGTCATCCAATGGGCAAGCTGTTCTGCGTGTCAAGCGCTCAGATTCCCGATCATCAAGCCAAGCGAAAGAAACCACTGCTGCTGAATCAAACAGTGTGGAAGTGGATACGGATGGGCTGCCGATCGTCGACTGTGACCAACCAGCCCCTTGGTCGACTCCCCCGCAGAAAACCTTCAAACAGGTAAACATTTTTGAATCTCGTTAGGCCAGAAAACCAGAAAAAAAGAAGCCCCTTGTTGATGTTCCCATGAATTTTGTGTAATTTTTTTATTTATTTTTTATTTATTTATTTTTTTATTTTATATATATAATTTTTTTGTTTTTGTTGAGTACTTTGGAGTCTGAGACTCTTCGCGCTGTTTGCGTGTTAAACCGGTTGTGTCACTCCCTTTGTTTCTTCACTATTCTTTCGAAACCGTGAAAAGCGTCGTTCTAAAATTGTTTTCAGAATAAGCAGACAGGCACATTGCGTTAAACAAATACCGTGACATAGATGAACGAGTGTTGATTCTGTTTTGTTTTGTTTTTTGATAAAAATTTTCTACGTTAAATAGGCGATGAATTTGACGTACCCAGTGAACCTTCTACGTAACGTTGCTCGTCAGAATGCACCAACCCATTACATTTTGGCGTCGGATGCCGAATTGTATCCCAGCCTTGACATGGTACAGCTCTTCTTTGACATGCTGCGGCGCAACGAGTCTGTCCTCCATCTAGGCCGACCCAAAGTGTTTGTCCTGCCGATATTCGAAGTCTACGGCAATCAGACCGTGCCATCATCAAAGACTGAATTGGTATTGTTGACACTTCCTGCGTTCACTCCGCCCTAAAGAGTTCAAGTTCAATCACAAATCAGATTTCAATTTGGATTTGGGTTGAAATATTAAGACAGTGAAATTTCGAGTGACCGCATTCATGTAGTATTGCACTTTTAGAAATTGTTTTTGTTTTTTGTTTTTTGTTTTTTGTTTTTTAATCACAACAAGATTGGTAAATAATTGTGATTGCGAGGGCTGAATATTGGCTAACCTAGTTCCTGAACCGCACTAGACCTACGTGACTTTGAATTCTACTCGAAAAATATAGGTTGGGAAACTAAAGGCCGGATTAGCGGTGCCGTTCCACCAGAAAGTCTGTTCCTATTGCCACTCGGTTCCGAAATCCAAAGAATGGTTGGTGGCCAACGTCACAGATGGTCTGCACGTCTTCCACATTGCCAAGCGACACAAGCCTTACCAGCGATGGGAGCCCATCTACATTGGTACGCAGGACGACCCACTATACGACGAACGACTTACTTGGGAAGGAAAAAGTGACAAAATGACACAGGTATTTTCTTTCTTTATTTTCCTTATAAAAATTGCCTCTGTGTGAACGTTTTCGTTTTAATATGTTACGACATTGCCTTGTGAATCATTAAGGGATACGCGCTGTGTGTCCTGGACTACGACTTCATGATATTGGACAACGCCTTCCTAGTGCATCGACCCGGTGTCAAAGTGCCTCGTCGAGAGCCATTGCGAGATGCCATGGCCAAGAAACAATCCGCCATCATCCGGTCAGCAATATATCGAGAGCTCAAAGTCCTTTACGGCCAAAACAGCAACTGCGTTCTATAATTTGGTTGTATCTGTGCTGTGTCATTCATTTTTCGAATTGTTGTACATAAGGGAATTTGGCATCGAAGTTTTCTTCTTTCTATTTTTTTGTTTGTTTGTTTTAGATTATGCTGCCAGAAATGGCCAACTATCCCTACGTTGCTTTTAAGTTTTCTATTTTTTATACTGCAAAACCTCCCTCCCCCCAAAAGGTTAAATAAAAAAAAAAAGGGCTTTTATTCATTTGCCAGATTTGAGGCGCTGAACAACTTGGGATTCTAATGGGTTGCTCAAGTGGAAGTGGTACATCTAGCCAATAATTGCTGACTTTCGTGCCGTAGTGTCCTGTCAACAGATTTCTGTTAATTTGCCTTCGAGAAATAACGTCCATGCGAAAAACGCTCTGCCGTTCATTATACAATAAACGGCCGGAGAATATACTGACATGTCACCTTCCCTTAGGCCTCCCCAGTGCCTGTCTTAAGTATTTGAAAAGTGGAAACGTCATAGAAAATAATTGAATGTGCAACCGAGAGTATGATTTCATTATGTGTGACTGATATCGTGTGTGCTTACTGTGATGTCAAACCTTGAAATATTGATCAGTGAAGGTCTTCTCTCCGACCAAGGAAAAAAAAAAAAAAAATTGTTTACATTTTTTTTTTTTTTCATGAGAAGAAAATTGCAAATGTTTCATTTCGCACGCTGATACATATATTCTCCGTACGACTGCGTTTGTCATTCCGGTTATGCTGAAAGTATGTCTTCTTTGTACAACGGTGAATATATTTGCTAAAAGGCTACACAGAAAGGTGGTACTCAGTGCTGATCTGCCAACTTTGACAGTGACATTTTCCCTCGGCGACTGTCTATAATACGGCACATTGCCTCATACCTATTAAAACAAGAAGAGGCCATAAAAAAAAACCCAAGTGCTGGGGAATAAGTAAAATAACAAGATAGTGGCCCATGAAAAAATATTATTTACCAGGGAGACAGTTTGGTATTCCGCATGAGGTCATCAAATGTGCGTGTTCCTAGTTTAAAGTTTTAACATCAATTCAAGACGAGCACCAAAGTGAAAGAGAATTATAAGAACTATGAATACTATGATAGAAATCGCAATTCAAAAAAAAAAAAACCATCAATGCTGCTGATACATCCGTAGACTGCTAGATCAGCAAGGTTTGGTACATCCCCACCAATAAAGTGAGTACCTTTTGCTTTGACAGTTTTCAAGAAATAGTTGACTTCATTGTACAAGGATTGACGGGCATCATCCAATAAATTATGGCGCTTTTTCAGGCGCTTGCCGATGATATACATAACAGCAGCACCTACATATATCACCATTTGCCTCTCCCACGGTGGAAAAATGTGCTCCCAGTCACCGTTCTGAATGACAAGTTGAAAAATGTAAAAATTAATAAACCTATGCTCAACTTTCCAACTAAAAAATTGCCATCAGTTATTAATTACTTTAGAAAACATATTGAATGCTTCTAAGGATTCTTCCCAAGTTCGATAGATATTCGGCGATAGCCTATTAACGAAAATTATTGGACGTCGGCTTTTTATTATGAACAGTGGTGCATACTTACGTGTGCATCAAAACGTCATCACTCCACTTACGCCAACGACGTTCTTCTCTGAAACAAGAATGTAAGTATAAAACAGGGGATACTTGTTGCGGAAAAGTGTAAAGGTTACTTTGGCACATGACTGGTTAAATTAACTGAACAAATGGGATTTGTCTTACACAATGCTCTCCTTGCTGCGTCCAGCAGGTTCCTTGTCACCAAACATCAAGAAGTATCTATTCATTATTTCTGACCCTTTTTTCCCATCACCATCTTGAAAGTCAACTTGAGGATAGTATTTGACAATTTTCTGAAGGTCTTGTTGGGCATCTTCCAAATAGGAGGCTAAAGATGATATGATCATGCTGCTGTCGTTGAGTTGCTAAAGGAAAGATAGTGAACATGATAGAATTGGAAAGGCAACTTTTAGGGAGCAGAAACTGATGCACCAATGATGATTTAAACTTGTACCTGGTAGCCTTCTTCTCCTTTAACTATAATGATTGGTACTTTTTTGTATGCAGACCAGCCAAGTTGTTTTTTCGTTACTGGATTTACTTCAACAACATCATAAGATAGACCAGCAAAATCCAGGAAGGCACGCACTTTCTTGCAGAAAGGACATCTAAGATTGAGACCAGAAGAATTTAAAGTGACAAGTGGAAATAAACTTTTTTCTTACGGTTCATATTGAAACAAAGTTAGCTGCAAGTCCCTGGCATCTCTAGAGCCTACAACCTGAAAAGAAAACAATGTCCTTTTTAAACAATAACAGATTTGTTAACATCTTTATTTTTTCAACTGTTACCTTCTTGGCAATGAAATCTATGGGTGGAGGTTCAGAGAACCAGAGGCTATTGCCTGAGTCTAAATTTGCAATAGGAACGGACTTCTGTCTCATATTTTTGTTATAGACATACCCAAGGCCAATCACAGCTCCTAGCCCAAATCCCACCATCAACAACTTTACTTTGTTGGAGCCTTTTTTAGCACTATCTGCATTTGTATCAGACTGAAAATTATGCTGAGAGAAGGATCTTCGGAGTTTGTCGGCATATCCTGGGTTGTTGAAAGTATGTGAAACTGACAAGAGCAGCGGTCTTCGTTTGGAGTTTTCAAGAAGCGCTAGGCGATGAAGTGGAATGGAACTAAGGTGGCGATACCTACTAAGATTACTAAATTCTAGCAGTTCCTCAGGATAACCACGCAGCGGTCGTGAAACGATTCGGCAAATTGGGAAAAACATGATCTATACAAATTGCTAAAAGTTACTGAATATTTTTCAGCAACAATTTTCGCTTATCAACCGGTTACTCTATTTGGACGAGAGCAGACGAGACAGGGAAATCGAATGAAATTCATTACATAAGATATTGCCAAATTTCCTATTAATCTTCGCACAGTCTTCATCCGTCTAGGTAGCGCTCGGCCCCGCGCCAACCGGGGAACTTTTTAGTCGATTTGGTGCGGGAATGATCTTTATCGGTGCGGTGATTTCGGTGCTCGGTGCCTTCCCCTGTTTATTTATGGTGATCTAAATTGGCAATTGCCCTGCGGCCAACAAGAACAAAATGCAACCCTAGTCACGTGATTCTCGTTGGCCTATCAAAACGCAAGGTCACTGGTAAGACTAACCCCCTATGGCTGAAGCGCTGCTATCGGTGCTGCACCGATTATAGCACCGTATCAATATAAATAGTCGCCCATGGGTGATCCGGGTAACCTATTTGCTTAAATGGGTAGGCTGGGCCAGTTTTGATGGGTAAACGGGTATACCCATCGCCATCTTGAAAAATGGCGGCTGGGATGGCGCCAAGTTAAAAAAAAAAGGGAGAATAGGAAAAAAGTTTCTGGAAAAATGCCTTCTTGTGGCGTAAATTGAAAGCACAAGCATTCATGGACCCCTGGTCATGGTAGACGGCATGGTATAGGAACATGGTACGCGTACTTGAGAGGGCAAAAATGGGACGAAAATTGGAATCTTCTGTTTTGGCAACTCTGGCCGGGTGTGTAACTAGAGGGCCTACTTTAATGTAGCTTCTTAGAGCGGACTTCTCTCGATAATTTCTTCACCACGATCGCAGCGTTGTCCAAGGAACGGATGACTCATCTCTGTGAAGAGATAACCAATCTCCCTTTTCACCCGCGACAGGTCCCCCTTCTTCAAGACAGGCGACCCGACTGTACTACTCTTCTGCGATCCACGAAGGTTGATGAGACTTAAAAAAATCAGCTCGTCCTCTTGGCAAATAAGGGACTTTTACTCCGTCGTTGCTATTCCTTCCGGTTGCGCTTACTTGTTCAAATGTTTCTTGTATTTCCCGGATAGTCTTAAGGATTTTTCTTTTTTTTTAAACCGCCTGCCTTCGGCCACGGAAGAGGCGCTGCAATCGCATATCTTCCGGCCGTTTGAGATTTACCATCCACTCGTTCGGGAGCCTTGCACAATTGAACCAGCTCCTGGCGACGTCATCAAAATACTTTTCAAAATTATTTTTTTTTCCAATATCACCCCATCTGTTGTGGATAGAATGTTATTTAAAGCGCTCCATCCATTGGTGCGCAACTTCTTCCGAACTTTTTCGGAAGATTAGTGAGCTAATAAATTTTCTGACAGCTTCCATAGCTTGTCTTTGCGGCTGCTCAATATGCCTTGATGGCACTACAAATTGTTGTCCCACGACCGGAACAACTGGACTCGTCGCCGCTCTCAAATCGACCTTGGTTTATGGATCCGAGTCTAAGCCTCTTGCAGTCTTGACTGATTCACCCTGACTGTCAGCTTCTTCGGTCAAATGGTCCTTTGGAAAAGGACCTTCAAAATTTAGGGCTTCACCAAAAAAGGAAGTTCCACTCTCCAACGATAAGGCTGGGGTAGGGGAAGTTTCTACCGGAAACGCTTGACAGTTCTCGAAGCGGATGTAATCGTCAGCTGGGGTCTCTTGGGCAACTAGGTAGTCGTGGGTTTGTCCTCTTCGGCATCGGCTAACAATGACTGCAGCACAACTTCGTTTACTCTCAGGCAACGAGCTGCGTCTTCAACAATTGCCACACCGCAGCACAAATTCGTTACTTACTGGTAACGAGCTGCGTCTCAAAAATTGAAACTCTGCAGCACTAATTCGTCACTTACGGGTAACGAGCTGCGTCTCCACCAATTGTCACACGAGTTGTATTTGAACAAGAACAAACGAATACAACAAGTGATGACTTAAATTCTAAACAATGGTTTAACTCCAACAAAAAGGGATAACCATTACCAAAAGTTGGAGAAGCGTCTGAAGACCTCTAGGGAAACCAGGGAACTCCTCTTACGGAGCCCAGCTTCGGGAGCTCACCCGATGGAGACTCATGTAACGCAGATTCGGGGCAGCGTTTTATACCGTCGCGCGAATTACTCCTCTTCCGGACTGCATATCTGCGTATCTTTCTTAGAGCGGACTTCTCCAGATAATTTCTTCACCACGATCGCAGCGTTGTCCAAGGAACGGATGACTCATCTCTGTGAAGAGATAACCAATCTCCCTTTTCACCCGTGACAATATTGTTTCATAAGTTATACAGAAATGGGGAGCCCTTACCAAGAGCTATCCATTTAACCGGATACCTTCTAAACCGCACCGACCTACCTTAAAAACGGCAAATCTGGGTAACTCTTCCAATAAGTATTTTTTAAGCAACATTCTTGTAAAAATGGCCAGATCTTATCAAGGTATATCCATTCCTATCATTTTTTAAATTTTTGGACTTATAGTTTTCCTGATCATTTCCTGATCGGGTTTTGGAACCGCCAACCCAAGTGCCTATCTCCCAATTTAAACTAATTTAAGAAACACACCGGTATTTGATTTTATCTATTATATAAAATAAAAAAACAAACAAATGATATAAGTAAAAATATTGTATTTAAAACTTAACAAACAGCAAAAAATAAATATAAATAATATAAATACCCAAAGAAACAAACAAATCCAAGCGCGAACTCCACTCCCACGGAAAACCACGTTGTGTGTATCAGGAAAATGTGCGAACGGAAAGCAGAAATACATGGAAGGGTAAAAGGGAGTCCTCATCACAAGTAATTTTTTTCACAAATAAATAAGGTATTAAGGAAAAAAAATGTATAATTATAGATGCAAGAAATGGTGTTCCTTAGTAAAGAAAGAATGAAGTAAACGCTGAAATAAGTAATTTTTTTTTCTTAATAGAGCAGTAAAACATCCTATGTTGTACGTTCTCCACAAATGCGAAAATCTCATTTGTGTCGAAGTTGGTCTGCTGCGGCTGCAGCGTCTTATGGAGAAACCAACTTCTTCATGTTAAAAAATAAGTTTTCATAAATATAATTAAGATTTTCCCCCTTTTCTTCCTGGCAGTGGGTACCCTATTCATTTTTTCATTTCCAAATTTTTTTTCTAGCCCTAGTTCTATCTGGTTTATTTTTATTTAGCTATTGTTTGTGAATGGTTTGTTGTTCATCCCCTTGTAGCAGACGAATATCTGGCGGCAAACAAAATTCTTCGGCTAAAAGAGACAAGCAACTTAAAAACAAAAATGAAATAAAAATAAAGTAGATAGAACTGGGGCTAGAAACAAAATTTTGAAATGAAAAGATGAATAGGGTACCCACTGCTAGGAAGAAAAGGGGGAAATCTAAATTATAGTTATGAAAACTTAATTTTTAACGTGATGAAGATGGTTTTTCCATAAGACGCTGCAGGCGCAGCAGACCAACTTCCACACAAATGAGATTTTCGTGTTTGTGGAAAACGCGCAACGCACAATGTTTTACTGCTCTATTATGAAAAAAATCAGATGATAAGTATTACTGGCAACAATTATTTTTTTGTTTTCAACAAGTATTAACATTCGCAAGTATAGGAAAACTTAAGTAAATGGACGAATTGGTAATTTTAAACATGTGTATTATTGCTCATAAGTACATCGGGGAACCGGGTACAAGTAATTTATTTCACAAGTAAATAAAATAATTAGCAAAAATATAAATAAATATGTTCGATGGTAAGTAAGGCGACAGGAATTAAAGCTCACAAATATATTTGTTCTTAAGTATTAATAATCATATTTAAATCAATGTTATTTATAATTTTGCCAATAAGTAATAAGTGCCTTAAGTATTTAGCAGCTACGCACTTGTATATATGTTCCCAAGTAATTATGGTTTCAAAAAAAGTTGTAATTGCGTATTTATATTCGTAAGTAAAAATGTTCATTGCACTTATGATAAGTAATTAATTTCACATGTAAATTTGGCATTAAGAAAAATAAATTTTTTAATTGTTGGTGCAAGAAAAGTTGCTCCTAAAGTAAACAAAGAATTAAGTAAGTGTTGAAATAAGTAATTTTTGTTTTTGTTCTTATTTACTAAAAAACCAGATCTTAAGTATTACTGGCAACAAGTATTTTGTTTTGTTTTCAACAAGTATTTACGTTTGCAAGTATATGGCTGTTCAACATGTTTTTCGCATTTGATTTTATCGCGCAACGCAGCATTCGACGGCCGATTCTGTCTGCTATGACTGTATTTTGCTAAGGGAATGCGACAGTGGACCCCAAACCCCCCCACCCCTAACCCGACACAAGCCCCCGACACTAGCCCACCCCGACACCAGCCCCTTCCGACATCAACCCCCGACCCCAGCCCCCCGACACCAGCCCCCCGACACCAGCCCCCCGACATTGTTCCCCCACTATGTGATGGGGCCGGAGTTCCACAAAAAAGACACCAGCCCCCTTGTAAAATTCGTTCAAGTTAAGGGCATGCGGACATTGGACCCCCCGACACCAGCCCCCACCTTCGTTGCGACAGTGGCCCCCACCGACACCAGCCCCTACCCGACACCAGCCCCCCGACGTTGTCCCCCCACCGTTTGGTACGAGGGGATACTGTCGCGTAAGACGCGACACCAGCCCCCCCCCCCTTGGAAATTGTGCAGGGGGGACCATTGTCGCTATAGCACACGATAGTGGCCCCCCTATCAAATTCGTTCAAGTATCGTTGGGGGCCAGTGTCGTTGTAACGGGCGACACCAGCCCCCCTCCCCTTCAGTCTCGCCAATATCCGTAAGATACTCCCACTTTGCGAAGTAATAATTGTATGAACAGTAGGTGCCAAAAGTATCCGAACACTTCGCGTTTTCGGATTTTTTCATTTTCTTATTTTTTCCTGTCAGAAAAATAGTTATACATGCGGCAACTAGGGGCGCGGGTATGCGTCATTCTTTGTGAGATTTCACGCATTTAGAGACAAAGGCTACCTAAATTTGCATGATTTTCAAGTAGAAAAACGACGCGCCCCTAGTTGCCGCATGTGTAACTATTTTTCTGACGGGAAAAAATCAGAAAATTACACATAGCCGGCCACGGAAAAATTAATTACTAAAAAGGGATTTAAGTTTAAGCATAACAAGTGGAAGGAAGGAGTAGATTACGTATTTGTACACATAAAAAGCCTAGTTAGCCTTTGATAGTCTTATATTTGGTGTATTTTAAAAAATAATTAAGAAGACACGTAGTGCCATAAGGAAGCACGGCTGAAAAACTCGCGTTCAGATACTTGTGCACTGATATGCCGGCCAGCGGCTACAAGTCATAAAAATAAAAAATAAATTTGTTTAGATACCTTTATCTATTATTAGGTCACAAAATTATTTTCATTGACTTAGGTGGGTTTTTTAACCCTCTTTTTCTCAATCGCGCTAAGCGCGCTCCGTCATTGGAACCCATGCTAAAATGGTCCGAAAACGCGAAGTGTTCGGATACTTTTGGCACCTACTGTATATTGTGATGTGACATTTGTTTACAAGGAATCTTTAAAATAAAAACTTACTGTTTTATTTCAGCAAATGGGTTTCAGATACTTTTTAAATAAGTTAACGTGCGGAACAGGTCCACCTCAGGTTGTTAGTTGCCTTGCCGGAACAGATGGTGAAGAACCTTGAACTTCAAAGCGGAGTTTTTGATGGTGGTAAATGGCACAGGGATCCGGCAAATGCTTTACCTGTTAACAAGAGAGTGGGGTTAGATAACAACTGCTTAGGGATGGAAGATATAAATGGGCTACACACCAGCGAGGTCAGTTGGCTTTTCTTTTTCAAACAGTGAGGTTGCATGGGCAACTGGCGAAGTCAATTAGCTTTTTGTTTTGAGACAGTGAGGTTGCTTTGTGGATGATTTTCTGCGATTTTACTGACAATGGCCGAGGAAGTGTGGAGAGTTGTTGAAGTAACAGTGGTTCCAGGTACGAGAAAAAATTCTGTGAGATACAACACGGCATGTGGATTCATCTTTTATAAAAAAGCATATAGGTAAGTTGATACATTTCTACGTAAAAGTTGTGAAGAGTCTTTTACTTATTTGAAACCTTTACCTGTTAAGAGGGGATAAACTTAGAGTGGAGTGTATGAATAGAAAAATTGGGTGTCTCTGCAAAATGACGATGCTGGATGGCGTGTTCACCATCAATGGTGTCCATAATCACGCTGCCCAGTTTAGAGAACAGCACCGTGCAGCAACCGTAAATGATTGCTTGGACATAGCAAGAGCCCCACGAATGGGTCAACAGGGACCTAAAAGAATCCTGGAATTGGCTCGTAGTAGAAATCCCGATGCGCGAATCGCCTTAAATCCAGTGCTGGAAAGAAGAATCCAGCGAGAAAAGAGAGCTAACCAGCCTCCACCACCTACATCCATTCCCGAAATGCTGGATTCAATAGAAATGTACCCAGATTTCAAGTAAAAATTGTAAAAAAAAAGTGTTTCACAATTACTAATTGTTTTTTTATAGAGAAACCATACGTGGTGATCAATTTTTTCACGGTGTGGCGCGTTCCGAGGAAGACGATGACGTCCCTGGTGTTGCGGTAATTTTCCTGTCGCTTATGCTACTTGGACAGCTTGGCCAAGTAAATTCTATGCACCTGGATGGAACTTTTCGTACAGTGCCAGGATTGTTTTACCAGCTACTGACGATCCACGTCATAGTTTTTGATAAAGTTAGTATGAAATGTCTGATTTAACTCATAAAAACTTAATTGGCATACCTGTGTTTCAGGCATTTCCTGTAGCATTGTGCTGATGAGTAGGAAAACACGGAACCTGTACACTTCTGTCATGCAGCAAATTGTACGGATTTATGAAGAACGCTTTCCCGATGTACCAATCAGCATTAATGACATCGTCACTGATTTTGAGCTTGCGCTGATGGGAGCAATTTCTGATGTGATGGACGCAGAGGCTAGAGGCTGCTGGTTCCATTACGGCCAGGCTGTTCTGAGAAAATCTGGAAAACTTCATCTAACCAGAAACTATCGGAATGGGGGTGTAGTAGCCCATATTGTTCAAGAACTAATCGGTCTTGCTCTTCTACCAGCAGAAAGAATATACGAGGGATTTGAAGTGAGTACAATAAAAATGTAATGTGTATTTGAATAAAATAATAAAATAATTTTCCTCTGAAGGATATTCGACGATCTCATCGTCGGAGATAACGAAGAGAATCTGGAGATACTCAGCGCGCGATTGCCGCTTTGTTTACGTATTGGTCGGCATTCTGGCTTGGAAGTGTATCTCCTGCACAATTCAGCGCTCACGGGAAGGGGAATAGAACAAACAATTTTGTCGAGGCATGGCACCATTGGTTTAATAAACGGTGTGTCCATGCCCACCTAAATGTTTGGGATTTCATCGGTTAGAAATCACTTTAATTATTTTTTAACTACAATCGTCATACCTTTCTTTATTTTAATTAGATGAAATCAAAGAAGCTGAGGAATCCAAATCTCGCGAATTTCAAGCCGCTGAAAACGGTGATCCGATTGGCAGAGGATCAACACCAGCTCAGAGGAAACGGAACCGTAATATTGCCAGAAACTCAATCTTGCTCGAAAGTGGCAGTTTGACTGAACGCGAATTTTTACAGAGAACAAGAAGAACATTCAACATTCGAGTAAGATCAAGTAGTGACTTATTTAACCATATAAATTAATTATTTCAATTTCATTTAGCTACCTGCCGATCGAAAAGCAGCCGCGGAAGATGCCGACGAATACGAAGGCAGTGACGTTTTAGAAAATGAGATTTCTGATGACGGTTATCCGGATAGGCCTTACGATCGCCGTCGGCAGCGGTTCCCGGCAGGCATACATGTTGGAGAGCGTCAAAGGAGAGCAAAAGAGAGACGTGAGCGTGCCGATCGGAGGCGTGAGTGCCGTGAGCGTGCTGAAGGCTCGCCTGCGCGCATTGGAATTATTCCAGTGCGTCCTCTATCTCCAGATGCTCCTCTTCCGCACGCTCAATCTCCCGATAACTCTCTTCCGCGCCTTCAAACTCGAGATGCTCCACTTCCGCACCCTCTATCTCCGGGAACATCTTCTGCGCGTTCGATGACTCTTCCTGAAACTCTTCCACACCCGGCCCGCCGGCAACGTCATCGTCGATTTCGTCGCATTCGTCCATTTAAGAGAATTCATCCTGCCATATTACACCCTGAAGTTATCCTCGAGAACCGTCTATTAGCACTACGTGCTAATGGAAATAATAGGTATCCCGAGTTCGAAAGTAACATAGAGCCATATGACGAAGAACAGGAACTTCTGATGAATGAAATTCTCGCCCAACGAATACGAGATTTAGCGCGAAACCCTTCTCCGCCTCCCTAGAAGAAAGTCGGCAACAGCAAAAAGACGTTGATCCTAAACTATATTAAAAAGATAGCTACAATTTTTATTCAATGCAATGATCGTTGACGATTTTGTTATCAATGTATAGTGTACTGTTTCGTGTGCCTACTATGTTCAGTATGTTTTCTGTAATTGTGGTATCAAATCCCGATATCAAATCACGATGAAATAAAAACCAAGAAATTTTTTAGTTTTTTTTAATTTTATTTTGTTGCTCCACTATGTTGCAAGTCGCAAAAAAAGTAGATGCGCGCCTGTGTAGAACGATTTGAAGTTCTGTCAGGAAATGAATAATGTCCAACACTTCCATATTAATTGTTTCCTCAATGTCGTTGGGGCATTCATTTTCGCTCTTCAATCACCGCATCTTAATAGCAAGACTTAAGATGAGGTGGGGGGGCTGGTGTCGCCCGTTACAACGACACTGGCCCCCCGCGGTACTTGAACGAATTTTATAGGGGGGGGGGCCACTGTCGTGTGCTATAGCGACAATGGTCCCCCTTGCACAATTTCCAAGGGGGGACTGGTGTCACGTCTTACGCGACAGTATGCCCTAGTACCAAACGGTGGGGGGACAACGTCGGGGGGGCTGGTGTCGGGGAGGGGCTGGTGTCGGGGGGTCCAATGTCGCATTCCCATTTGTTTTTTAGGTAATGTGAAGGACAACCGAGCAAAGTCAGTATGAAACATATTTACAAATGTTCTTCTCCATTTTGTGTCGATTTACTGACTCTCCTTTTTTAAAAAATCTCATTAGTGTATCTTGGTTTGAATAAAATTGTACCTTACCAAACCTTGTACAAAAATTTTTGGTTGCAACCTGTTGCTATATGTCATTTACTGTCTTAACAGGCTCACACTAAGAACAGCATCTTCAAATGGTATCAATCCTAACAGGGTACTAGCTGGATACTCCACAGATCTGGTCTAACTGTCCTGTAGGAGTAAAAAAAAAAATTCTATTTTCTGATAGTTTGAGAACGTACACATATTTTTACTAAATCAATCCTATTTAAAAGGTTAGGATGCAGCTACCGAAGACTGTGGTGGTTGAGGAATTTCTCCGACCTTCATAATATGATCACTATTTGTAAATTATCAATTCATGTATTGGAAGTTTCTTGTAAAATTAAATGAAGTTTAACGATAGGTTTTTTTGGTTCTCTAGTTTATTTGACCACTGCTTCAGTGGCGTAAAAGATATTTAAAAAAATAAATCGATTACAAAACAATATAGTTTTTGGTAAGAGGCGAGCTAATTACGGATGGAAACAAACCAGTTTTTTAAATATGATTAACCTTGAGATTGTCCCCTAAGACGCATACTTTTCGGCTGTAGTATACTGAACCGGAATCGGCATAACCTTTGAAACTTTTAACAACTAACAAGACCTGGGGTTAGATGAGGATCCCTCGAGACATCACAGACCGTGGAAGATGTAGCCTTCATACCTACCCAAGTCAGTTCGCTTCTGGTTTTAGTGCTGTGAGGTTATCTTTGAACAGTTGTTTAGTGCTGTTTTTGTGTTTTTAGTGACGATGGCGGAAGCGGTCGAAGAAGTACGCCAAGATATACGAGTGACTTTAGTTCCTGGTACACGGAAGAATTCCTTTAGATATAACACGGAATCAGGTTTTATTTCTTACAAAAAAGAAATTCGGTTAGTTCATAGTTAAATGGAAGGTTATTTAAGTGAGTAACCAGCCCCCCATCACATATTGGGGGAACAATGTCGGGGGGGGGGGTTGGTGTTGGGGTAGGGGCTGGTGTCGGGGGGTCCACTGTTCACATGCCTTTTGCTAAGGTCACACCTATTACCCCCCAGAATTTTTAGGGTCTCCATTGTTTGCTAATGCTATTGCCCCCTAGAATTCAGTGCAGCCGTAACCTCTCTATATAGTTAATCTTAGTTTGCGCAATTTTAAATACCTAACTAAAAACAGAAACAAATTAAGTAAATTTTTTTAAAATAAACAATCCTGGCAGCACGCTTCGTGTGTAATGAGCTGCCAAGATAGCACGTTCATTGTGGAACGGCTAATATTTAATTTTAAACGTTTACAGGTAAAGAGCTAAAAATGTTTTTACCTGCATGATTGTGAGAAGCATTTCAGCAGTTCAATTAGCAAAGAACGTACCTCCCTATCTCTCCCTGGCAAGACCGTTGATATGAAGGGCAGCAAAGAAAGTGCCTAAGAGGGCAACAACTATAGCCGTTATTGATAGCAGTTTAATTTTTGTGGCGGTGTCCATGTTTAATTTTAAACCAAGCAGTAGTCAATGGATGATTAGGACCACAAGTGAATCATGCTAGTTAAAATGTACGATAAGTGACAAATCCCTCATAAGAATAAATATCTAGAAACTGCAGACTGGGAAAACTTTCTGTTTCTATAAATAAGGACATCTAACGGTTCGGTAGCCAATATCTTAAAAAAAAACATGCTGGACGTTTTTAACAGAATCTGATGTGTATTGATTTGTAGATTTGAAAACGAATTAATGGAGCAGTTGGACATCCTACGTTGCGCATTCTCCGCAAATGCGAAAATCAAATTTGTGTCCAATCTGTGGTACGCTGTCTACAGCGTCTTATGGGAAAATCAACCATTTCACTTTTAAAATATTGTTTTCTTCTCTATAACTATGTTTTACCTCACTGTTGTACCTAACAGTGGATTCGCTTTTCATTTGGTGATAACCTAATTTTTCCCTCCATCTCCTTTTAAGTCTAATTTATTTGAAGTTAATTTTTGTTGTAGTCCTTTTTTGTGACCGACCTAGCAGAAGAACCCGAATTCTTTAGCTAGCTGGTGTATTGTTGTTCACTCTATAAACGTCAAACTTGTAAGTTTAACAAGATGAAGTGTTGCGTACGAAACTGTGAAAAGAATCACAAGGATGGAGTTAAATTTTTAAGTTTTCCTAAAAAGAAAATTCGCTGTTCAAACGAAGTACAACAACTTCAGAATTTGCGAAGGAAAGCGTGGTTAAAAAATTTAAGGTTACAAGAACGTAACATAACAAAACATACAAGAGTTTGTTCCAACCATTTCTTGAAAGGTAATAACTATAAAGTGTGTATTTTAATAATTGTAGTACATGTTTCTGTTTATAGAAGTTCCATTCACACGTGATTCAGATGAACCACATCCAGACTGGGCCCCGACCCTTAATTTAGTTCTGGATGATAATGGGAAATCTAATAGATGTACTACATTAAACAAGGAGTGATATTCTAGAAGAATGACAAGGAAGGTAGTAAGGCAGCAAATTAGTATTCCTGTGAGTATAATGTTATCACTTATCAGTAGCATTCATGTCGTCTGGAAGGGAAAAAAAAAAAAAAAAAAAAAAAAAAAAAAAAAAAAAAAAAAGACACCGGGGCTACGTGGGACACGGGTTACTTGGGACAAGCAACTTTTTGCTTTCATACTTGACCGTAAAATTATGAAATTCACACAGGTTGTTTAAATGTTACGGACGCCTTTGGGGATGAGTTTCCGTGGAATTACTCTCATCGGTTAATGAGATATGGCGAGAAGAATTTTAAGGTGTATCCAAAATCATGTTTGACTTCCACTAAATCTTTATTTACGGTCAAGCTGTTTATTGCATAAATTTGGAAAAAAATCTATTAAATACACACTTCATTTGCACACATTTCATCATTTTCTGAAAAATTTTATCTGAAGAGGTTTGCTAACAATCGCGCATTATCAAAAACCTCACCCTTGGGGTAGTTTGGGATAGAGCTCTCTGGGGTAAAATGGGACATAGCGAAGGGGAGCGCATGATCAGCACGCACCGCGAGTGGCGGATGAATCATTCCATCATTGTTAAGAGTTAACAAGCGAAAAAGGTGACGTAATTTCGGGTTGAAAAGGAGGTTGGCGATCAGCTGTCTTAGTATATAATGAAGTTTATACGCTACTGTCGTCATAACTCACCTGTTTTCGGTCCACTCGACAACATCTTTGCTGTGCTCTCAACTTGAAAACGGTAAGCTGTTTTTTGTAATTTTTTTCTCGTGTTGACTTATTCGTTCGCCACTTTATCTGGTTATTTTCATCTATAGATGGTTCGTAATTATAAGCGAAAGCGGTTTGCACCTCCGCCAGAAGAAGAAGAAATGCGTTGCGCAGTAAACTCCGTGTTATCGGGAGGAATTTCAATCCGGCAAGCATGTTCATTTTACAATGTTACGAAGTCCACTTTGGGCAGATACGTGAAAAAATTTCGCGAAAGTTGTCCTCCGAATGTGGCACAGCCTGTAATGCGAGTGGAACACGTTCGCCAAATCATTCCGATTGCGCTTGAGACGGAATTTGCCAACTACTTGAAGACGTGTTCGTTGATGAGCCATGGCCTCACTCCAAGAGAAGCTCGATGCTTAGCTTTTAAGTTTGCTATCGCAAATAATCTAACCGTGCCAAAAAATTGTATTGAGAAAGAAAAGGCGTCTGAAGATTGGTTTTCATATTTTTTAAAGCGGAATCCGTCGCTTTCGATCCGCGCACCTGAGGCGACAAGTCAGGCACGGGCGAGTGCATTTAAGGAACCCGTAGTTTCCAAGTTTTTTTATAATTATATTGAAGTTGTTACAAAACATAACATCCGATCCGGTCGCGTTTGGAATACAGACGAAACGGGCGTCCTAACTGTCATGCCACCCCAAATGTCGTTGCTACTAAGGGGTTAAAGCAGGTCCAACAAACGGTTTCGGCTGAGCGCGGAGTTAACACAACCATGGTTGCCTTTATTTCTGATGCCGGAACTCATATTCCGCCCGTCTACATCTTTCCCCGTAAGAACTTCCTTCCTTCAATGTCTCATCACGGGCCACCTGGCTGTCTTGGCCTTGCCCATCCTAGTGGTTGGATCAATGGCGACACATTTTTAACAGCACTGCAGCACTTCAAAAAATTTGTGGACTGTTCCGTCAACAATCCCGTCCTTCTTCTACTTGACAACCACAGCAGCCATCTGGACTACAAAGTTATCTGTTTTGCTAAGAAAAATGGAATTCACATGCTTACGTTCCCTCCACATTGTTCCCACCGACTTCAACCATTGGATATCACCGTCTTCGGCCCTTTTAAATCAGCTTTGAGAAACAGTTTCCAACACTGGCTTAATGTTAATCCCGGCAAGAGAATCAGCATTCACGAAGTTGCGGAGTTAACCCGGAATATTATTTGTCATCATTCACGCCATAAAATATTACATCGGGATTTAAAAACAGTGGCATTTCCCCTTTTAATAGAAACATTTTTCCTACATCGCTCTATCTGCCGTCATTTGTCACTGATCGCCCGATTGGTAAGACCTAAACTTAATTTATTTTCAATAAATGTTATCTGATTTTAAAAAAATCTGTATTTTATAATAGAACTGGTTACAACCGATCCGACGAATCTGCCGTCTCCGGCAGGGTCGCTTACGATCGATGAATTGGACCCGCCGTCTCTAGCAGCACCGCTTCCAATCATCTTAGAAGCGCCAGCGACCCCCGTTCAGAACGGACCCAACGGGATCTCTAGTCCGATTGTATATCCCGTTGACTTACAACCATTTCCCAGAGTTGGAACAATTTCAAGTGTTGGAGTAAGGAAGAGGACACAGGGTCGGACGACAATTCTTACGTCCACGCCAGAGAAAAATGCAATCGAAGACGCGGTAAACAGAAGAGCACGCAAGCCTCCCGCTCGTCGATTGGGCGAAAAACAAAAGAAGACCAGAATCAACGATGAAAACATCGTTCCTCAAGGAGAAGATGATTTTGATGTGGACATCGATCCCCTATATTGTCCTGACTATATCGCCCCTGCAACAACGATTACGCGTTCCGGTCATCGGAGTAAAGCAAATCCGCGGCTGGATATGTAAAATCGTTAGTTTCATTCCTTAGTTTTTGGCAACTAATATTGTATCCCAGTTTTAATCACTACAATTGTGAAATTTTTGCTAACCGTCTCTTCGTATTACAAAGAATTCCAATGATGATCTTCCTTATTTTCTCTTTTATCTCGTCACTCCTATAGTGTAAAACTCTTTCTCAAAATTTTTCATCATTATTTAAATAAACCATGCCAAACTATATACTGGCTGGTTTGTTATACAATAACATACTTCACAATATTTTTATTAGAATTTTAAATCAAACAGGTAACGAGATATTGGCCCTGTCCTGAGTAACCCCAGGCCTTGTTTTGTCAAAAATTTGTTGCGACGAACATCGCATGGAAATGGTCCCTTTTTTAATGTTTGAATATATAGAAATCTGATATCATATGGAAGCGAAACGTTTAAAAAATTAGGTTAGCCAGAAATTAAAAGAAGGGCAGCATAAGCTGCGTAAACTGTCTAAGATGTCCAATTAATGTGTATTAATGTATATTAAGGTTTATAATACAAAGAGGAATTGATTCAAGTTTCCTTTATTTGTATAGTAAATTTTTAAAATTTTTAATACAGAAGAAAACAGCGCGAAAAACAGTCACAAGCGACTACTTTCCCCATTGTTGACAACGTTATGGAGGGAATGTTATGACTGATCCGGGTAGTCAGCGCCCCTAGCGAGTGTCCCAAAATTTGTCCACGGAAATAGCAGACGAACAGCCCAAAACAGGCCTAGCAGATGAACAGTTCTGGGAACTCTATGTTAGACCATGGTCTTTCCCAAAACAATGTAGCGGTTTTCGCGAACTGCATGCATACCAGCTTCTTAAGGCCAGTGTAAATCGTGTACGCATCGTCGTGTACGTGTACTGGGTACATCGTGTATTTTACCGTGTATTTGCCAAACTCCGCCCCCTAGTGGGAGGGGCTTAGCACCACTTGTACACGGTTTATCACTAGCAGACGACGGCGGAAATTGGGTAAATCGTGTACGGAGCCTTCCGTGTACGTCTATTGGTTTGGTTTGGTTGTTCAATTTGAAATAAATACGACACGATAGTTTAAAATAAATAGAAAAATCAGTAAATCCGGTCTTATTTTATTAATAATTAAAAAATCAACGATGGATTACCAGTTGCGTGGTATAATTTACATAATTTACGTAAGAAGTATGTGGATACAGATATCCGCAATGGAAGGACTGCGAAATGGAAAGGATTGCCATCCGAATAAGCAAATATAAATCTAACATATTGTTTCACCGAAACATTGTTGAAAAAAATTTCTTGCATATTGCAACAGCGCATTTTCAAAAACGAAATGATAAATGCCCTTGAGGCTTGACTAGCGATAGGCCTTGATTAGGCATAATCGGGTTAACCGCACCGCCCCGGGAAAAGGCAATCGGGCCTGATTCGGGGTGTCACTTCGTCAGCTGGGGCGGGACGGGGCAAAAATGTGAAGTGAATGTCAATGTGTACCTTACTAATTATAATAATTTTCCATTCATTTAATTAAGATAATACGTGTGGGACTAAATTTCGAATAACTCATTTATATCGTCACATTCATACAAAATGGTTTGAAATGACATTTCGTATTATATTAAATAAACAAAGTATACGAATAACAAAATGTATGTATCGTTTGTGCACAAGCATGCAAATACCTAAAGTTGCACAATACCACTTGTATGTTTAAAGTAACTAAGCATTATTAATTTCAATCAACAATTCAAAAAAAATTTAACACTAATTCAGTAACGTCATCATAAATTCAAGACGAATACACGACTTACCCGGCAATCGTACACCGCGCTAAGCCCCTCCTACTAGGGGGCGGAGTTTGGCAAATACACGGTATAACACACGATGTACCCAGTACACGTACACGACGATACGTACACGACCTACACTGGCCCGGCTTCTTACACTGTTTGTGATTTATAATATAGCTAACAACTATTTAAAAAAAAATCAATTAAGATTTAATCGTAATGCTTTTTAAAAACAATAGTTAATATTTAGCCACTATCCTTCTGCTGTCTGCACATGAAGATTACTTCGCCAAACATTTGCTCCTCAGGATAATGATATCTACACTAAAATCAGTGTTAGTTGAAATATGATACAATAACAGAAAGATACCACTAAGCTGTTTAAATAGCTGGTGTCAGACTTGGCCACGTTCCGTCCTAAACCAATGCCACGCAAGATCCTGGCTACGAAATTGAAACTATCCTATGCTTGCAAACCTTGGGCTTGTTCAATGATAAACCAAAGTTCGTCAGAACCCTGGCTAACTAAAGAACACTCCCATGCTTACAAGGACTGGACAGTTGAAATTTAAACCATGCCTTGTAAGGCCCTGGCTAACGGATAAACAATCATTTCCTCCAAGAAGATAAGAAATAAGTTAATATTAGAAATTTAATTTAATTTAATTTAGTCGATTAAACTAGTAAAATTTAAAACTCTTTTTGCTTCAAATAAAAGTTGGAAAAGTTGAGAGCAACCCAACAACGTGCACGCTATGACTTTGTGACCTGAACACACAACAACAACGTTGACAAATGGCCAAGTTTAATTTGTGTGCAGCGTTGTAATTAAAAAAAAGTTAAAATTTGAAAATTTATGAAACAATGGGGTTAATCCCTTAGGGAAAACAGCTGCACATTACATTACAATATTTATATTTTAAAATTGATGGAGCAATGGGCTTAATCTCTTATGGGAAAACAGATGGTCAGTAGACCATAGTTTCAATTCACATTGAGTTCAAATATTGTATGTGACAGGCGTATTTTTTGTTTGTTTATCTACTAAGTATTGTTAAAGTAAAAATGGTTGAAGACGAAGATCCTGAATATGAGGGGGAGGAAATACTTGAACGTGGGTATGTTATGTTTGTTTTTTCTGTTTATTTTGTTTGTTTTGGTTTTTTGTTTTTATTATGTTAAATTGAAACTGCTATTTTTTTAACCATATAGTTTGTACCCTAATAAAAAAGGATTTCTCCGTGTCTGGTACCTTGTTAAATTCAAGGATTACCCAGACACGGACAATCAATGACTTCCCGCGAAGAACACCGATTGCCGAGCTCTAATAAGAGCGTTCAATGCAGCGGAGAAAAAGTAAGTGTTTTAAACATATTTTAATGGGTTGGTGACGATCGCCCCCTTTAACTAATGCCCCCTCGCTGTTGCTACAGTTGCCCCCATTTCAGGAATCTTGTCCCGTAAGGCCAGATTACTGCTGGCGCAGAAGGTCAGTCGGGTCTAACGGTGGTAAGCCTGCCAGACTGTATGCCTTTGCTACGGTTAACTTATCTGAAGTGCCGTAGCACTATTTCAACGACTACTGCGGTCACCTTGTCGGGCTTGCGCTGGTAAGTCCTGAGACTGCTGTTCACCTTTATCGGGCTAGAGCACGATCGGATTCTGTTGGGCCTTGTCGGGCTCAACAGAGTGTACAGCCGCAGAGTATTACTCTTTGTGCGGTGATGAGAAGGCACCGGGATGACGTCTCGTTCACGGGCTGGCTCGTCTAGGGAGGCGGCTGGCAAGCTGGAGGAGGCGGCGGCAGGAGGGCTTTGGACTTGACTGATAGAGAACGGGTTAATGGGAGACAAATAAACTTGACTTGACGCAGCAATTCGATGAGAAAAAGTGAGTGTATTAGCATGGCACGACGGCCCTTTATATACACAGAAAACTACATCGTTGTCTAATTTGTCCGAGCGTCCGATCCTGGAATAGAGGGCACCGCTGCTGATGATTGCCGGTTATCGATCAGTAAACTTCCCGATAACCCTGCGGGAACTAAACCTATATTCTGGCGGGATGAACTCTACAGGCTCCGCCTCAATGAGTTCAACCCTCACGTCGTTCCTTTCACCCTCAACAGGTGTCTCCATATATATGGAAAAGCTCTCAGGCAGTTCCAATAACACAGTCTCGAGCTCCAGCCTCCTATCTACGGCTCTTGCGAGCCGTAGGCCGTTTTAAGTCACTGGCTTCCGCTAATGGACTTCCTTACCCTCGGTAGCCCGGCACTCCACCGAGGATGACTCGTCTGAGTCTAGCCTTCTTCGGTCAAAGGGTTGGCACCCGGACGAGGGCTGTGAGCTTCGTCCGTCGGAATTTCCGACACCCCAGACTGTTGCCCCCCAAAACTATTGCCCCCTTAACTAATGCCCCCCTAACTAATGTCCCCAAAAATAATTAACAATTGCCCCTCCTCCCAGTAAAATACACAATACTTCAATTAATGAAAAATATCGGAGTTATATTTTGTCAAGTGTACAAAATGGTACATAAAACACATTTCATTTACATTTTTTTGTAATGATGATACTAAGTCTACAACTTCTCTCTTAACTCTAAATCGTTAACTTCGAGCTACTCTTGTGTGAGCCCGATCCCTGTGGTTGGTAGGAGTGATAGGTGAATCCCCTTCTGCTGACAAGTGGCGAGGTACTTGGGTCACATGACGTGGACGACGAGGAGCTGGAGCAACTTCGGGTTCAGGCTCGACAGGAGGAGCATTTAAAAGCTCCATAAGAAGTGCATCAAGAGGCTCAGCTGGAAGAGCAACATCTTCAGGTGTCCTGAATGTGCCAGCCAAAAACCTTCTCCTTGGTTCCACAGTTGACCTTTCAGTTGAATCGGTTCGATTACGACGGATCAACTAAAATCGTAAAATTTTTTGGGGGGCATTAGTTAGGGGGGCATTAGTTAAGTGGACAATAGTTTTAAGGGGCAACAGTCTGGGGGGCAACTGTAGTAAACGCGAGGGGGCATTAGTTAAAGGGGGCAAAAGTCCACATGCCATTTTAAAATGTTAGCTAATGATTAATTAATATTAATAATTGTAGGAAGAAGCAAAACATCCCAATTCCAATACTACCTGTAATTCAATCCTCTACTCTGTCCTCAACAACACCAACGTTAAATTTTACTTCCACTTCCCAGCCCTTGCCCATTCCATGCACTAACCCCCCAATTCCTGCAGAAGAAACTTCTTTCACTCCACCACCACCCTCATGCAGTCCATGCATTCCTTCTTTCCCTCCACCACCACCCTCATCCATTCCATGCATTCCTTCTTTCTCTCCACCACCACTCTCATCCAGTCCACCCTTTCCTTCTTTCACTCCAACACCACCTTGACCCATTCCATACACGTCCACTAACCCTTTAATCCCTGTCAAAGAAACTGAAATTGGATCTGAACTGTTGGTGCCGCAAAAAAAACAACAACAAAGAAATAGAAAGAGGGCTCGGGAGAGAAAAAAAAATAAGAAATGTTTTAAGGTAGTTAATACTGTAATATTAATTTTTATAATAAATAAAAAAAAAATTCTTAGTGTCTTTTGAAGGGGCACTTTAAAAAGGACTGCCCAAAGTGGGCCGATTTTGTAGTCAATTCTGAAAAAAATTGAGTGTATTTTTTAAGTTATGATGTACTCAAATAAACACATTTTGGTTCTCATATATTTTTTCGTGGTTTTATTGCAAGATTAGAAGTGATTTTTTTTCTCATTTTCTTTTCGTATTGTTAACCCTTTTAACCATGTTTGAGAACCTGGCACATATTTTCCGAAATGATGGACAAAATGACAGTTGGTATTTTGGCGGTAGCGGACAAATATTTTCTCGAGCACTTGAAAGCGGAATATAAAATTCATTTGAACAACGTAATATCTTCCGACAATTCGCTAATCTGCTTAATACTCAGCCTCATCCAGCGATGCGTGGGAAAAAGTATGCTATTTATTATTTCTGGCGTTTCCCTGCTCTTTTGATGGCGACCGATGGATGGAAAAAAGGCGAAAAAAGAAGAACTCTTTTGGTCGTGTGAATTAATTGAAAGGCTGTTCACCTGATGCTTTCCGTTGTCTGTCATGATGTAAAAAGGCCACTGGGTGTCCGCCTTCGAGATTTAGTTGGGCATACGTCAATGGCTGAACCGGGCTGAATGGTGAAGTGGCGCGCTATTGCGCAATTATTCAATTAAAAAAACAGCAACGGGATAGCCTAGTTTGAAACCAAGCACCGGTTAGGTTGATCAATAATAAAATAATAATATTAAAATAATAAAAGGCCCGCGATGGCTAAAATAAGTAAAATGGCCAAAACGTTACGGTGGGTTAGGTTAGGATCGCACATTTCGTCGTTGCCTTTGCCACTAGATGGCACCACACGAATGACTGATTGTACAAGCACAAGCAGTTTTCACGGCTGACTTCATTGTTCTTAAAATGCTAATAAAACAAATGACAAACGACAGCCGCGTACGATATTTGTAAACAAACAGTCAAACACAAAATAAAAAGTTATAAAAGTGAACACAAACACCAACAGATTTGAAATTCTGCTCAGACACGTACTTTAATACGGCGAATCGAATAAGAAATAAATGAAAACGAAAAGTTCCCCAGTTTACACGCGATAATTCCCCCAATTTTGCAGCCAATCACAAACCGGCTGGAACCTCAAAATTTTAATTTCGACCGATATAAATAAATATATAAAATGAACTTTGGAAACCAATTTGATTATATTTTTAATGAAGAAAGAATTTTTTTATTTTATAAATTAAAATTAAAAATTAATAAAAAGAAAAAAAAAAAAAAAAAAAAATAATTTTTTTTTTTTTTTTTTTACACCCACAAACACAAACAGATTTGAAATTCTGCTCAGACACGTAGTTTAATACGGCGAATCGAATAAGAAATAAATGAAACTAAACAAGAGTTACTTCAATATGAAATCGGTATAAATAATTCTTGATCTCAATTTTTACATTTACGTAATTGCATGGTACTGCATGTCCATTTTTATTTATACATCTTTCAATTTTCTTTATCAAAGTAAATCCTGCTGTTGTTGGAACCACGATTAAAAGGGAACATTCATACTCCAAATCTGCTATTTGTTAGCGTTTTTTCATTTTTAGTTTTATCTCTAAGCGAATTTAAAAAAAATTTTTTTAGAGGATCCTGATGATACATCTTACTTGTATGAAGATGAATAAACATTAATGACAAGAAATATAGTTGTAATACAACATTTCAAAAATTTGAGTTGTCCTTTGTTTCAATATTAAACCTGGAGACAGATGATCGTGCATTTTTTTCTAATTTTAAATCACTTGGGAGTACTCGTACAGCGAAGCTCATCCCATCCCCTAGGAGGAAAACGTTTCCAGGATTTGTTCTTGTTGTTGTACTTTGCACTTTACAAATAGAGCAATCTGGCAACGAGCAAGACTAGTTGAGTTTTCAGTGTATATCTGTTGAGTTTCTTATTAAATCATGGCCGAAGATATAGAAGATCGCTTCAAATTTTTTCCAAGTGCTCGTGACTGTGGTACACAAAACGAAGAAGTGCAACATTTAGTCCTTACTGACACGATAAATTTTCATCTTTGGCACGTTAACGGTAGTGGTTTTCAGTGCTACAGAAAGCGTTCCCATAATTGTTTAGCCAGGGTATATTTTGATGAGGAACTTAGACGGTATGTACAGGGCGTAAACCACAATGACCATTCCAACGATGAACAAGAAATATTGAATCGGGAACTAAAACATTATTGTAAAGTGCAATTCCAACAAACCAACATTAGCTACGAAGCTATTCATGCACGAGTTTGTGAACTGTAAGTCACTTTTAATTTTCTTATCGCAACCTTATTGAAAAACTGAACTTAGACCATCATATTTTTTCCACATAATTTTTTATGAAAGTTATCCCTGTGCTCGAGTTTTATTGAAATCCACCCGAAAATGTTTGAGCTTGCATCGACATAAAGACAGCCACGTAATCCACGAGATGCCCGTAATGCCCACATTTTATTGATGGGAAATGAACAGTACAGGTTAACTTTGTTTTTATCAAAAGTTGTCCCTTCAAATCCATCCAAATTATCAGCACGTTTTACTTTAGGAAGCAGTAGGACGGCACCAATTTCTATTCGGGAGAAGTCTTATGGATGGATGTAGCTACTGGAAACGAAGAATCGGCTCAGGTGTTTGGCAACGTCGAAGTACTAAGAGCGGCGTCGGATCCCCTAGTTTAAGAAATGCACGGTGATGGTACGTTTAGAACCGTTCCGTTGATTTCTTAGCAGCTAGAAACACTCCATACGGTTGCGTATGGACACGTAAATTTCATAGAAATTTTATTCTGTAAATTTTTGTTCATTTAAAAATTGCTGAAATCATCCGCAATCATTTGCAGCCGCTTTTATATTGAAGACAAGAAAAAGCAAACAACTGCATGTTCTTGCCATAGATCTTGTTAAACAAAAGTGCCAAGAACTTTTTGGTAGAGTACCTGCTCCTACCATATTTGTTGCTGACTATGAGTTAGCATTATTAGGAGCGATCACAGAATGCTTTGCTGGCTGCAAATCCCGCGGTTGCTGGTTTCATACTTCCCAAGTATTTTTATTTCCTTGTCTTACCTCAATCCATCAACAAATGAAAACACTAAAATAATGTGTAAAAATTCAACACAACATAAAAAAATGTGATTATCAATGTATCACTTGTTCAACGTCGGACTGTTGATAATTATTTTCTAATTTTCATTTCCTTACTAATATCAAAATATTGTTTCAGGCGATTTATTGTAAAGCGTGTAATTTTGGTCTAGAGGCAGCATACACAACACTTCAAGTCGTCCGTCGAATCATAAGAATGGGAATGAACTTGCCTCTTTTAAACAATTCTCTCATTCCACAAGGGCTTGTGGTGAGCATAATCTTTTGTTTTTTAATAATTCTTAGTCGAGGGCAGGTATATTCTTATGGACAAATTGATGATGATATGCGTCTTCTAACATTATTCTTCACTACAAAATTATGTCTAGGCTTTCGAAAACTACTTTTATAGCGCCAGTGATGATATAACTGCTGCCTACCGGGTTTATCTCAACCAATGGTTTTCATATATTCAAGATTTTTGGATAAATCGCATTGGGGCATCCCGATTCTCAGTTTACCGCGCCATTAATCGGACAAACAACTTTTGTGAGTCTGGTCACAGAACACTGAACAAGTGCATGAATGGAAACCATATTAATTATTTTGAGTTTATCAGTAACATTTATTTATAACTAACCAATGTACAATTAACAATAAAATCGTTATATGTTTTATGTTTTCTCATCTCCTAGATAAACTCAGGACATTGGGTTGTAAGGCCAACCGAGACATTTCCAATGCAGAAAGTGGAATGCTTATCTCGGAGCAGCGAAAACTGTTTAAAAAAACAGAGACAAACAAATTAGAGAAAATACGGATCAGCTGGATAGAGAACTCACTGGAAATCCGGATGCAGACATTCAACCTATTACCGAATTCCTCAAAACCGCAACAGAAGATAATACTGAAAATTATCCAAAAAATGATTTTACTGATGCCGTCTAAGACAACGAAGATTTTTTACTGGAGGTTATTATATTTTGTTCTACCATTCTAGAAATCTTAAGCATACTTTTCTTTAAATTTGTTTTTCAGTATGAAAACCATGCTCCGCACATTCACGCTGCATTTCAAATGCTACTTGATCCAACTCAAGTTTTAGTTCCACAAGCTCGTCCACTAAACAGAAATGAACCGCCACTGCAATTTGCGGACCCGATTCGCATTGCCCCACAACCAGCAAGGAGAGTCGGACGTCTGCGTCTCAATCCATTGCCTCAGCCACGCGCAATCAACTATCAAGCAGCGGTTTCTGAAATTGCACGCAGAAATGCAGCTGTCTATCGTGGCAGACAACGTGGCGGTCGACGTGCCGTTCCTGTTCTTAGACCAGCTGTTGAACCAGAACCTGAGATCTTGGCCACCGAAATGGAAGTCGAAAACTTTTTAAATGTACAGCAAAACCAGGAATGTTTGGCGGGGGATGGGGAAAGACAGCATCTTGTGTAAGAATTTAGAGACGAACAAGAGCGCGTTGAGAACAATCTGGCCGTTCCAAATCAACGTTTATTTATCGAAGACTGTACAATTTGTACAAATAATGAAGCAGACCATTTGATAAGTTGCTGTAGACAATTTCTGTGTCTTTCGTGCATTCGAAACATCAATATCCCCCGAGTAGTTGACGATATTGCAATTCCATTAAATATCTGCCCATTTTGTCGTGAAGACACATTTTTTACGGCACCAAGAATCCCCCCCGTTTAAATTGAATTTGTTTTTCATAATGATTAAAATGATGGTGAATAAACAAAGATTCAGAATTAAAAATTTCAATTTATTGCCAGTTTTTATTTCCAGTGCGTCCATTCTTAAGAGATGTTCAAAAGACGTTCAGATCAGTGAAACCAATAAAAGACGCTGCTAGTTTAAGTAAGTTCAGCTACACTATCAACCAACTACTATACTACTATCAAAGAACAACTTGTTTAATAACTCAAACCTAATTAATCCATTGATAAGCCTAAAAACTAAAACTATTAATTTCATACATACCACTTTTACCTCTCAGCGAAATCTTGACGAAAAATTTACATTTTTTAGTAACTAAGAACAAAAACAAAAATAACTTTTTTAACATTTACTTAATTCTTTGTTTGCTTAGGAGCAACCTTTCTTGCACCAACAATAACAAAATTTATTTTTCTTAATGCCACATTTACATGTGAAATTAATTACTTATCATAAGTGCAATGAACATTTTTACTTACGAATATAAATACGCAAGTACAACCTATTTTGAAACCATAATTACTTGGGAACATATAGACCAGTTTCGGATGCTGCATTGCAAAATTTAAAAAAATCCAGGGGGGGTTTCGATTGCAGGAGGAGATAGGAAAAAAGGGGGTTTTTGATTTATTTACCCTAGTAATACTTTTCCAATTCAGGAAATGTTCTAGAATACTACACTTTAAAATATTCTGCGTCTTCTCCAGTCATTTTAAATAATTAATCATCCCTAGTTTATCCATGAAAATTATTTCAAGTGAAAGGCTAGGGATGCTGTTTAGTATTTTTTGCGTTTCTAGTGTCAAGAAAATATGTAAACATGGGTGATTCAAATGTTAGCAATCTAATACCTCAAACAATAAATCTATTTAAACTGTCCGACTACGCCAATGGACTTGTGCAGATAGAGAAGGATATCTACTTAGAAAAATTGGTAAAAGTAAACATCGATTGTCCATATGATAACCACTACTAAAAACCCAAAAAATACTAAACAGCATCCCTAGCACCCTACCCTTTTATTTGAATTACTTTTCATGGATAAACTAGGGATGATTAATTATTTATAAAGACTGGAGAAGACGCAGAATGTCTTAAAGTGTAGTATTCTAGAACATTTCCTGAATTGGAAAAGTATTACTAGGGTAAATAAATCAAAAACCCCCTTTTTTCCTATCTCCCCCTGCAATCGAAACCCCCCCTGGATTTTTTTAAATTTTGCAACGCAGCATCCGAAACTGGGCTATATGAACAAGAACAGGAACATATATGTCCTGGACGCGTCGTATGCCCAATCCCCAAGTCTGGTCTTTTTTCGTGGAAAGCAGACTGCCGTCTGCAGTCTCTTCAAACAAAATTTCAAACTATCGTTTCATTCTAACAGACTTGGGGATTGGGCATACGACGCGTCAAGGACGTTGCCGTGCGTCAGGGTTGACACCCTAGCGGTGTTTTACCAAAGCGCAACAGCCGCTTCGGTCCCAACCCTACTCACCCGATAAAGGAGTGAAAAACATCTATAGCAACATTTCAACGTATTAGAAAGGCCTTAAAGCCACGTATCCTTGACGTTCGTTCAACAGCAGGTATGAGTCATATTGTGATGTTTTATAAAGAAAGAATAACTGAAATATTGTGAAACCCAGGAGGACCAAGGTTACGTACTCAACCACGTGCCAAAATACAGAAGCAACACCCATGGCCTCAAGAGCTTGTTGCCGCTATACCTAGTTCAGTTCTTCCAAATGCAACAGTGACTGGTATAAATAGTTCTCTAGATGACAAACATCTACTGGAGTGGAAAGGATTGGTTGATTTTGGCGATGGCACTAAGAGTCCAATTCCAGAAGGCTTTGCAGACCATGCACTCGTTTTCATTTTCCGGGGACATAATTTCCGCTGGATACAGCCGATTGCATGTTTCGCGTCACAGGGTGCAACTTCTGGCAAAGTTCTTCACGAAATTATCACACAAGCAATGATTACTCTTCATAACCACGGTGCAATCATTAAAGCTACTGTTAGTGATGTTCCTGTTTGTAACAAACCAGCCATGGAAATGTTTGGGATAGATGTTAAGAAGAATTTGAATGGAACCTGTCGAAGTTCCTTTGCCCACCCGATGGACGATTCGATAAACTTTTATCACTTTGTCGATGCACCACATTTGTTGAAGTGTGCTAGAAACTACATTCTTACACATCGAAAAGTTCAGGTGATTAACTTTTAATTATTACATGTAAGCCGTTGTTTATTCTATTATTTTCGTAGTTTGCTGGCAGTACGCTGAACTACGTTTTTTAGGGTGTTACTAAACTCTGGAATTGGAACTTCCATAATGGAACTATAAAATATGGAAGTCCAACAAAAACTATGGAATTCAAGTATGGGTTTCGTCTAAAATATGGAAGATGAACTTCCACAAAATTTTCTATGGAATTTAACTTTCATATTTGAATTCATTTGAACAAATGTGGTCCGTTACTTAATATTATAGTTGTTTGCCTATACTTGTATGAAAATGTAAGAAATGATAAATAAAATAAGGAATCTATCAATTTGAGTTATTACTTCGAAGGGTTCGTTTTCTAAAAATGTTTTTTTATTTATTTTGGAGGAGATGAGATGGTAATCCCCTAGAGAGACAGATGTTTTAGAGAAGGGGAACCAGTGGACCACGCGGGGACTCAGTCTCTCAGATATTGTTTACAGTTCGTCGAATATATGCCTTGTTGTTTGTGTGTGACCTCATGATTTTCTGATTCGTGAGCTAGTGATTTTGCTCTCGCATATCGAACGTTAAAACGTTTTAAATATTAAAACGCACTACGTTCTCGTGTGTGGTCTTGTGTGGTGTTTTTTTTTGCAAACTTGTGACCTTTTGTTATTGGTGAAATAATGGCTAATACTAGTAGGATCTCCAGTAAGGAAAACTTGGAAGATATGTTGAAGTTGTTTGAACCAGAATCAGGTGTTCCGATTCATACCGAAGTCCCTATTTTACCAAAAGGGGTTTTGAATATATATTTGAATGGTCACCAGACTTGTTAAACAAAAAAGATTGGCGAAGTGACGGTTATCGTTGGATTCAAGTCGCCACACTCAGTGTTACCAGTAAGTCAGGATAACCGTGCAAGAAATATTATTTTAAATCACAGATAAAGAAGGAAAATGTTTCAATTGACTCGTTTCAAAGACGCGCAATAGAGTGCTCAAAATTCCCCCGTCGAGTGCTAATACGATATTTTGGTGACGAATCCGATGCCCAAATGTTTCCCCCGGAACCCCAAAAATACTACGGCAGTTACTCGAACCAAAGACTCATAACTGCAAAAACTAAAATTGGAAAAGGACAAACGTCCGAAAAAGATTTACTCAAAAAAGTTGTTGGAGGCTGCGGAGAAAAATGTGGACGACCAGCGACAAAATATTGATGTACTGCGGGATTTTAAAAAAGTGCAAAATGCTGTACATTCAGCACGCGTGAAAGCGCATTTAACTGATGACCAAATTTATCACCTAATCGAGATTGCCTATGAAACGGAATTTATCCACATTACCATAACTCCACATCAAATCGTTACCTGCTTTAGAAAAGGTAAGGGTACTACTCTCTTTTAATAACTTCCGAAGTAAACGAATAAATTTATCTTTAGAAACACTCTCAGATTTTCAAGAAATTATTGACCGGGATGAATTACCAACAATGTGCCTGTCATATGATACAACGTTCGAAATGGGCGACTTTTATGTGTCCGTATTGACGTACAGGCGTACGGAGTTTGAGGAAATGCCCGTTGTTCCTCTTATGTTCATGCTTCATATGGATAGGTTACAAAGTATCCACGAATTTTTCTTTTCGCGAGTAGCAGAACTAATTCCACAGATAACTGAATCAAGCAAAGTGATAATTGTGACTGATGCAGAAAAAGTATTACAAATGCTGTTTTCCGAACCTGGCCCAACATTCCAATGTTCCGCTGTTGTATTCATGCGTGGAAGAATATGATGCTGCATCTATCTAAAATCAACATCCGAGACAAATCTTCCGTTGGAACGTACAAGTAAGACTTTATGCAGCTTCTGTCGCCAAAGTCAGAGAGATCCTATAAATCGCTGCTAGCGAAGCTGTATTCAAAGAACTGGAATAAGGTAATATATAAAAAACGCAACTGGGTGTCGGCTTTCGAGATTTATGTGGGGCTGCGTGGGCTGAACCGTCGGTGGGTTGCCAAGTTGAAAATGCGACCCTTCGCTTCGCTCGCTATTTTCCCTCTCTCTAGGTCAGAAGTTTTCTGAATTTTTGTTGAATTTATTTTATTTTCAATCTAATTTAAAAACGCTGATCGAATAGAATAACCGAAAAACCTGACGTTTTCCACTTCTCTCCATGACAGCATAAAAAACAAATGACAAACGACAGCCGCCCTCGTCGTTTCTAAACAAACACAAATTAAAAATTAACAAACCAACCTTTCATCACAAAAAATACCCTATTCCATACAGTTTTACATGGAGAATCCAACTATAATAAAATTTCACCCAAAAAACGAAAACCCGCAGCACAGGAGTGTCCCTAAATCCACCAACCTGCCACCAACCAATCAGAACCCGACTTTCACGACCAAAATTTGAATTTCGATCAAACAAAAAAATATATAAAATTAACAAACAAACCTTCATATTTAGAAACAACCCATTGGCACGAAGTTGAATACGGCGAATCAGATTAAAAATAAATGAAAACGAGAAACTCCCCCTGTTTACACACGATAATTCTACCCAATTTGCAGCCAATCAAAACCCGGCTGGAACTCCTGGGGAAATAATAAACAGTTTGGGGCCCATAACAACGGCATAGCCTTCCATCTTTACCAAGGTAAATCTCTCAGGGATAATTATATTTTTGTTGGGAAGTTTTAATTACTATTTTTTCTTTGGATTTTGCGGAGTACTTCGACAAAAAACATTGACGTGGATGTTAACAAGATGGGCACTTGGGTGTTATCCCCTTCCGGTATCAAACTCTTGACTAATAATCAATCGGAGTCTTTCAATGCCTCCATGAAGAGACTCATTAACTGGAAACAGCAGACTATTGATGTGATGGCCAATTCACTAAGGAAAATTTCCCTGTTTTATGCCATGAAAATTCGAAGAGGTCGGCTAGGATGTCGTGACTACACACTTTTCCCACATAGCAGAAGTCAGTCCGTCGGATGTCCGCCAGATGTCGAGGTCGGATATTACGTATATCCTGTTGACATCCGCCGGACAACCCAAAATCCGATTAGATGTCCGACGGATGTTATTTTTTTTTGTTTTGACCGCCCTAGACAGCGCCGTCAGACATCCGAAGGACATCCGAACGGACTTTTACGGCTATAATCTAGACATCTAAGGGATTATTACATATTAGGGTTATTTATTCATTTTAATGATCATTAAAATTAAATGTTGAAATAGATAAGACTGTTGTGTTATTATTTGATCTTTGTATTAAAACGCTTTATATGACCAAATTAAATAAACACGAAAAAAACTTTGTTGCGCAACCAAATGCGAAACAGAAACTTAAAAAAACAGAGAAAAAATAAAGGAAACCAAAATCATTCTTCTGATAATGGAAAAAAACATTGCAACAATACTGGGAACGCGAACCCGACTGTGAAATATAAACGAGAAAAGAGTAAAACAAAACCAAAAGAAAAGAAACCAAAAACACTTTTTTTCTTCGTGAGTGGATGATGAGTGGATTGATGATGAGACTTTATAAGACATAAGACAGGGACCGTGCGCGGTTTGTCTTTACAGTGTCGCAGCATGTCGATCATGGATAGATCTTCCTAGATCTCCGGGTTCTCCTGTCTTTTTCGTCTTCTTTTGTTGCGATATCCTCATTTTGTACTACTTTATTTTCATGTATTCTAGCTTCAGCATACGTTGCTAATTTTTATCAAAATTCATGAAAAGAAGAAAAACAAAAATAAAATAGAAAAAATACCGTTGGTTTTTTTTACCCTAGCTGGATAAGACTCCCATGTTTTCTTCTTAGGTTCGTAACCTAAGTTTATAAAGTGGGACACATCCTTAGACTTGAACTTAGGAGGCCACCAGCAGAATCCATCGTCGTACCATGAAACAGGAACTACTTGAACCCACGGATCGTCGTCCGTCCCTTCCAATAATAAGAAATGATGCTATTCCACAAAAAAAAATAACACCTGGTATAGCTCACCAGTTCATAGTATCACCCTATGTTTTGTAACGTCGCACATTTATTCTACTCCCAGTTGAAATGCATTGTTACAGCGGTCTAATAGAAAAGTGTTGCGCCATAAAAAAGTTATAAAAAAAAGTTCAGACTAAATAAAAGTAAAGTAAAATAGGATTAAAGTTCATTCCTCCCCCCTTCCCCCAATTGTTTCATTCCCTAAGTGTGTTCCTCCATCAAAAGAGGAAACACCGCAAACGTACCTTCCACTGCGCAAGCGTTTCCCGAAAAAGTTGGCAACATGACCGCCTTGCATTTAATTTCAGTCACTGGCCACGCTTCAACTAATTCTGATATAGCCCCCACCCTATATATTTCGTACGACGACGACGGTAGAGGATAAGAGAAGAGGGAACGTTTTACTTGAAAACGCCTGCCAATAACAAAATCACCATTCTTGCCTCGAATGATATTTTCAATCAAAACAATACAAGAATCAAGAAGATAAACAGAATGATCAGGTCCCTTACAACTTAGAAACCAGGGACCCAATTGCATTTCCTCAAATTGCTTGGAAAGGATGGGGGGGGGAATCAAAGGGCCGCTATCGTGTTGTTTTAAAAAACGTCCAGTGTCTGATGATTTTGCATTGGAACACGCATTCTGGAATTGTCCTATTTCCAGTATACGTTTAACCACTTGTTGCAATGCTTGATTTGACTTGCGCAAAAGATTCTTTAAAGAAAAAAGATAATTTTTGAAAGGATTGGCTGAATAGTTTGGCAAACCACCAAAACGCAAAACATCGTCACAAGTGTGAATCAAATTATGGACATTGAAGGACAAGAAGTATGTGCCATAAATGGATTAACACTTTCTAACAAATAAATCTAAAATTGCCTTGCATAATCATTGTGCGTTATGCAATACGCGAATGATGAAAGAATTCACACGGCAACATGAAAAACGATTAATTTATTATACAATCAATTAGGCAAAATCCTAAAAAGAACTACAGGACCAACACAGCTATTAAATAACCCAAATTCTGTAGCCTTGAAGCGATCAACAAACTTCAATGATCTCGTACGCCGTCCGAATTCTATTGGAATAAATTCGCTTAAAGTTTCTAGGCGGGAGCTCATGGAGTCTTTTAAACTTTTGTGAAGTCTTCTTGGGAGGGGACCTCTAATCCACGTCAATAAAAGCTTTCTCGTCACCTACAAATCAATTAAATGCATTGGATCACCTGGGAAATCCCTCGCCATATCAAGGTAGTCTAGGTTCTCAAGAATACTATCACCATGGTTATGCTCCTGATAAACGCAATTTCTAAAGGAATAATCAGTTCTTAGATCCGAATTTCTTTTCAAGAAAACTACCCTACCTTCAAACTCCCCTTGTTGGATACATCTCCCACAACCAAAATAACCTGTGTGGCCTTTAGTATTCAAAATGAACGAACGCGCAGGCGCGTCGCATATGAATGCGGATATTCTGAAAAATAAGCGCCGGCCATGAAAAATAAAACCACTTTCACTTAAAACCTTAGCTTCCAAAATAAAGTCTGTAAGGTATTCTTCTGTGGAATCAGGTTTGGCATCACCATGGTAAAGTCCAATAAGAAATACTTTTCTACATTTAGCATTGGTTATGATCCCTAAAATTGGCCAAAACTGACCACCGCTGCTTTTGGAAATGGGGAGATCATCAATATTAACAAAAATGTCGACATGATCAAGAGCACTACGAGCCGGCATGACGTTTAAAAATGATTCCAGACCTTTTAAAATTCCATGGTGGTAATACTTGCCGGGAGAAAGTGATTTTACATTGGCATTGCGAGGCGTTTTCAAAAGGGTTCGGCAAGTTTTTGGTAAATCTAATCCCCCATTGAAATAAACGGTATATGGCTAGCAATGCATCAATTGCGTTTTGATGAACACCCCATGTTACTGCCCATAAAGCAAGCAAGTGACGAAAATTATGCGACCCGTTATGTTCCTCATCGTTATCACTTTCATCAGGTTGTGCACCATTGTCCCTGTCAACTATCAATTCAGAGTCAATAACATATTAAGAGTCAGAAGAATCCGGAAAAGCATCGCTATCGATAGAAAATGTGTCTTCGGTAGAACACCTCGTCACCGAAACAACTGAAAAAATCTTCAACCTCTTCTTCCTCGGCAAAATCAATGCCATTATAGGCATTTGAAAAATTATCTTCGTCCGACGACTCCCTTATTACTTCAATATCCTCAGCATTACGTAGACTTAAACGAAGTTGTTGTAAATCTTTCTGAATCCAACGCCTCTTTGTTCGAGAGGGGCCGTTCACATATGACGTCACGAGCCGAGGGGGGGGGGGTGCACCTTGTATGACGAATTGTGACGAGGGGGGTAGGGGAAGTATTCACAGTGGGACGTCACAAGGCACTACACAAGCGCCACCAAATGGGATATGTTGGCAACTTCCTAAATTTCGTAAAGTTTTTCTGGATCGTTAGAGCAAAGTGATTGTCAGCACCTCGTTTGCTTGACCAATTAAGAAAATAATGAACAAAAACGAACTATATCAGTCTCTTTTTAAAGGCTATGTTACTTCTTTCGAGAGAACTAAGAGTAGAAAGTCTTGTCAAGAAGACGTCATTAAAAAATGGAACGAAATAAAAAACGATGCAGATTTGCCCGGCAAAATTGCCATTTTGCTGAAAAATATCGAACAATTTCAATGAGAGCTGAAGGTGGCCTGATGCAAACTTGGGCTAAGGCATTAATTCCTAAAAAGTCAGATAAAGAAACAAATTCATCGTCACCAACATTAGAATTCGCCCCCAATTCATCACAATTTGATGAACCCGACCACGATGTTGAAACTGTTTCTGAAGGCATCAACACAGTAAAGCCTATTGATTCACCAGCTCAATTAAAGTGTAATAGATATGTCCCTCATGTTCAGCTACAGCTGCAAAAAGAGATTGATTGTTTAAATTCAGACATTTGCATGCTACAAGATCGGGACAAGAAAGGGTTGCTGTCTGATATTCAAGAGAAAGAATTAAAATCAAAGAAGTTAAAAAAAATTGAATTGGAGAAGACACTTAAAAGGAAAAGAGGCGACGTAGAGAGATCTCAGAAAGCGAGAATCGTAAAGAAAAAACGTCAAGAAGTAGCCATAGAAAAAAATTCCTAGCCTTCGAGATGAACTGCGAGTTAGAACCAGACCTGGGCAGCCAAGAGTAGAAGAAAATCAGCCTTTGCTTCTAAAAACTATTATCGCATTGGCCATGCACGGCTCAGCTTCTCATGAAAAAAGACAGAGCGACGTGTATCGTACTATCAAAACTTTGGACGAACTTACTGAGCAATTAAATAAAGGTGGATTCAAGATAAGCAGAAGCGGTGTTTAACTTAGACTTTTGCCAAGAAGAAGTGTATCTATTGAAGGCCAGCGTCATGTTGTAACAGTCCCGGTGAAACTAATTAGGGCGCAAAACGACCATCATGCTCAACATGTTGATGGCCCATTCTGTACAGCCACCATCAGATATCTAGAAGAATTGGCCTCATTTCTCGGACCTCAAGAAGTCTGCTTCACAAGTCAAGACGACAAATGTCGTGTCCCGATTGGTGTAACTGTGGCAAACAAACAGAGCCCTCACTCATGCATGTTGAATACCGTGTTAGTCTACCTGATCACGATTGGGTTGTCGCCGAGAAACATAAGTTGATTCCCTCAGTTTACGCTGGGATCCAAATTCATCCAAACGGTTAGTGAAATATAAATTAAAACTTTTTAGGGAATAGAATATATATGTTTTAAACTACTATTAGGATTCGTAAATCGAGAATGCGTGAGTTATTCCGGCCCAACATACATGGCCATTCGGTCGGGAAAGCACTCATCATCTACAGCATTAAGTCACGCAATTGACTTTGAAAAACTTTTGAACCTTAAAGAGTTCGCCGAAATCACCAGGTGTGGTCTCGATCAGCTAGTGAAACCAATCGTGATTTTTACTGTCGACGGAGGACCCGACGAAAACCCCAGGTATCAAAAAGTTATTCAGATTGCAATACATCATTTTGTCAACCATAACCTTGATGGTCTTTTTGTGGCTACACATGCCCCTGGAAGAAGCGCTTTCAACCGTGTCGAGCGAAAGATGGCTCCGTTGAGCAAGGAGCTGAGTGGTCTCATCTTACCTCATGACCATTTTGGAACCCACCTGGATAACAGCGGCCGAACTATTGATGATGAACTAGAGGAAAAAATTTTGAACACGCCAGTAAAAGTGCTAGCCGAAATTTGGTCTAATTTAGTAGTCGACAAATTTCCCTGTGTTGCCGAGTACGTGGACCCATCCAACTCGGAAATTCTTCTTTCAAATATAGTTAAACAAGATCAGAATTGGTTCGACGTTCATGTAAGAACGAGCCAATACTTCACACAAATCGTAAAGTGTCAAGACGAAAGCTGCTGTTCAAAACCTAGGAGCTCCTACTTTTCAATAGTCCCTGGAAGATTTCTCCCACCACCACTTCCCATTTCCCAAACTAGTGAAGGTTTAAAGATTCCAGAAAGATCAAAAACTGAATCTTTTTTTTCCATCGTCATTTGTCTCACAAAGTCTCAAATTGGACGATCTTATTCCCCGTTCGGTAAAGGCCCATAAAGTGATCCCATATGACCTCTATTGCCCTTCTATTCAGTCTTCTTTAAATGATCGAGTTTGCAACACATGTCATCTGTACTTTGCCTCACTCGTAATGCTCCGCAGTCATGTAGCGCAGCATAAAAAAATGGACGCACAGGCCTCAAAGAACATCAGACCAACAAGAGTTGCTGCTCGACGGCAGCGTGAAATGATGGTGATTTTAGCTAATCAAGAAAACGAAGAAAGTGTAGATTTGTTTGAAGAAGACGAGCTCGATCTGGACGGAGTTTCTGTGCCCCCCGTTTCATCAACTGGCTTTCACGGTTTTCCTGTTATTAGTGTCGAAGAGCATTTAAAATCTGTTCAGTGGGAAGATGCTTAAACTTTTTTTCAGTCATTTCATTTATTTCGCTAAAAAGGTCGATTTGTGTTACATGTTTAATTGTGTTCTGTATTAAAAACTACAGAAAATACAGAAAATAAAGAATTTTTAGTGGCTTAAACAATTTTTAAAAAGGGAGGGGGGTAGACGACGTCATATTAGTCGTACGTCATATCATATACGATATGTTATATCATATACGACGTCATATTAGAGGGGGGGTAGACCTACTGTGGCGAATTGTGACGAAGGGGGGAGGGGGGGTTTAAAATCGTCAAAAAGTCCGTGACGTCATATGTGAACGGCCCCAGAGCTCGGTAAAATTCGATTGTTACTTATGACGGAAAGCAGCAAAAAGTTTGAGTAAAAAAAAATTGCTATAAGAAAGTATGAACTTGGACAATAAAAAAAAGACACTGAAAAAAAAACACGCGTCAATTGCGAGATAACAAAATGTGGCGACGGAATGAAATAATTGCAAAAGTAGAACATAAAAAGGCGATTGCAAAAAAAGGAATCAGGAATTCAAACGGAAAAGAAAAAGTAAAATAGATTGAAAAGGTAAGCTCCGGTAGGAAAAGTATTCAAAAAGAAAAAAATAATAATTAGCTAAGCTAATCAGTGAACCTCGCCGACGCCAAAGTAAAAAAATTCATTTCAAAAGTACAGGAAAAGGCGATTAGGGGAAACCGGGGCTAACCCGGACAGGGGTTACTTCGGACAACTTGGTTTTTTCACATCCAATTTTATTTAAAATTTTGAAATTGATGTATGTTGTTGCCATGCTGTACCCGCGTTTTGGGATAAATTTGTGTATCATTCATAAAATTTTTTTTCGAGTTATGAATAAAAAAAAATTTTATGGGTCACAAAAACTATGTTTGGTCCGATATTTTTTTCTTGCTGTCCTCTAACCATTCAACCGACGCTTTTTAAAATAATCATAACAGTGCACGGTTCATTTTAACACGTTTTTTTTTTCTCAGAATATTTTTTTGATGTTTATTTGTTTCAGAAAATAAAAAATTTCTTTGACATCCCTCTTGGGGGAAGTTCGGACAGTGTAGTCAGGGGTTAGTCCGGACGCGCGGAGGGGAAGCGCCGATGATGGATACACGGGTACGATGCGGTGGTTTGTGCACAGAATTCAAGTGGCTTGTTAGTGATTAGTGTTTGAAAATGACAGACTGACGGCTATCGAGCGATCAACCTTCAATCATGTGCAATGACAATTCTCCCTTCATAAGGAAGACACTATATTGCAAGATGCTTCATTCTGTGAATCTCATCGATCCAGTCAACATCCACGTAGCCTACTTCATTGTTTTATCACCGATTTGGTGATTTTTACTCTACAATTGTGTTTCAAGGTATGACGTCATACACTTTGGGTCTAATTTTGCGATTATTTCAGCATATTAACCGACTATGTATTTTTTTACAGATGGTTCGCACGTACAAACCGAAGCGAACCAATCCACCTGCTACGGAAGAAGACCTTCGACTTGCATTGACCGAGGTGCTTACTGGCAAAATGAGTATCAGAACAGCAAGCACACAGTTTGGATTGAAAAAATCTACTTTGGGGGATTACGTAAAAAGGTTTCGCGTAAACGGGCGCGTTCCACAAGAATTTGAACCCGTGAGACGCGAACAACATTCCCGTCATATTTTTTCAATTGCGCTTGAAAATGAATTAGTTTCATATTTAAAGACTTGCTCTTTAATGAGCCATGGACTGACCCCTAGCCAAACAAGAGAACTAGCTTTCAATTTCACCGTTGTCAACAAGATAGCCGTTCCGCCTAACTGGACTGAAAACGGAAAGGCATCCGAAGACTGGTTTTCTGCGTTTATGAAGAGAAATGTTACGCTTTCTATCCGTGCACCAGAAGCGACCAGTCAAGCTAGGGCTAGTGGATTCAACGCGCCGGTTGTTGCACAATTTTTCAATTTTCTTATGGAATTATTGATTAGATTTGGTCTTTCACCTGCCCGGATTTGGAACACCGATGAAACGGGGATCCCGACTGTCTTGGCGCCTCCTAAAGTTATCGCTACTAAGGGTATGAAACAAGTGCAACAAACTGTTTCCGCTGAACGAGGAGTGAACACAACGATGCTGGCATTCATCTGTGCTGCTGGAACTCACTGCCCACCTGTTTTCATATTTTCACGCAAAAATTTTCTTGCTTCCATGTCCATTCACGGCCCACCAGGATGTCTGGGCCTTGCCCATCCTTCTGGTTGGATCAACGGGAAAACGTTTTTGCGAGCTCTTAAACATTTTAAGACTCATGTTGATTTTTCTATCAACAATCCCATTGTTCTGATTCTTGACAATCACAGCAGTCATCTAGATTTCAGCGTGATCAAGTTTGCGAAAGAGAACGGCATACATCTTTTAACATTTCCTCCTCATTGTTCTCATCGCCTTCAGCCTCTAGACATCACGGTGTTTGGTCCCTTTAAATCGGCTTTAAAGCAAGCATTTAACGACTGGATGCTGCAACATCCTGGTAAAAGAATCACCATTCATGATGTGGCTGAATTGAGCCGTCTGCCGTATCTCGCTTCATTCACGCCGGCTAATATTATTGCCGGATTTAAAAATAGCGGAATCTCACCGTTTAATCGCGACATTTTCCCCGCCTCGGCCTTTTTACCTTCATTTTCAACAGATCGACCGATTGGTAAAAAGTGTTCTATCTTTATAATTTTAACTAAATAATATTTGCGTGATTAGGTTTAGAAAATTTTGATTCTGTTATTGCAGAAACCTCCGGTGTTATGCTTAATTCAAGGATCATAGCCGAAGAGATTCGACCATATCTGGCATTGGCCGAATCTATAGCGGCACCTCTTTCGGATGGAACTTCTGGCGCCGGAACTGTAGCTGTCGTTCTCCCTAGTACCTTGAGGCCATTTCCCCAAATTTCTCCGGCTTCAACTGAAGGAAGAAGAAGGACGCCAGGGCGTAAAAGAATATTAACCGACACCCCAGAGAAAACTGCCATCGAGGATGCTGCTAATCGGAGAGCACAACAGCTTCCAGCTTCTCAAATGGAGAAGTCGAGGAAACGGATTAAGCGTAGCTTAGATCTAGAAGCTGATGAAAACATCTTGGCGCTCATGGAGGAGGGAGATTTAGATATTGACCCCTTGTATCAACCAGATCCTATTCTTATTCAACGACCAACTCGTTCCGGCCGTGTCCCAAAATTAAACACTCGACCTAATATGTGATAATTAACACCTACAAACCTAATTTTAACCCAGAAAATACATGTCATGATAGAATTGTAATTTGTCTACTTGAATGTATTTTTTTTATAATTTTAAAATGAAGCGTATGGGAGTAAACGAAGTTGTCCGGAGTAACCCGGTGTTTGTCCGAAATTACCCCGGTTGAAAATCGAGTTGGAAATATTTACAAATATTGTTTTTAAAAATTACCTTATCTATAAATTTTATGTTATTCTTGAAAAAAATACTGCATATAGAGAAAAGAAAGATGAATGAAATGACGCACATAAATGTAAAATACCTCTTCCGGTATAATATATGTAATCGATTTTAGAAATCCGTCCGGACTAGCCCCGGTCTCCCCTACCAAAAAAAAAGAATCGGCCATTCAAATGATAACGAAAAAAAGATTGAAAAGGTTAACTACCGTTGCTAAAGTAATCCAAAGAAAATACAAAATTAGCCAAACTAATCAGTTAATCTTGCCGGCGTCGAAGAGCATAACCGATTTACCAGTCTGTTGATAATCTTTTTGATGAAATTTATGCTTTGCGACCATTAAAAAAAAATCAGGTAAAACTAAATAGATATTTCCCGAATTCATGTCGTATCACTGTCAAATTTTAGCCAGGTGATAATACATCGAATTTAGAAGAACAAGCTGTGCCCTATTTTACTCCCAATGACATCGTGAGACAGCGAGCTATGGATATTATAAAGGAGAACAGAATACAACAAGTGCCGTCGCTGCAACACTGGTCAGTAGAAGGATCTTCAGGAGACATAAATGTCGTAAAGCTGTTTAAAGCAGGCGTTCGTCACCAAACGTGCACGTGTGCTGCAAGTGCTATTTGCTCTCACATTCTGGCAGCAATGTACAGCATTGATTGCGAAATGCTGTCAAAGAAAAATGGAAACCTTACAGCAATACAGCGAAAAAGACGGACACAGCAACGTTATCGGCGCAGTGGAAAGAAGCCGCCGTCCAAATTAGAAAAGAATTCAATAAGACGCAAAGAAAACGAATCGAAGAAGATGAGTGCTATGCCGAAGAGATCAAACAATTTGGATACAAAAACTGTATTGAATACATCGCCTAATTCAGAAAGAGGGTTCAATGACCGTTTTTCTCCACGACCTTCGTCTATAATCGATTGGCAAACAGGATTATCTCCATCGTTTAGGCTCTCCGCCGAGACTACTTATTTATTGCATCGCATTTTTTATTGCATCTTTTGGCCTGGTTAATATAAAGAAATGTAATGTTTTGTTTAAGAATTAAATAATCAAGGATTTCTGCTGTTTTTCATATTTTTTTTTTAATTTTGTTATTTCCAGATTTTCCCAACTCCACTTCCATAATTTAGGCTGTAAGTTCCAGATTTTTTGACAGCTAACACCACCTAGCGTATTCCATAGTTTTCGATGGACTTCCATATTTTATACTTCCATTATGGAAATTCCAATTCCAGGGTTTAGTAACACTCCGTTTTTTATGAGCAGCTACATAGACTCAAAACATAAAACATTGGCAAATTCGAAAAGCGCAATAGTTAAAACTATCCCATATACATTCAAATAACTTAAAAAATGAATGTTAGCTAAGCATCACAGCTCTTGTCTGATTCTGTCGCAATGGCATTATCATTCTAACGAGAAAAAGGTCAGTTTGGTTGATACAAGAGGTTGTTTTTAGGTACTTTATTATCTATATGTTCGGTCTTGCAATTATAAAGTAATTATATTTATTGTATCAGTTTCCAGTCCCACTGAAAGAGTTACAACACTACTAAACGATATTGTCACACTGGTTGTATTTAAACAAGCAAAAACGAATACAACAAGAGATGACTTAAATCTAAACAATGGTTTTACTCGAACAAAAAGGGGATAACCATTACCAAAAGTTGGAGAAGCGTCTTAAGACCTCTAGAGAAACCAGGGAACTCCTCTGACGGAGCCCAGCTCTGGGAGCTCACCCGATGGAGACTCATCTAACGCAGATTCGGGGCAGCGTTTTATACCGTTGCGCGAATTACTCCCCTTCCAGACTGCGTATCTACGTATTTTTCTTAGAGCGGACTTCTCCCGATAATTTCTTCACCACGATCGCAGCGTTGTCCAAAGAGCGGATGACTCATCTCTGCCAAGAGAGGAAATGCGATATTGGACACCCCGACACCAGCCCCCACCCCTACCCCGACACCAGCCCCCCCCCTACCCCGACACCAGCCCCCCCGACACCAGCATTGTTCCCCCACTATGTGATGGGGGGGGGCTGGTGTCGCACATAAGACGACACCAGCCCCCCCCTCCCTCTTCTGAAATTCGTTCGGGAACGCGACATTGGACCCCCAACAGTGGCCCCGGAGGGTACCCCGACACCAGCCCCCCGACAGTAGTCCCCCTCCCCCGACACCATCCCCCGACAGTAGCCCCCGACACCAGCCCCCTCTCTTAAAATCATTCAAGTAAGGGGGGCCAGTGTCGTAGTATCAACCGACACCAGCCCTCCCCCAACCTTCGATCTGTCGCAGTGGTAGTCGATACCAGTTCCCTTGTCAGTGCTTTAGTTGAACGTTGTATATTATCGAATGTTGCTGCTACTATTTTGTGTAGGTTTGTGTTAATTTTTAGCTATTTGTTTGTAAATAGTTAGCAAGATTCATTAATTTTTGTTTGGGTTGTGTGTGTTTGTTCAGTTGGCAGTGGATGGCAGTGCTAGGAAGCACCTATTTGAAGTGGAAGGAATGTTGCACATATCCACATGCAGCCTCAACAGCAATATGTAAGAATTACTTTGTGACAAATATTGATTTACTTAAATTTAGTGTTCATTTAGTAGGATCAAAGTGGCTTAGTTTGATCACAGGGAGCATTCATTTGACAAGCATTTGTAGGATAGTCCTCATTACTGAAGTTGAATCTGAAATGAAATTCATGAAGGAACTGCAGCGAGGAATTCAAAGTTTGGTGAAACGGAGATAATGTGATGGACTATTCACTATGTGATTCATTATGTGATTCACATCAGTGTTCTCGTATTGATGAAATGCTGTAAATAAGGTATATGGTGAGATGTGTGAATGAGGACTCCAAAACCGTTTCTAAGAAAGGTGTTAATACACTATTTAAGATGTTTATTTAAAAAAAAAAAAGGACGCCAATTTAAGGATTGAATTGAAGTCAGGTTACTGAACGAATTTCGATTTCCCGTCCTTTGATTTTTGCTGGTTGTTTAGCGGTTACCTACAGCTGTACTCTCTGCCCAGTCTCATCTCTGCACCAACACTGTTCCAGGTATTTTGCAAGGATTAAACATATCCTTATTGAGTCCTTTTGGGCGTGGATACGGTTGCATTATTATCGCCGAGCTAAATGCAATTCCTCAATCTCCCATTTCTCATTGACTGTTTACAGATTCATCAATGTTTCAACGTTCCATGCTGAATTGGTAGAGCCTTTAGGATGGAGGCCTATATTTAGAGTGAGGTATTAAAACTAGCTCAATTGAAAAGAATTATTATAACTTTAAGCTTTCTTTTAGTATTACGATGGATGGCTGAGCGTAACTGGAGCCATCCTTAGTGTAGTCGTCGTGTGTTTGAGAAATTGGCCAACCACGCTCGTCAAGTTTGGCTACCTGTTTTTTTATTTTCATTTTTTATCATCTATTCCAAACCCGGTACGTAAGATTTATGCCAGCATTGTAACAATGAACCATGTATTGTTTCTCCAAAACAGCCAAGCTGGAACCGAAACTGTGAAGAACCACGCACAAACATGAAATGAACAAAGTTCGAAGAAAAAAGCCAAAAACAAACATTTTTATATTATTGTTACATAGAATGACTGAGTCAAGTAATCGTTACTTCTGGGTTTAAAATGTAGCTTTGTGTAGATGTTTTACGCGTAGTGCGCAATATAATGCTCAGTTTGCACATGCAGTGTTAATCATTACTTGGCGGGTCTGGATTTCTGGCAGCACCTCGTATGAAATGATCGTAAATTTCCTTTGCCAGTTGACGGTAAGCTTGATGATCTTCGGTCTGGGTCGGAATATCTTCTCTGTTTTTCGTTTTGTTCTTGGACTTCTTGGCAAAGAACATTGTTGCAAGTTAGATCTTGAGCCTGCTGTTTCCTTCGAGAACGTAATGTTTGCAATCTTTTTTCCAGGATGGCCTCGGGATTCGAAGACGCACATCGAATTCGCCTCCATTTGCGCCCGTTAGGTAATTAATTCTGGCACACAGATGCACTTTTAGGATGCACAAGTGGAGATTCCCGGCGCGAAGGTGGAGATCCACGGCACGAAAGTGGAGATTCACGGCGCGAGGGTGGAGACTCACGGCGCGAAGGTGGAGATCCACGGCACGAAAGTGGAGATTCATGGCGCGAGGGTGGAGACTCACGGTGCGAGGGTGGAGACTCACGGCGCGAAGGTGGAGATCCACGGCACGAAAGTAGAGATTCACGGCACGAAAGTGGAGATTCACGGCGCGAGGGTGGAGACTCACGGCGCGAAGGTGGAGATCCACGGCACGAAAGTGGAGATTCACGGCGCGAAAGTGGAGATTCACGGCGCGAGGGTGGAGACTCAGGGCGTGCAGGTGGAGATTCAGGGCGACCAGGAGGAGTTTCAGGGCGCGATTCCCCACGATTGCGGCGCGCTTCAGCTCTCTCGTTTCTCTCCATTGCCCTTTGATGATTGTACGGCACGCGTACTCCGGCCGGAAATCTTTGTCTTCGTTGTGGCACCTGAGGCAAACTGTCATCAGACAGCACACCTTCGTCTAGCTGTTCTCCGTTTTCGTTGGCCTCTTCATCGGCACGTATCTGAATGGAAACAAATGCCATAATTTTTATGACGTCAATTTACTTGTAAATTTTACTCTACAAATTTTACCTGTATGTTGAAGGTTTTTCGAGTGGTCTCCAAGAATTCCCGGATTGTCAATTGACCGTCCTCAAAGCGCTCTGCATTCCGGGCAATTTTTCTATTTCTCTTTCGCTGGTCCTTTGTGGATCCTCGGCCAATAACTTCCCCATTTCTGCCGCCTCGAAATCCCGAGACTTCGATTCTTCCGCTTCCTTCATTTCGTCTAATAAACAAAAATAATTGGTAATTCAATTTACATTAAAAAGATAATAAAATTCTTACCAATAAAATCCCAAACATTTAGGTGAGCATGGACACAGCGTTTATTGAACCACCTGTGCCATGCCTCGACGAAATTATTGGTTCTCTGTTCCCTTCCGAAACAGCTAAATTTTTCTGGGGTCACGGTACCCAACCAATAGCCCGTCCAGTATGTGTATAGGGAGGCGATTGCCCGCCGTACCTCGCCAGATTCACGTGATAAACGGCGCCTATGTGAGCGTCTTATGTCCTAAATAATGTAAGTATTACAAGTAAATAGTATTAAAAAAGAAATAATAATAATAAATACCTGAAATCCCTCATAGATTTTATGAGGCGGCAGGAGAGCAATACCTATCATTTCTTGAATGATGTGGGCAACGACACCACCGCTCCGGTAGCTAGTGTTGAGATTTAGTTTTCCTGCTTTTTTAATTATGGCCTGCCCATAATGGAACCAGCATCCCCTTGGTTCCGCACGCAAGATAAATTCCGGCACAGCACCCATCAGAGCAAGCTCGAAGTCAGAAATAACTTCTACAATTGTGATGGGTGCATGGGGGAAGCGCGCTTCATACGCCTGAATAATGAGTCGAATAACGGCATTGTACAGGTTGCGCGTTTTTCTTGTCATCAAGACAAACGCCAGCGGAAATGCCTGAAACAGGTAAGACAAATTAGTATTTATCAACCGACTACCTTATATATATTGTTACCTTATTGAAGCATCCCACATGGACAGTCAATAACTGGTAAAATAGCCCCGGTACTGTCCTGAACGTGCCATCCAGGTGCAGTACGGTGGACTCCCCAAGCTGGCTAAGGAGGATCGGGAATAAAAAAACAAAAGCCACGCCTGGAACCTCATCAGCCTCGTCAGAGTGAGCCGTTCCATGGAAAAATTGTGCGCCACGTATGGTTTGTCTAATATGGTACGTCTAAATATTATGCGGTTTCTAAATTATTTATCTATTTTCTTACCCGAATTCAGGATGAGTCTCCATAGACTCCAACATTTCCTGAGTCGTCGTAGGTGGAGGAGGCTGGTTAGCCCTCTTTTCACGTTGAATTCTTCTCTCCAGCGCTGGGTTAAGAGCGATTCTTGCTTCTGGATGGACACTTCTAGCTAACTCCAAGATCTTTTTAGGTCCTTGTCTCCCCATTCTCGGCGTGCGAGCTATCGCCAAGCATTCCTGAACCGCAGCTGCTCGATGCTGTTCGCGAAATGGAGGCTCATGATTATGCACTCCTGTTTGAGTGTAAATTCCATTTCTCATGGATATTTTGCAATGGCACCCACCAGTTTTTCGGTTCATGTACTCTAATATTAGTGTTTCCCGTCTAACATAGTAATATTAGGTTTATCAACTATCTTTTAAAAAAAATTATTTTACTAACCTTAACTCTTTTTTGTAGAAGATGAAGCCACACTGCGTATTGTACCTGAAAGAGTTCTTTCTAGTTCCGGGAACGACGGACACACGAACCCTGCGTGCTGCATTGGCTTCCGCCATTGTCACTCAACTTTTCAACACAGAGATAAGCACTCAACTGACTTCATTTTTTGATTTTTGGATCACTTTCTCACGAGGATTAACCCAAATGACCTTGACTTATCCCAAGCCTTGACTGACCTTACACAAGTATGAGCAAATCGCCCTTTAGGGCGAATGAATCAATATTCTTCCCACGGGAAAAAAGTTAAGTCTAAAACTTTTTCAATTCCTGTCCAATATCACCATGTAGAAGTAAATTATTTCCGTATTTCATATTTCCATACATTATAATTGTTTCCTATGAAACTTTGATCTAAATTGCAATTTTAGGTGGTGGTGCTAGCATCAATCACGTTATGAAATGGAAATGGAGAGTTTATTGAAGGTACAACCTTACGCTGAAAGTTTTCTTGGCAGAAAAAAATAAATCATTGTGTGCATGATGTACCTATTAAAGTAAAACTGGGTTCCGCTTCTCTGGTTGGCATAGATTTTTCAACATTGTTTAGTTAAGCTGTTTGTTAGGTTCATTCCCCACGAGATACAAAATGTTTTTTGCTTTTTGTGGTTGTGTAACGGGTAGCTATGCACACCCCCTAAACAGTTATAGAATGGGACATATGGCGGTTTCAAATTTCTTCATTTAATGTTTGTGCCTGATGATTCACAGTTAAAATAGCCCAGACATTACATGATATTTGTTATGTTGAGAGTAGTTACATGTGCCGCTTGGGTTTTGGTTCCAGCTTGGCTGTCGTAGAGAAAAAAAAATCGTTGTTTTGCCCGCATCTGGTGATCATGAACTTACTTCGCGACGATCAAGTGTCATTGAGAACAGGGCTTCCTCGATTTTCTGTCACCAGTTTTACCAGTCAGCCGTCGGTACAATGTCCCAAAGAAATCTTTCGGGTTGGGGTACAAATCTTGTATGCATGTTGCTTCCTGATTAAACGACCACAAAAATAGCGTAAGAAAAGAAAAAGAAAAAACAAATCCTTCTTCTATGGATGGTTGTAACGAGCTTTGAATGCATTAGAGTGAAGCATTACGGAAACAAGCTTAGGAGAAGAAATTAACAGTTAACATTATAGACTTATTAGTCGGTGAAGCATTAAGTACGACGTACTGGCACAGACGAAAAGGCATGCGCTTTTTGGTTTCCTTTATAACCCCGACTTTTTCCCTTGGCAACAGGACGACGAAAAACAGAGGGAATCGCGAGTAATTATGAAGAACCCAGAATTAATAAGAGAAAACATTTTGTCTGAATCCCATTGATTCACTTCTATTTTTATTACGTTCCAAACTGCAAAAATATGGTTGAATTCACCAGTCGAAGAAAATGTGGCAAAAATAAAGCACCTCAAACAGTGGAATTTAGGGTCAATAGTTTTTTGCACTCTTTCTTCACTGTGCATCAGTTTTCGTACGCTGTTTAGCGCTGCTTTGTAAGTCTGAGCTCCCGTCGATGATATCCTGTTCTCATTTGAGATGTTGAAAGGAAAAATTGTTTGAAACTGTTACTTTAAAAAAATGCTGGCATAAATCTTACGTACCGGGTTTGGAATAGATGATAAAAAATGCGAATAAGAAAACATGTAGCCAAACGTGAAGAGCGTGGTTGGCCAATTTCTCAAACACACGACGACTACACTAAGGATGGCTCCAGTTACGCTCAGCCATCCGTCGTAATACTAAAAGAAAGCTTAAAGTTATAATAATTCTTTTCAATTGAGCTAGTTTTAATACCTCTCTCTAAATATAGGCCTCCATCCTAAAGGCTCTACCAATTCAATATGGAACGTTGAAACATTGATGAATCTGTAAACAGTCAATGAGAAATTGGAGATGGAGTATTGCGTTTAGCTCGGCGATAATAATGCAACCATATCCACGCCCAAAAGGACTCAATAGGGATATGTTTAATCCTTACAAAATGCCTGGAACAGTGTTGGTGCAGAGATGAGACTGGGCAGAGAGTACAGCTGTAGGTAGCCGCTAAACAACCGGCAAAAATCAAAGAACGGGAAATCGAAATTCGTTCAGTAACCTGACTTCAATTCAATCATTAAATTGGCGTACCTTTTTTAAAAAAAATTAACATCTTAAATAGTGTATTAACATCTTTCTTAGAAACGGTTTTGGAGTCCTCATTCACACATCTCACCATATACCTTATTTCCAGCATTTCATCAATACGAGAACACTGATGTGAATCACATGATGAATCACATAGTGAATAGTCCATTACATTATCTCCGTTTCACCAAACTTTGAATTCCTCGCTGCAGTTCCTTCATGAATTTCATTTCAGATTCAACTTCAGTAATGAGGACTATCCTACAAATGCTTGTCAAATGAATGCTAACTAAACTAAACCACTGTTATCCTTCTAAATGAACACTAAATTTAAGTAAATCAATATTTGTCACAAAGTAATTCTTACATATTGCTGTTGAGGCTGCATGTGGATATGTGCAACATTCCTTCCACTTCAAATAGGTGCTTCCTAGCACTGCCATCCACTGCCAACTGAACAAACACACACAACCCAAACAAAAATTAATGAATCTTGCTAACTATTTACAAACAAATAGCTAAAAATTAACACAAACCTACACACAATAGTAGAGTTCGCACTGAGCCTTTGTAGCGAGAGGACGTGCCACACCGTCTCACAGTGACACCCGTTACCTACAGTAGGCCCCAGGCAAATCATCAGCCTTCCGGCCACAACCTGTCTACCTCACTAGCGTCACAGCTCGTTGTCCCTACCCCCCCAAGTGCCTATTACATCAGAACCGAACCACGTGTTGAATCCATCATGTATCGCTCCAATCTTATGAATAACCGCAGCCCACCCCGTAAAAAACCGTGCAACGATGAAATCAACCTTCCACCAGTGATTATCAAACTAGCGGATGGTAAATCGAGCTTCAAAAACATCTCCATAGCCGAATGAAAAAGGCTACAAGACTACATCATCCAACATGCCGGCGATCCCAAGGACTCTACAGTCCTTACCGGTGGTGACTTAGCAGTCTATGCCCACAACGAGGACCAACAAACCAGCCTACTCAGCCTCAAAGAACTGATGAATAGACCAGTGATCTGCTCGCTTCCCCTCAGCTCAACAACCAACAGAGTAGGTGTTATCTTCGGCGTGCCAACGAGTGATACAATCGAAGACCTGCAAGACGCCCTAACTGACCAAAACGTAACCCACGTAAAAAGACTGCCAATGCGGGGAAACCCAGAAATGCCATCGGAAACTGTACTCCTCACTTTCTCAACGCCCCTACCACCCAGAGTGAAGATAGCATCCCTAAGCTTCCAAGTCCAGATATCGGTCCCCAACCAATATAGATGCCTTAAATGCTGGCGACTAGGCCATACAGCAGCGAGATGCAACGCCACGCAAAGTTGCTACAGAAAATGCGGGAGACAACACCCTCTGGAGCAGGACTGCGTCACAAGGTGCGTTAACTGCCCCAGCCCATCTCACGATTCCAGCCACTACGACTGTCCGGCATACCTGGAAATGAAAAAGATTCTGAAAATGGCGTATTTGGAAGGCATCCCAGTAGGGGAGGCACGCAAGAGGGTTTCTAACCTTACGAGCATATCAGCCCACCGATCGGGTCCACCAACGCACCAAGAAATCGCTCGGACACCAGAGATCAGCCAGCTTAAGGCCCAATTAGAGGCGGTTCAGGAGGAAATGAAGCAGCTCAAAGAGTCAACAATCCCACAGATGAGCAAGGAGATTGAGGACCTGGCCGAAGACCTGCTAGAAACAAAAGAGAAAATAGCAAACTTTAATCAACGCTTTGACACCCTGGAAAAAAAGTCAGTCATTAAATGCAAACAACCAATCGCTCAGGTTCGACAAGCTAGAACTAATGTTAGCCAGCATGACGGTACATCCCCAACCAACGTCTCTGACCCATCCTATAACTGCGGTACATCCAGAAGCCTTTCTCTCAACAGCAAGCCGCCCATCAGGTCACCCACTTCCACGGCGACAAGAGAGCCGCATGCTCAGCGATCCGCTCTCACCATGGGAAAATTCACTGACAGAAGACATGGACCACAGCTGCAGCCAATATGACTAGTTTAACCAATCCGAACTTCAAATGCCTACAATGGAATGTCAGAGGCCTGATAAAAGCAAAACTAGAAGAGTTTCGAAATTTTTTGTCCTTGGTTAACCCAGAAGTTGCCCTACTAAGCGAAACCCACTGGAACAGTGGATTTGCTCCTAAGTTTAAACACCACCACATCCTCAAGAAGGACCGCCTCAACAGATTGGGGGGAGGTGTGGCCATCCTTATCCGTAAAACACTGCACTTCACACCTATTCATCTACACACACGGGACACCGTTGAAGCTATCGATGCCAGCGTTATCTGCACAAACAAAAAACAAATTGACTTCATATCAACGTACGTCCCCAAAGGTGACTGCAAGATGGAAGATATAGAAGACCTACTGAACAGGACCAATGACTTCGTGATCGGTGGAGACTTCAACGGCCATCACTCCTTATGGGAAACCGATACCAACGAAAATAAAGCAGGAAGATCCATCAACGAAGCGCTAGCAAACAGCGACAACGCATGCCTGATAACCCCAGTTAACCTCAACACCCGCATAGACCCCGCCACTGGAAAATCGACAACGATCGACTTGACGTTCACATCACCAGCGCTAGTCACGTCCGCAACAACCATCCCAGGACCCTATATGGGCAGCGACCACCTACCGATAATCACCACCATTAACGCCGCGCCCAGCCGAAGTTCAAACCGCCCCGTAACATGTATAATAGACGAGGACAAGTGGCCCCCATGGAACCAACATATGGACGGGCTCCTCGCTAAACATAATTTCACCACAATTACTGACCCAGAAACGGCTTTTAAAACGCTCATGGATAGCCTCGAGGAAAGCAACGCTAAATACTTCAAAAAAACTGACCCAACAAGGCAACCGGAGGCATGCAAGGACCCAGCGCGACCATGGTGGAATGAAGCATGCAAGAATTTCGTAAAAGCCGCCCGAAGAGCCTTCAGAGAATGGAGAGAATCCCCCCTATCCCTCAGCAAACGCGAAAAATGGAAAAAAGCCGAAGCAGAGAAAAGAAGATCAATAATAAAAGCGAAAAAAGAAGCGTGGAACACCTTTGTCTCCAGCCTGGGCCCCAACGACAAGCCGAAGATGTGGGCATTCGTCAAAAACATGGCAGGCAAGGGCTCAGATTCATTCGCGGATGGCTGCGCTATCATTCTAAACGATACCGTGTACAGCACCCTCCAGGAGAAATCCTAGCTGTTCCTAGAGAACTTCAACAATATCCACCCGAAGAATATCCCCACTAATAGGATCTTCGAGGCCACGATCAGCAACACGATCAACTCACAAAGCCCCAACATACTCAACGACCAGATTACACCAGAGGAGGTCGAGAGAGCCATACCGAAATCCAGAAGCAACGCAACAGGCCTGGACAAGGACCTCATTCAAAATAAGATACTACAGAACCTAAGCAGTGCCAACAAAGCCCACCTCCTACACCTCTTTAATACACTACTATCAAACAAGTTTGTTCCAGCACAATGGAAAACAGCAGTAGTGATTCCCCTCGTCAAACAAGGTAAACCAACTGAAGACCCGAACTCCTACAGACCAGTGTCACTAACTTCATGCCTGGGCAAGACCTTTGAAAAAATCCTATCCAACCGACTTCACTGGTATCTGGAGACCAAGTGCGCCATCAATGTCACCCAGGCAGGATTCAGGAGAGGGTGTAGCACGGCGGACCACATTGCCCAACTAGATAGCGACGTCAAGCTCAGCTTCAACATGAAACAATGCACTGTAGCAACGTTCCTGGACATTAAAAAGGCCTATGACACAGTTTGGATACAGGGACTGATCTACAAGATGGCAAAGATTGGGGTCTCAGGACCCTTCCTAGGCTGGATCCAAGAATTCCTGTCCGGGAGGAGTATGTGCGTCAGAATAGGAAACAATACGTCCCAAACCAGGTCTGTGGAAAATGGAGTACCCCAAGGGGCTGCCCTCAACCCAATCCTATTCAACATCATGCTGATCGACTTTCCTTCATCCACGCCTGAGACAAGAATCCTACTCTACGCGGATGATGTCACACTATACACCCAAGCCAGACGCCCAAAGGATGCAGAATTAACACTTCAACCGGTGCTCGACCGCGTTTACCGGTGGGGTCAGAAGTGGAAATTCACATTCGCTCCCGAAAAATGCGCGATGATGGTGTTCACAAGAGCCTAAAAGAGACGGAAATACCTGGTGCGACTCCAAGCTAAGCCGCACATCAACTACGTGGCTAACCGTGTAAAAAAACAAGACCCTATGTATGCAATAGCCTGGTCCGCAGCGTCACGGACTACGGAAATATAAGAAAAAAATCGTGCGTCATTGGCAGAACGATTCTAAGAACCATCCTGGGGACAAGACAGTCTACGCCGATCGAGATTTTATATGGGGAGAAAAAAAAAAAACCCCACAAAAAAAAAAAAATTTGCCCCCAAAAAAAAAAAAAAGGTAAAAAAAAAAAAAAAAAAAAAAAAAAAAAAAAACCCCAAAAAAAAAAAAAACAAAAACAAAAAAGTGGAAGCCCAGAAGCCCACCCCGGCCATAATCAGAGGGCACTTGGAAAGCAAAGGGATCACCTTATTCCCACCCCAATCCGAGGTACCATCCGAGTACAAACACCCACCTCCCAGTAGACCTCCACCTGGCAGAACCGCTTGGTTTCCCTTGAGCAAAAAGACGGCATTAACATGCAGAGCTAAAACAGTAACTACATTCGCCGCCCTCAACCAGGGAATTCCGGAATCCACAATAAGGGTCTACACTGATGGCTCCAAATCGATGGACACGGACCCGACGACAACGGCCTGCGCTGTCTACTCCCCGACTTTGAATTTTGAAAACGCCTGGACGCTAACCGCAGGCACCAGTGTCTTCTCGGCAGAGCTAATCGCAATCGCCCAAGCGCTAAAACATATCTACAACCTAGACGATCACCCCCTCGAAGTGATGATTTTCAGCGATTCCAGCTCAGCAATAAAAACCATAATGTCAGCAACCCAGACCAACAACGAGGCGGTGAGCGACGCACGTGAGACGATAGCTAGCCTCAAATCGAGCGGAACAGCGACCTCCATAGTATGGATTCCGAGCCATACATGGATAGAGGGGAATGAAAAGGCAGACAGACTGGCCGCAACAGAATGCACCAAACAAAATGGAAACAAGATCGCAAACAATCTTTCAGCCGAGGAAATAATATCCCTCACCAAAGCTAACTGGAGAGACGACCTTCTCTCCACCCTACGACAGTGCCAGAAAAAATGCATCCAAGTAAGAACAAGGTTAGGCGTCATCAAATGGCACCAACACAACAACAGGAAAATATCAACATGCCTGCATAGACTTAGAGCTGGCCACCACTATCTGAACTCGTTCAGGTACAGAATCGATCAAGAATCCGACCCCAGCTGCCGACACGGGTTTGAAGCAACAGAAAACAGTCAACACCTTCTGCTCACGTGTCCAAAACACGAAAACCACAGAACGAGACTACGCTTATTTCTATCGGGAAACCACCTCCCGTTCGAGGAGGACACGATCCTTGGTCTAAATCTCGCAATAGACCCCAGAACACAATTCAAAATCCGCAACCTACTCGCTAATTTCCTGGTGCAATCAGGAGTCATCAACTCAATCTAGGTCCACGAACCAATCTAGCCTAAAGCATACAAACAACAACAACAACAACGAAAAAAAAAAAAAAAAAAGGGATTCTGAAACTCACAGTGTTCTGCCGAATAAAGTTCTTTCGAATAAAAAACGTATTCTGAATAAGAATACGAATAAAATCTTATTCTTTATTTCGAATAAATTTTTATTCGATTTATTCTTATTCTTTATTCTCGAATATTTTTTACCTGTATTTTATTTTTATTTTTTATTCGATTATCCAAAATTTAAATGGAAAAATCGAATAAAAAATAAAGTTCCTCTAAGTTTAAAAATCTTTGTTTCCGCTAGCCGTTGCTCTTTTGTTTGGAGTTATTTTTTCCGTTTAGCCATTGAAAATGTCATGAGGCCAATAATTGTCTGCTACTAGCACACTCTTGAATTAGTGATACTACTTCTGGAAGAACTTAAAGTATAAAACTAAGCTGTTACGTTTACGTATTAAAGTGTATCAAATCTTGCAACTGGAATTAGGCATTTCGGTAATAAAATTATCAAATAATGCCATTTATTTTTATAATTGAATGCTAATACAATAGGGCTACTTGAATTTTGAATAGGTGTGACTCGTGTGAGTGTAAGACAGGTGTGAGCTGTTCAGGAACGTGGAGTCATTTGACTGGAAGTGTAATTGGCTGATTGCTTGTCATCATGGCATCAGTTTCAACACCAAGACAAGCTGGAAATAGTTCTGAGTATGATTCAGAGGTTGCCAAAGGTATATCTCCAGAGGATGATTCAGATGAAAGTTCAGCTCTAGATAACTATCCCGAGTCTGAAGAAGCAATTTTACCAAACTCTACTGCGCCAAGTGCTACAGCTGTATCCGAAGATGAATCAGATGGAAACAAATGGTACAACAGTTTAAGTTTGTCATACTTTACTTTTGGAGCTCAACTGAAGAAAACACGTCCAATGCCACATGAAAATATTAAAGGGCAATGCAAGAAGTGCAACAAAACTGTTTCTGGTAGGATTTCTTCTACGACTAATTGGATTAATCATCTTAAAAAGGTAACATACCTCCTAGATTATGGCATCTTATTTACTGATCTAATTATGATTATATTCAGGCACACCCTACACTTCATACTGGTTACATAAAAGACAAAGAACTGAAGCGAAATCTAGATCCCTCAAATCCTGTTCCTGCTAAAAAGATAGCTGGAAGACTAAAGCGAGAAAGAACAAGACAATCAAAGCTTGAATTTAAGTCGGCCAAAACACCATCACGTTTGCCAGCATTTCTTCAAAAGAAAATAGATGTCTTGATAATGAATTATGTCATTAGTAATGCCAGACCGGTGAGTACCGTCGACGACACAGCTTTTATGGCCATGATCATTGGTCTAAATTCCAAAGCCAGTGTTATGGGGGCCAAAAAGTTGAGAAGAATGATTGAAAATGAGCGAAAAGTATTTGAAGAAGAAGTAACTGCGGCCATGAGCTCGGTTGCCAACGTCTGTCTTACTGCGGATATGTGGTCAACGACTCACCGTAGCTGGATTGGGATGACATCCCATTGGTTACATGAAAAAACTCTGGAGAAGAAATCGGCGGCGCTTTGTTGCAAGAGAATCAATGGTCAGAAACTAAATGTTATAATTGAACTATGCCCAAAACTAACATTTTAATAAATAGGAAGCCACACGTATGATCTTATATCTGGACTTATTGAAGAACAGATCAACAAATTCAAAATTGGTGGAAAAGTGGTCTGTATTGTTACAGATAACGGTGCCAATATAAGAAAGGCAGTGAGATCGATGCAGGATTGTGCAGAACAAAGAGAGAATGCTCGTCGACTGGATTCCATGGAAGCTGCGAAAGCTAAACGGCAAGAAAAGGCAGGGAATAAATCTGGGAAAATCAAGGCTAAGAAAGTGAAGCAATCAACAAGTGAAAGTGAATATTCCATTAAAGCACCGAAATACTATATGCCATAATAATTAATTTGTATTTTTGTATCTCAAATGCTAGACAATCCTTCTAAAACCAACGAATCAATGATGGAAGTTGACGACACCGAAACGGAGGTCGATGACGATATGGTTTATTTAGATTTGGATATTGAATTGGATGAGGACTTCATTGAAAATGAAATGCGAGAGCTATCAGTAGCCGAAATTCTGAAAGAAGTTGTGGTAGCAGCAACATATGACTATGATATTCCTGCTAAACTATGTGAGGACATCCCATGCACCTCGCATTCGTTAGACTTAGTAGCAACCGTGGAATAAGTTTTTGACGCTATTCGACCAGTTACTTTCAAAAGTAGTCATGAATAAGCTTTTGGAAAACTTAGAAAAATATGGAACTTGAGTAATAGAAGCATTCAATCGTCCGAAATTATTTACAATGACTTGGGTAGGCATTCTCTAATATTAAAGCTATTTCTAAAAACAATTTGCTTATACTAATAGTTTGTTTTCTCACGTATCACAAATTACAGGTTGCCAACTAAAAACTCCTGTAGTTACTCGCTGGAACTCGGAGTACGATTCCGTTATCTTCATAATGGAGCAAGATCAAGTAAAACTTGACGGAGTTTTCAAGAAACTGAAGCTCGTACCTCTGAACGTCGGTGATCGCATACTCTTGAAAGAGTATCTAGCTGTAATGGGTCCCATAGCTATTTATCTTGATGTGATGCAAGGAGAAAGGAACACCTATCTGGGATGCGTGATCCCTTGCATAACAAAGATTAAATCAGCTATAGCAAACGTGACAGATATCGCTCCCAATGGCTATGGTGCAAACATTCGACGTGGACTTATGAATCATATAAACCGGAGGTAAACACTTTGCCACATTACTGACATAAGTTCTAGCTTTACTTTTCCGCTGCCATAAAGATAAAACTTTCATTAAACTTTTTTTTTACGACTAAAATATAGGTTTGATCCCATTTTAAAAAAGGAGTCTTTCATGCTTGCAACTGCCCTCCACCCACGCTTCAAACTCAATTGGATTCCTAAAGAAGACGAGGAATTGGCCTCTGATGTTCGTCGTCTTTTGGAGCAAAAACTTGAAGAATTATGCCCTTTAGATTCAACTACAAATGTCAGGGCCCAAACTAAAACAGATGATCTTCTTTATATCCCATCAAAAGCTACCCCATATATGAACGAATTAGATTTGTTTATGGTTGACCCGGATATTAATTTGGAGTCACTTCACAAATATCCACGGATCAAAGCTCTTTGTCTTCGATTCAACACAGCACTTCCGTCAAGCGCTCCTGTTGAACGCTTGTTTAGTGCAGGTCCGCTTATTTTAACTGCAAGACTAAATCGTCTATCTGACGAATTCTTTGAAACGCTGTTAATCTTGAAAATCCACAAAAGTGTTTAATTCGATTTGGACTTGTTTCAATATTTTTTCCGTTTCCGTTTTCTACTGTTCCATGAATCTGGATTCCGTTGATTTTGAAGTTTTTTTTGTTTGATTTGATTGGACTGGCTGTGTCACCAAAATAAAGAAATCACTTGCTTAATTATTTACTTTTAATTGTTTTTAATTTTATGATTCAAAAATCGAAACATCATCCTTAAATTAAGAAAATCATTAGAATTTATTTTATTCGAAAATTTATTCGAAAATTTATTTGAAATACGAATAAAAATAAATTTTATATTTTTATTCTTTATTCTTTATTCTTCATTTTTTATTTTTATTCTTTATTCTTATTCTTTATTCTTATTCTTTATTCGATTCAATTTTCATTTTATTCGTATTCATATTCAAATAAATTTTTTCCTTATTCGGCTGAACACTGGAAACTCACCATCTAGTTGAGGTGACCACGACTACTGCCATCAGGAAGGGAACCAGATCCATGCATCCCAGAAAGGCGTTACCACTGTCAACGCAAGCAATGGACTATATAAAGAAAAAAAATAAAATCAGTATGTTGTCAAACCAAAACCTGTAACAATATACCACCAGCCTCAATGGACTCACAGGAGTAGCAACGCACAGAGCCAGAACAGCAAGTCACTAGCAATATTTCACCCCCTTCAAGTCAAAGCAATCGACCAACCTAAGAAAGGAAAGAAATTAGCACTCCATCAAAACAAAAATTAGAAATATATACCACCAGCCTCTCACATGGCCATTCCGGCAGTAAGCAACAGCAAGAAACAGCCACAACGAGCTAGAACGACGAGCCACAACGATGAAATAAGCCCAAGGAAGATCGTCACGGATACGTTGGTACACGACTGGAGTAAACTTTCACAATTGGAACCAAAAACACTCACCAAACAGCATCGTCACAGCAACAAACAACTCAATCAAGATCGCCTGCAAGAGGAAAAGTAATTATGCATCTAAATAGACGTTATCCTAACTCAATCCAAGCGAATCTCCCGTATCACAAATACCACCGTCGTGACGCCTTCAACAAATCCAAGAGACTGTCGCACTAGTACTAGTACCCCAACGCTACCGCCAGAGCACCTCCCAGTACCAACGAACACCCATCTACTCCAGCCTCCAGTACAATCCACGTCCGCCAGATGACCGAGAGGCAATACCAAAACAACATCGCTGTATCAAATTAAAACTACTCTCCTCCCTCCCCCCCACCCCCCAACTTAAATGTAATAACCCAAATGCCGCCTGCGTACGCCGGTTCGAAAGGGCTTCTCTGCGTAGAAGCCCAGTGCTGCACAACCAGCACAGCACCCATTTCTAATACAATACAATACAATACACACAATAGTAGCAGCAACATTCGATAATATACAACGTTCAACTAAAGCACTGACAAGGGAACTGGTGTCGACTACCACTGCGACAGATCGAAGCTGGGGGGGCTGGTGTCGGTTGATACTACGACACTGGCCCCCCCTTACTTGAATGATTTTAAGAGAGGGGGGCCTGGTGTCGTATGCCTACACGACAAAGGCCCCCCCGCTTCTATTTCCAGGGGGGGCTGGTGTCGCCCTCTTCGCCGACTGTAGTCCCCCTTGCAAAAACGGTGGGGGCCAATGTCGGGGGGGACTGGTTTCGGGGGGGCTACTGTCGGGGGGATGGTGTCGGGGGGGCTACTGTCGGGGATGGTGTCGGGGGGCTACTGTCGGGGGGCTCGTGTCGGGGTACCTTCCGGGGCCACTGTTGGGGGGTCCAACTCCAATGTCCGCATGCCATGGCAACCGGTTTGCCTTCTATGGCAATCCGTTTTATCCGCAAAAAAATTTTTGTTTTGTTCCCCCTTTTTTTTTATGCTTTGTCCATCTAGCGGTCACAACTTTAAACCCCCTTTTATTGTCTTGTAGACAGACCAGTCTTACAGAGCTGCAAATTTTCTTTGCAGGAGTACGTAATAAGACGTAAATGCTATGCTGTAGTTAGTTAGTTTATTTTATTAACATTTTTGCAATTTCATAATATAATACACATTCTAAGTAGGGCTGTGGCCCGGACCAAATGGGACGGGTTTTTTCTTAAAGGGTTAAAATTAACGGGTTTTTTTCCTTAAAGGGTTTTGAACCGGGTCGACGATCCAAAAAAAAATGTCCCGTCCCGCTTGACCCGTGGGTCAGAAAAAACAACCCGGGTCGGGTCATGTCCCGCGTAATTATCGGGTCAAATGCACTTTTCTTCTCTTCTTTTCAGTTTCGTCATCAGACTCAACCATTACAACGTTTATATTTGGAAAACTTCTTTTTTTGCAAGCAGCATCGCCTGATTGATAGGATTTAGGTACATTTGGACGTTTTCTGCGAATGGTGGCCAATTTTCAAAACGATTTTTTCCACTATCCACAATATCTTTACATTTTTTTACAATGAGCTAGAACTTGAAGTAGGAAAGCATAGCATTTTAGCATAGTCTCCAGCAGTTCAAAACTATATGTGATTTTGTTTGGCATAGAATTGTGTAAAACTGGTGTAGAAATTGTGGAAAGTGAAAAAATTGTTTTGAAAATTGGTCACCAGTCGCAGCACTATATTGAGACAAACGTCCCGAGGCGCCTGTGGGTTGGTGACTTGGTGGGAGGACCTAAATTCCCAAGTACGCATAGAGATACCCCGATTCCTGACCGTTACTGTAGATTGCTATGTTTTTAAGCTATTCTGCTTTGTTGACTGTATCTTAGCGTAAGAGTTAAAAGCTTCTTTGTCTTACTACTAGATGGCGCCACATCTCGGGTTAGCCCGAGAACCCCTTGAACCGTACCAAAACCCGTCCCGAAAAAAAAAATGTCTTAAAGGGTTTCCTTTTATCGGGTTTTTTTTTCCTTGGCCCGGGATCTGACCCGGGTTTTCATGACCCGGGCCACAGCCCTAATTCTAAGCTTGTTGAAAATTATTTTGCAATGCCATGGCAATAACGCACTCAAATTAAAAAATTATTTCTGGACTAAATTTCTGCGGATTCACACAAACGTGTAGTATACTAACAATGTTTGCTTTTGCTTCAATTATTGTTTATTTCTTAATTATTCTTTATTTCTTCCATTGTTATTTATGCTTTTTTTCATTACAACATTCGCCAGCCGGATAATAGTGCGCGTGAAAGTGAAATTCTTTCGTCGTTGATTGCACATGCGTGTGAACATATTATGGTGATTCTGACTGCATATTTCGATTCAGCGTGAAAAGTTGAGTCAAGAGTGTAATTTCCATTCATTTTGGCGGCAGCCTGCGGGATTTATTTTTTTGCGATCCATTTTTTTTCCAGAAAAAGTCCGCCCTGTTAAGGTATGCGAATTACTGTGCTTTTTCCTTTTTTTAAAAAATTTGTTGTAAACTAATAACTCCTGCAGGCTAGCGCTGAACTACCGCTGGTGTCGTGCTACCACACCACACCAGCCCCCCACATGCCCTGCGAAATTCAATCGAGATCCAGTTGAGGTGCTTTCCCGTTATTTCATTACATCACAATGTTTCTTAAATGTTTCCGTATTGATTACAGCGGTTCTTCGGCATTTCTTGGCAATTGACGGCCACCCAACATGCACTTCTTGACTGCATCTCTTCCGCATACTTTCGTTGTATAATTCGTCTACAATGGACGTAAATGGAGGGAATGCCGATAAAGAGGAAAAATACTGTTTGTTAGTTGAATATAAAGATTGTCTGTTGAAAAAATTTAAAGAAGACAATGCAGCTTCCAGAAGCACAAGAGAATCCCTTAGAGATTTACTGTTAGAAAAACTGAGCCTACGTTTTGTAGAAGATATCGAAGACGAACCTGCAGAAGTAGGAATAAATGAAGAGAATTGTAATGAAGAAGTTAACGAAATACTGTCAGACGAAACATTGGAAAACATCCATAATGATGCGTTCGTATTAGAAGATGAAGAAATTAAGGATGTTGATCTGAATCGTGATGCTATGGTGTTTGGAGGTACAAAGAACCAAGGAATCTACGATATGGTTGGATACGTGTTGTATAGTTGCTGCCGGCATATCTTGAAATGCCAAGACAGCAAGTCTCTTCTTGAAACCGAACAACATTTAATCCCAGAAAATTTATTCCTAACAGCAGATCATACCACCAGGAGGAGTTATGGTGGTCTGAAATATTCATCGATTGCCATGTTCAAAACTTTCAAAGAAGTATAGAAAATTGTCTCAGGCCATTTCCAATCTAACATTCATTATTACGTTAGGAATAGCTATGAAAAGTGTTTTGTCAAAGATTTCAAAGTTAAATTTAATTAATATTAGTTGTGAAAAACATCAACATGTTTTACCTCATCTAGTCTTCAAATACATTCAAATCCGTTTTCACTTTGAAAGTAAACGAGTCCGTAATCCTGAATTGTCAAAGACAAATTCCAGGGGTAAGGCTTTTGGAAAACACGTTAGATTTATTTGATAATTCTCGTTAATTTCAGTATCCCGTCCTATCATTTGCAATCCAGAAAGAAATAAAGATCTCAGGCATAATCACAAATTTACAAGTTTTTTTAATGTTTTCCTTCAGCAGACAAATACTCAGTGTTTTTTTTATTGTTTTCCCACAGCAGACGAATACTCAATATGTCAGTGAATGTTTCCAAAATGAAATCGGTGGACCATGATCCACAGTAAAGTTAAGGCAGAAGCCGCTGGGAGCACTACGGTCTACATGGGGTTTTTGGTCTCAAAGCCTTACCGTTTGTGTTGCAGGCGCTCGTTTACCATCCTGTATACTATGCCCTGGTTCCTCCACTATGGCTATTTTCCCTCTCAGAAAAGGGGTATCTTCTTGCGGGGAATACTTTACAAAAAAGCGAGGGTTTTGGGTCAGGGTGGTCGGGGCGTATGAGTGATTTTCTGCCTGGTGGGACTGCCATCTGTCGAAAAATGAGTTTCTGCGTGGAGAGTGAAACAACACACCCGCAAGAGGCGCTCCCACCGGGCGGAAAATCAATCTTTCGCCCCGATCACCCCGACCCAAAATTCCGGTTTCATACGGCGGTTTTATACGGTTTGTACAACACAGTAAGTCGGAAATTCTATTTAATACGAGTTGTATTTTTTTAGAAATCGCTGCAAAAACTTTCTCAATCATTTTTTACCAATGTTTTCAATAAAAAATTCAATCAGTAGCTTCTTGGACACCAAGTCAACATCGTCGAGCAAACAGACTCTATACCAAGACCGAAAATACGAGGGCTTTTACAGTTAGTGGGTTAAGACTCATTCGAGCAATTCGAAAACCATCTTCATGCCCGTACCACATACGACAAACAATTTCTTGCAATAATTGCACTCAGCTCAGAGATAACCAGAGATTGGATTTCCCTCTCTGTAGCAGATATAAAATGTGGGGAAGCCATGGGGAGAAAAATAGCTAACGAAATCAACACTGCATTGTACACGGACAACACAGTTTTATTACCAGGCATTGTCAAAATAGTAATACAAAAACATTTTAACATCAAGTTTTAAATAATCAAAGGCAATCTTCATCAGTTTAGGAGAATGGAAACAAATCCTTTAAGAATTGTAAAAACAAATATTTAAAAATTAAAATAGGACGTTTTATTCGAATAACGAATAAATTTTTGAATAAAAATGGAATTAAGGCCATTAAAAATAGAAAATATTTTCACTAAACAGCAATCAAAATGAGATTTTTTCCGAACAAAAATAAAATTACTAATTCGAAATTGTATTCGAAATTATACAACTTGGAGTTACAACGAGTAAGAATAACGAATACGAATAAGGAAAATTTTTATTCGACGAATAACGATTAAATCGAATTTTTGCGTTATTCTATTCGCAAATTTATTCGAAAGTTTTATTCGACAGAACACTGGGAAATTCACGTTTGAAACTGCAAAACCGAGTTCAAACATCGGTAAACGGACTCAAATCTGAATTATTTCGAGCCATTATACGCCATTTTACTTACGTGTACAGGAGAAAGATGGCACCCATTCAGTTGGATTCACACCAGTTAGTGGAAACGGATCCATTGGTAATGACTCAAAGTATCTCCAGGTGATGACCGCTTATCAAATCTCTATCTAAATTATTTATCAAAATATTTTTTGTTTTGTCCCGGAAAAATGCGCGTTTTGAAAATAAGGCGAAAAAGAGGCGTGTTTCATGGGCGGTGAGTGGAAAGCATCAATCGTCTTGATCGATACGATTGTTAACATTTGCCGCAATGAAATTTACCAAATTATCGTTGAACGCAAAAGATCGATTTGTTTATAAAGTGTTTTCAATCGATCTTTTCCCATTTTTTGAATTTAAAGGCACGTAGACTTTAGACCCCTTCGACATAAGACCCCAGGGGGGTCGACCGTAAACCCCTACGTTAAGACGCAAGACCCCCAACATAAAAAAAATCTATATTTTTTTAATTAATGGACAACGCAAAACCCCTAGCCCCCGACGCAAGGTCCCTGTGTCTTTTTTTTATTTAATGTAACCCCTTCTTAAGACCCCGTGCCTTAAAATGTCTTCATATATTACTGACTTTAAGTCCCTGTCCCCCGACACAATGTCCCTGTATTTTTCGCCATTAAATATTATCCCGATTCAAGACCCCGTTTTCCAAAATGTGCCATTAATTCCTAACTTTATACCCCAGACACAAGTCCCCGTAATTTTTGCAAACGAAATATTTTCCCGACCAAAGACCCCATGCTTAATCATGTTATAGTAACATCTACTTGAAGCCCCGCTTTAAAACCCCCGAAATTTTAAATTTACCTATATTTATCGTAGAGCCTGCAAAGAAGGACTTCAAAGGGCCTATAGATCAGGCGGGGTCATAAGGAGTATCGTGAAGAAGCTAATTGCCCTCGCATTGCTACCGTCGAATTGAGCCTACGAAGGATTCCAGGCAAAACATAGTGATATAATTGGGTTTAATCCATGGAAAAATTTAACATTTTTCTCATTGCAGACTATAAGACACCGTACCGAAAATGCTCTTCTTGCCGAGAATTTTCCAATATATGGGAGGATATTGGTTCACAAACCAAGGCCCTGAACGTTTTTGCGTCTCTGGCGACGATCATCGAACCAACAATGAAGTTTAATCCTTTAATCGCTTGTTCAACGCACGTTGCGGTCCGCATCATCAAAATTTCTGGTCTTTCATACGTAAATTTTTACACATGTTTGCAATTTGTTTTCTAATTTTACTATAAATGCGTTCTTTTCCTCATTCACTAGAACATATTCAAGAATTTAATGAAAATACAGAGAAGGACTTCATTGCAATTCGGGCAGCACAGCAGATTTCGTCGACCACAACGTTTGGTAAACAAGCGACGCGACCGTAACATCAAGACCTTAACGGAACAGCTAACATCCGGCGCAATTCAGATATATGAGTTTTTCGATGTGGCGGGTAGAATTCTTCGAACCCGATCAGGTAACTCTATTCTCTGGCAATGGTTAAATTCAACTAGACTACTTTGTTCTAATCTGTTATAACAGCCTTGTTCTTTTTTTTTCTAGCTTGATAGAACGGCCGATGTACTGGCCCGTCCAGCGCCAGAAAATGACGATCTAGAGGGCCTGGCTGGTATAGTTGCTGAAGAGCCAGCTCCAGTTCATCGTCAACCTGTTCGTAGACGCCGGCTGTCAGCTGAAAATGTCGATGAACGGTTCGGCGCCGTGGGCGCCCAGGTCGAATCCTCATTGAAAATTTAAATGAGGGTAACGAGCCACTACGTCGACCCCGAGGCCGCCCACGCCAGTTGCAAATTCCGGGAGGAGCCTTTGCGGAGCTTGCTGCTGCAGAGCTTCCGGCTCCAAGACCTCGAGGTCGACCACGTCGCACTCCGGTTGCGGCTGCCGCTGCTCTTGGGGTTGTTGAGCCCGTAATTGTTACCCCTGCTGTTGTTGAGCCTGTAATTGTGGCCCCTCCTGTTGTTGCTGCTGACCATCACAATCCTCAGCCAGCGCACATTTGTGATACTTGCACCATCAATCCAAAGAATAAAATTTTTATTTCTTGTGGGCACACGGTCTGCCACCAATGTGCCGAGCAGCTTGAGAGATTTGCCCGCAATCCCTGCTTTTATTGCCGTACTCCAGTCGCTCAAATTTTCAATTAATTTCCCTGAATTACTTTTATTTATTCATCAGTATGATCTGTTTTCTTTCCTCATCTGACCCATAAAATGAAATTCGAATAAAAACAAATTTAGCTATCCGTAATCCGTTTTCTGTTCAATAACTTTTGCTAAAAATGCCTGGATGTATTAATGATTGTTTTAAGATCCTTTTAAAGGATATTTTAAAGCTGAAGTGTGCGATCTATTCTCGAGTCGGTAATCCCTACAAATGATGCCGCTTTGTTTAAGTGTGGCAGAAAAGATGGTTTTGAAAAAGAAAATTTTTTTAGGTAAATTTAAAATTTCTGGGGTTTTAAAGCGGGGCTTCAAGTAGATGTTACTATAACATGATAAGGCAAGGGGACTTTGGTCGGGAAAATATTTCGTTTGCAAAAATTACGGGGACTTGTGTCTGGGGTATAAAGTTAGGAATTGTTGGCACATTTTGGAAAACGGGGTCTTGAGTCGGGATAATATTTAATGGCGAAAAATACAGGGACATTGTGTCGGGGGACAGGGACTTAAAGTCGGTAATATATGAAGACATTTTAAGGCACGGGGTCTTAAGTCAGGGTTACATTAAATAAAAAAAAGACACAGGGACCTTGCGTCGGGGGCTAGGGGTTTTGCGTTGTCCATTAATTAACAAATACAAATATTTTTTTTATGTTGGGGGTCTTGCGTCGCAACGTGGGGGTCTAAAATAGACCCCCCTGTGGTCTTATGTCGAAGGGGTCTAAAGTCTCGCTCCCAATTTAAAACTTTGGGACTTAATTTTTGAGTGGTAAGTTTGGGACTTAATTTTTGGAGCAAGTTTTGAGTCTATTTTTATTGGGTTTTATAAAAATATTAAAAAAATATAATAAATTATGGTTTTAAAAATCATTCTTAATGGTTAATAAATGGTTGTGTTCATTATTAGTTTTGAGATCGAAGCTTTAGAAATCGATCTCTTCCCATTTTTTGACAATGTTTTGATCGCCGGGCCCGGGCCTGGGCCGATTGATCGAAAATCAAATCAAATGTTTTGATCGGACGGCAAGTCTAGCTTCATAAAGTATACCCCTACACATGCCATTTCACGTTCCAATCATGTCGATAACGTTCTGGTGGATTCTGTGACTAAACTTGCTGTTCTTTTAAATATATTTGAAATGAAATTGAGAAATAAATGAAGAATTTTGTTTAATATTTGGCGTTTAAAAATTAATTGCAAAAATAAATAAACAATTCATTATTGTAAGGATGCGTTGCGTAGAATTTCACCATTGCCATCATCAAACCGATTATGACTATACATTCCGTTGTTCCCAGTATTATGGCTTATGCAAGTTATTATGTCTGAAAGTAAAAGATTCAGATTGATAAAAACGTACGTATCATGATAGTCCATGGTGCTGATGGCGGAGGAGCTAAAGCTGCCTGCGTAAGTAGACATGTATAATTTCGAAATATTCTCACTACGCTAGCGTAACAACAACGAGGCTATTTTGAGGCTTAGTATAGAGGCAGGTAATATTGACTTAACATGTAATGATTTTCCAGGTGTAGTGTGACAGCTATGATTCGGCGTTCAACATAATTTCTTGCAAAACCAATTTAGATCCCCTATTGTTCAGAGGACATAGAGTAGTAAAATTCGTGGTTTCATTTTCTTTGCCGTTATTGCTCAACATGATGTAAGCACTTCTATTTTTTTTTTTTAAGATTAGACTACCATTTGTTATTGGTTTTGTACGTGGGTTTGATCGAGAGCTTGATAGCTACATGAAGTATGACTTAGCAAATTCTTAGCCATTCTTCGGGATGCTATGCTAATGTGCGGAGTCTCCTGATAGGAATTTGTACATCCCGACAAAAAAAGATACTGATACAAGGAAGAAGTTCTACTTCGGATTGCACCATCGGTCTTTTAACGAAGTTGAGTTTTTTGTCGCTAGGGAACGCTAGGGTACATGACGCGATTCACCACGCCCAAATCTATCCCGCCATTCTTATTATTTTTGTGAAAGACTATGCGAACGCGTTCGGCCTTAAATAGTCAAGCGTTTGGTATTCGCTGCACCCACTGAAGGTGAGTCGACCTACCAAATCAACCCAAAGAATACTCGCATCTCAAATTTAGTTTACATTCACAAATAGTAGTATCCTGAAGTGCGTTTATTGGCTGCTGGGTTTTAACGTTAATCATTTTTCGTGAGAGATCGGCCGAGTGGTGTTTTGCCTTGTGTTTCGTGAAGGGACAACGAGTAGGTCGTCCTCTTGAAGGGAAGAACATTAACGAAAATGCTGAAAACAACAGTCGGACAAAGTAAGTGTAGGAAAAACATTTTAAAAATATCATAAACTAAATAGATAACTGTAAGCTGTGCAATAAAGTCTTGGTTTTCAATGTGCTCTTGAAAATACTGCTTCCGTTTGCGTTAATTGTCAAAAATCTGACTTATCGATCGGGAACCTGATGACGTCACGTACCCTTGTCTGAGGAATATTGAATCCTCTCTACATTTCCATTTAGGGTTTTTCTTATTGGTTTAGAGGTTTTCAAAAGGCTATCATAATCTGATTATTGGAAATTGGAGTTTGGACGAAGATTTTTTTTGTGTTTTTTGCTAATGTGGCTAAAGTAGATTCTTTTGTTTCCATTCAATACAGAGATTATGCAAGATGTCATCCGGTCCAATAGGAAGACTTCAGGAACTGGAGGAGGAACAGACTGGCGTATTCTTTTGGTGGATCAACTTTCAATGAGAATGGTTTCGGCATGTTGCAAAATGCATGAAATAGCTAGTGAAGGAATCACATGTAAGTGTCCTGTTTACATTTATGTATTGGTTAGACACTAAAGAGTCTTAGCAACATTTTCGTTCTAGTGGTAGAAGATCTTAACAAGAAACGCGAGCCTTTGCCTGCCATGGAAGCTATCTATCTGATTACTCCATGTGATAGTTCTGTTAGAGGATTGATGAATGATTTCCTTTCGCCGAGCCGTGCCAAATACAAGTGTGCCCATGTTTTCTTCACTGAAGGTATACGTTTTGTGAATTGGCTTTGTTGCAATCTAACCTTTTTTTCTTCAAGCGTGTGCGGAGGAGTTGTTCAATGAAGTTTGCAAACATCCAGTATCTAAGTTTATAAAAACTCTGAAGGAAATCAACATTGCGTTCCTCCCTTATGAGTCGCAGGTAATTTCTTTTTATCGTCATCTAAGTGATTGGCGTTTCATAATCTTACTTTTTGTTGCAGGTCTTTTCGTTGGATAACCGCGATGCGTTTCAGTACTATTTTAATCCGCAGAAATCGCAAGGTCGTACAGCGGAAATGGAACGCACTGCTGAACAGATAGCAACCCTTTGTGCTACTTTAGGCGAATATCCCACTATTCGCTACAGAGTGTTAGATAGATTCATTTTGTTCGATATAAATTCTTTTTCTAGCTATCAACATCTTTTTTTATTTCTAGTGACTATGATCGCAACGCTGAGCTAGCGCAACTGGTCCAACATAAACTGGATGCCTATAAAGCTGACGAGCCGACCATGGGCGAAGGTGGGTCTCACTGTGTTTCAAAACGAGATATTCAAGTTTAATCGCATGAATCTATTTAGGTCCTGAAAAAGCACGTTCCCAGCTTATTATCCTTGATCGAGGATTCGATTGTGTTTCTCCGCTGCTTCACGAGTTGACTTTGCAAGCTATGGCGTACGATTTGCTTCCAATTGAAAACGACGTTTATAAGTTCGTAGCACGATAAATTTTTGCACACAAAAAAAAAACATACTAACTTTCTATTATGACTCAGATACGAAAGTACAGCTGGTGGGCCGGAGAGGGAAGTATTACTTGATGAAAATGACGATTTGTGGGTTGAATTGCGTCATCAGCATATAGCGGTCGTCTCGACGTAAAATATTTCTGTTTGGTTGATGTCGGTAATGTAAGGGTTTAAAAAATACCTTTTTTTATAGAAATGTTACGAAGAATATGAAAAAGTTCACGGAATCAAAGCGAATGCCAGCAGGCGACAAGTCTTCTATGAAAGATCTATCCCAAATGATTAAAAAGATGCCCCAATATCAGAAAGAGTTGTCCAAATATGGAACCCATCTTCATCTTGCGGAAGATTGTATGAAGTGCTATCAAGGAAATGTTGATAAGTTATGCAAAGTGGAGCAGGTACTTGCAATTTAATTGATTCGATATATATATATATAGAACAATTATTCCCTGTTTGAATCTTTCTTAAATTATGTTTTCGTTTTAGGATCTAGCCATGGGTACAGATGCCGAAGGAGAGAAAATCAAAGATCACATGAGGAACATTGTGCCAATTCTTCTAGACACTAAAGTCAGCAATTTTGATAAAATCCGAATCATTCTGCTTTACATTCTTTCCAAGAACGGTATTTCGGAAGAAAATCTTACCAAGCTGATTCAGCACGCCCAGATTCCACCTAACGAGCGTAGCATCATTATTAACATGGCTTTGTTGGGTCTCAACGTTGTAGTCGACGTAAAATAAGAATTCCTACTGAGTTTAAGTATCAATTTTAATTTTGACTGTCGAATTGTGATTTCTAGGGCACTCGAAAGAAAATCCATCAGATCACTCGAAAGGAACGCATTACAGAACAGACTTATCAAATGTCCCGCTGGACTCCTATCCTAAAGGATATCGCAGAAGATGCTATAGAAGACAAATTGGATCAAAGGCATTTCCCATTCCTGGCTGGACGCCCTGCTGCCCCTGTCTCTCGAAATGCCCCACCAAGGTAACCACTTCGTGTATTCAATTGTCACATAGAAATCATGTGTATCTTGTTTGTTTCTTTTTTTCTGACCAGTGCACGGTACTGGCATAAAGACAAATCCCAGCAGCATGTGAGGAATGTTCCTCGCATAATAGTTTTTGTAATGGGTGGAGCCTCGTATTCGGAAATGAGATCCGCTTACGAAGTTACGAATGCCGTCAAAAACTGGGAGGTCATTGTCGGTTAGTACCTTTTGCCATAATTTTTTTTAAGCAAATCACTAATTGTATTTTGAATTGGGAATTTCTTTGATTTATTTGCTCGTAGGTTCAACTCACCTTTTGACTCCGGAGAGCTTCCTTAATGACCTTAAGGAACTAAGTAACGGCAACTGAAACGTTTCACGCTTTTTGGACGAATAGGGGAAACAAAATCGCATAGTACATCGGTTGTCTCGTGGAAGCAAAACATCGTCAAACGTTGTTTAAAATTTTTGTGTTTGTAGCCTTCTTTTGATGCCCGATTGTTGTCCTTAAATCCGTAATCGACGGAATTCGTGGTCGCGCTTCGGCGCCCTACGTCTACTCCCAGTTTTTCTATTGGATCCTTTACGTACTTTCTAATCCTTATTATCGTTACTATTAAAGCTAGTATTTAATTATTGTATCACGCATCATCTGAGCTTTACTAGCTTACAGTAGTTGAGTATTTGGCATTTGGAACTGTTTTATTGATCAGTCTTTAGATGTGATTGCAAACCCATTTACTGATTTTCGCAAAATGTGCGGTCATACAGTACGTTAGTGTCCTAGTCTATGACGGCAAAGTGCGGATGTTTTTCCCCCATCATAACTAGTCGCATTCATCCCTATCTAAAGTCGCTTCCTATTATCTCACATTTCGGCGTAAGTTTTTGAGCATTATTATTCACATAACATTCCATAAATCCGTGTTCGTTCAACCCTAGTACTTGTCGAAAGGCGTTGTAATTAGGTGGGTAATACGTAGACGGAACCTTGGCTCCGAGTTGCTGTAGATTGGATCACCTGTTTTATTAGCATTGGTTCATCGATTGTTGTTTAAATGAGTAAAACAAAAAAAAATAAAATAAAAAATACAACGTGCTTTCGAAAGTCTAGATGCGTCACTCTCAATATGCTGAGACAAGAAAAGGTAACAAATTCCAAAATTAGAATGTATGAGAAAAGGCAACAAATCATTTAAAATCTACTGTATTTAACCACTTTTGCTTTTAGCTTCATATTGTCATCAGTTTCTTTTCATACTGATGCTGTATACGTTCGTACCACCCCTACGTTGCTGCAATTTACTATTGCATAACGTTCTAGTCCCTGTCGATCGCAATGTGGTTTCTGCAGTGGTAAAAATTTCGATATTTACATCGCAGCAAGGGAACAAACAAAAAATGAACAACACTCGTGAACCCCAAATGAAAAGGAGAGAGAGAAAAAAAGGGCAGAATCATAAAAAACGATCTAGAGCAACGAAGCTTTTTGTATTGTTCTATATGACAGACCTGTTATTCAATTGAGCAACAGCTGCTGTATGTGCCTATTATGATTATTAAGATGCACCTAAATTTATGTCTAGGGGGGGATTGGGGCTAAGCGAAGGAATTCTTTGCTCAGTTGCGCTCGTTTAACCACCATAACCAAAAGTCAGGAAAAAAAAATTAAAAATGGCGATATTGGAGGACGACTTAAAAGAAAAGACAAGAATCTAACGACAGTATGAAGATATCAATGAATCATATGAAGCCCTAGCATAACGATGTATGAAAGTAAAGGAGCAAAATTCATTCTTGTGCGGTTTTCTTTTTTTTTAAAGCGCATGTATCGCCCCACTGCCTACTCTTCTATTTCTACATGTTCTATGAATAGTATAGCAAAAAGCAAACAGTTATTTGATGGTCCCCGTTACCGCAGTGCACTACGTTATTTCAATGATACTGTCCCACTCGTCCTGAATGAGAGCCTCCGGCCCGCTGACCTCAATTCGATCGTTTGCAAGATCGTTGTCAGGGGTGTTATAACCAATATCAGTAAACTTGACCGGATACGTTAACTGGTTGCCATTGTCCCACGTGTACAGTTCCTGTTTAAAAAAAAAACAAAAAAACAATTTAATATATATATTTCCCCCTCGAGAATTCACACGAGGAGATGATTAGTTCTCATAGAAAATTACCTTATTTCTGTGATTGTAGCCAACCATACTTGTTTTGCGGAAGGGATTAGTGAATGTCAAACCGTCCACTTCCAGCAGTTTGTTTCTGTACAAGTCAAGAGCAAATCGAATTTTCGTGGTTCGTTCAGTGACGCTATCCAAGGCGTAAAGCACACCGCACGCAATAAACATTTCGCCAGCCCTCTGTGGCCGCATGTTAACGGATACTGGTGAGACTAGTTTAATGAAAATGCTATCGTGCGTACCTGATTATTTAGCGAAATATTCCAAATGTACTCAATCTCTAAAGAATAAGGATTGAGCTTAGCCACAACTGTGTTGTTGGTGGCCACGTCACCGGAGTTTGCACCGTAAATCACCCATAAGCCTGTTTCGTCCACGGAGAAATCCAAGTAGCTTTGCGACTGGAAAATAGAGAACAAATCGATGTTTGAATAATTGAACCTATTGGTGCGATAAACCGCTAACTGATTTGGGCACGAACTTGCGAATAGAGGTACACGTTGCCGGTTACAGTCGCATTTGGTAAGTATACCATCGTGTTACGTTCAGATGCTAGTTCGTAGCGAATGACACGCGATTCCTCTTGCTGGTGGTAGTAAAGCGACCCATTATAAACAACGTGAAGGTATCCCTTTACAATGAAAAAGAAAATATCACATTTTTGTTGTTGTTATATTGCATTCAATGCCCCAATTGATGTCATATCTGCATTTTGAGGAACGAAACATTATCTGTTCAAAAATAGCTCTACCTTTAGAGCAAAAGGCAACGTGTAGTTCCGAGCAGAGGTATCTTTCTTGAAGGCTGTTTTGTTGATGTATTCGTACAGAACATAAGTTTCGTTGAATTTGGTAGCCCAATACTTATCGCCATCAGCCATCGTACGTGGCAGCGAGTCTCGCATCCAGTTGCCGTGTGTAGCGTTCGTAAAACGATGGTACACCGGCTTTCCAATTGCCACCATGACGCAATCTAATTATAATATGTTTAACTTAACATTTTGGTAATGCTCTTTTTCGTTGCCGTGTCACGCTTTAATGAATGGGGAAGAGAGGAAAATACCCTGAGTTCGATTAACGTATCCTGAATATGTTTCATTGCCTAAAGGTCTGATATCTAAACGGCCTAGAACGTCAAACATTCCTAAGCCGCTCTCCCGACATTTTTCCGATGGAGCAGAAGAACATTTCGGGCAATCCGGTGGAGGAGGGCACACATCCTGAGCATTCGTAGTGATTAGGAAAGATCTATTATTCCGTGTGTGGATTTATTTACTACCTCCAAATCCACCATGTCGGATGGCGGCGTGCCCCACAATTTCGGATCATTTGTTCCACCAGCCTGACTATATCGTGGATCCATTGCTATAAAAGAAACAAATTATAATCATTTTCGTCTCTCAGTGGTATAGCATACGCTTTTAATATATTTTGGATGGAAATAGACTGTTCTTTCTTTTTCTTTGTTCATTCACGGTAGCTGGCAATAGTCATTGTTAAAAGCGAAAAGAATGACGGGAAATAATACGTACCGTATACGTCAATTTCACCGCGAGTTATGCCCACTTCGTTCTTGCTGACGCAGTGGTAGCGACCGTAATCAGTATTCGGATTTGTGATAGTAAGATTGAGTGTCATTTGAACCTGAACGGGAAGAAACAAGAAAACAAATGGGATGAGCCTAAATCAAAGAAAATATTTCAAGCTGTACTCGTTTGGCATTTGGCCATCAATGATGCCCACACTTTTCGTGCTTTGCAATTTAATAAATGTAATGCAGTTCAATTTCAACTTTCACAAAAGGCAATAATTCAAATTAATTTTTCTTTTTTTTAAATTAAACAATAGTAAGGCCTGGTTCAATTTTCTTGACTAGGAATAATTCTTTCTTAATTAAAACTAAATCGGAAGCGAGTCGATTCCCATAGATATTGAACGACATTGACAAAGAGGATTCGACTTGCTCCGTGGAATAATAATAATAATAAGAAGGGATTACTTTGTATTTTCCTTGGTCTCTCAGGAATGCCTTGTGTGCACTGTCGATCGATCTGCCGTCGGCTCGTTCCCAATAGCAAAGGGACTCGGGGAATGCCTCCACCACACATTCCAAAACCACCGAACTTCCGTTGGCAACTCCGACCGATGGACTTTCAGTTCGAATCAACGGAGGAACTGCGCACGCAGGTGCAGCATAGAGAAAATAAATTGGAAATTAGATTCGGGTCATTGCCTAAAGTTAGTTATAAGTAACGCTATCGAGAATGCTTGATAGATTATAACATTTTTCCTGGTTTTACGTACAATGAACTTCCACGTTGATTGTGCGGTAAGAAGGCGGAGGGATCCCGTTGTCAGCCACTGTTCAAGAAATCATAGCAAATCTTTGGTGGGCGTGTAAAATAATGAGCATGAAATGACTTTACCGCAAACATACACTCCCATGTGATCGCGATGAACTTGAGTTATGTTAAATGTTGGTCCAAGTACGTCACTAGCTGCATCGTTTACGACACGCCGTATTGAATAAATTAATAACGAGTTACAATGAACTTGATCAGACTGCAGATTTAGGCTACAATACTTTGCCATGATCCCATCGGCGTGAGAGATCCGTCTGCTCTCATCCAGGACACCTCCGGCCTTGGATTACCAGCAGTACCGCACCTCAGTCGTAAATTTTTCCCCTCTTGAATTACGACCGTCCTGGTTGCATTGCCTTGAATTTGTCCATCCTAAAGAATAACGAACGTCAACATCTAATCGCAGACTTATTCACAACACATCCCTCGCAGAACTGGCTGCTTATGATATGCATGAAGCGAGCCAATGGATAGCCGTTTATATCGTTGCAAAAAGACTTACGATGATGTCAACCCCAAGAATACTGGGCGGCACCAAGACAATTCGTCTGGGGTCAGTCGTGTTGACAACCCATGTGTTGACACCTGGAACGCCAGGCACTCCCGGAATGCCAGATCGACCGGGTTTTCCTCGTGGTCCCGTAAGTCCTGAATTAAATGTGCCAATTTGTAAGTGTGTTCCATGCTTTTCGTGGAAATATAGCTGTGGCACCTTGGGGACCGATTGGACCAGGATCGCCTTGCAATCCCGTTGTTCCAGGATTTCCGTCTTTGCCATTTAGTCCAGGCTGTCCAGGCAAACCATCCAAGCCTGAAATTCCATCAAATCCGGGAGTGCCACTTCGCCCTGGAACTCCATCCAATCCAGGTTCGCCGGGTACTCCGTCTCGACCGTTCAAGCCTGGAAGTCCTGTTTTCCCCATATCGCCTTTAGGTCCTTTGGGACCTTGGGGACCAATGGGCCCTACTGGGCCACGCAGCCCAGTCTCACCTTGTTGTCCACGATCGCCTCGTTCACCTCGAACTCCTTTTTCTCCCACCAATCCCTGAGGACCGATGGGACCTTCAAGACCTGGTGGGCAGTAGTCTTTTGTGGCCGAACAAAACTCCTGAATTGCATTAACCTAAAGGAAAATGATCAGCAAGCGTGTCTCAATAGAATCTAGGGAACAGACTCTTTATCAGAAAAGCAAATGTGGGTTCTTTCAGAAATCTTGGGCAATGTCCAAAATAGGATGCGGACATCAATTTGAATAACTGTACTGCTAAAGAGCTTTAACGGATGTTTTTTTTACCAACTTAAAAAATGCATGCTTAAGGGTAATAAATACTAAATGCAGTTGATTTAGCCCAAGTTCGTTTCCTTACAGCTAACTAATGATGTACAAGACTGCCACGTCGGTTTCTCAAAAATGTTCGTTTCTATATTCAAATGATTATTGATTTCTGCCTGGTGATAGGTAATTTGTTCTGTTGAACAGGAAAAAAGGATAGCCACAGCTCCATAAAAAATTCCTCAACCAATGCACCGCCAAGAAGTACATTTGCATACAAGGCGTGAACATGTTGCGGATTAAGTTGCCATTGAATTTCTTCTGCATTCTATACAAAGTGCATTCCCTGTGGACGCTTGTAAACGCTTTAGCTTGACATCAAATATCCAGCCATATAAATTAGCATTTGTATGGTGCACAAGATTGAACGCCGTGGTCCATTCTACTATAAAAAAAGGGGGGGGGGCGAAAAAGGAGAGGACAATCTCCTGCCTTTTTGGTTAACCTTTCTGTCGAGTCAGTCAGCATACCACACCCAAATTTACTTCAGCAGCATACCCCTTCGTTTTAATCAATCCCCAGACCAGCAAAGGATGGGCAAGCGATGGCTGGAGAACTTCCCCATTGACTACGAAAACGACCAGAATTTTTTATCAGAGGTATGGAGGCTTTTTCCGCATCTCTAACGTGACTGAGCTTTAATTTTGCAGCCCATCTGTTTCCATTCTCACGCAAGACGGTTTTTAGCAGCTGCGCGCACGCCAGCAGCACATCGCTCAATGCCGTCATATCAATGAAATCATCATGCCGCCAGGCCTTTTACCTTTCTCTTTATTTATCTATTTTATTATTTTATTTATGTTTTTTCTTTCTTTTTTTTAACGTTTGCGGCAGTCATGTGGCGAAGAAGAAAAATTCATAAAATTCTTTTATAACAACCAGAGTCTCAGACGAACTGACGAAAAAATTTGATATTTTCAGTTACTGAATTAATTAGATCGAAAGTGGACTTGCCTTCACACCAGCCGAACCTTTTTATCTGATCTTCAAGAGGGGTTTAATTTTTACCTATACAATTCAGTGGTGATATCAGTCATTACTGGCGTCGATGATGAATGATCATGGTAACTTTGGGTGGTAATCGATGCTAAGCTACGCGGGATATTTATTTCAAACCCGTTCTTATACGTACAGTACATATAACATATAATCATAACCAACGCGGCGAAAATACCGCCAGCTCTTTCTTTTTGCTTCTGAATAGCTGAAAACAATTTGAATTATGAATATTGCTACCTCAAGGTAATAAATATCGGTTCAGTAAAATGCCGTAAGATTCAGCTACGTTGCATTCAATGCTATTTTCAATTGTACAGCTAGTCTATAAATTATATTAAAAAGCGCCTCGAAAAAAAAAAAGTTATTCTCAGATACGTATCCGGAACATATCGTTACTGCAAAACTGATGATTATCAACACACCTCTGGAAAGTAGAAAGCTATAAGAACGCTGAAGGTTGTATGTCACTTTTATACCTTCGTATATAAATTAGTCAATTAAGATTGTGTATCGTGGTTCCGAGCCTCCTCAATCTCCCATGACATGTAGATTCGGGTAGCAACATACGTTTGAAATGTTACGTCACCTTTACGAACACGTTTTTGTTTTTTTTTTTTTTTTTTGTGAGATGAAAAAAAACAGACAGCATAAGATTAGATTTGGAAGTCCATAGACCCCTATTCATCAAATCTGTTGGCGGGTAACTCAAGCTATTTCAGCAGAATTCATTCTCTGCCTGATTTTTTGTTTAATTTGTTTTGTTTCTCCTTTCCGGCATAATCAACTAAGCATGCGTGCCAAAGTACTTGTACTGTCAGCTACTGTCTGTCCAATTTCTTACGGTTAAAGTAGGACTCAACGTCCCACACGAGGAGGTAATAGTCAAGAGGTTCCATCCATCAATGCTCGTACACGTCTTTATTTGCACAGCCTTATACAAATTTGATGATCTTCTAAGTCCCATGGAAAATGCCAGAAAACAGGCGGTTAACCAAAAATTCTTTTGTAAACATTGAGGAACAACTTGGGTCTACTCCTCTCGGCTGTGGACCGAAAGAAGTGCTGCTTTCTAGTGATATACCAAAAATTCATTCGTTCACTTGACGCTTGTATTTGTTAGCGTCAAGCATCCCTAAACTCAAACATTTGTTCTATGAAAAAGCTCGACATCAAATATCACGAGGTGGCACGAACTTCTTCAAGTCAACTCGTAAACATTACATCGTCGCTTAAGTTCATAAAACCAAAACAAAATTGGAATGTCCATCACTTTCCTAAGAGGAAGCATAAATTCTCAATCCTGACATGGGTGGGGCTTTACAACACCGCGTTACTCGCCCCTTCGAAGCGAAACCGTTGATAGACAACTTGGCATTCATGAGCTGAATAATGTGATGCTTGCAAGCTGTTCAAAATATTTGGTTGTGTACATCAATGATTACAAAATCGCTTTCGAGTGGATAGAAGCTGTCGAACTAAAAGGGGATATATTGTGTGTCAATAGTCGAGTTAAATATGCACATTTCTTATATTTGACTTTGACTATGAAAGTAGGCCGATGGCCATCAATGGATAGTAAGTAGCTAATAAGGTTGCCAAGCATAAGCCTCGCCTTAATTGGAATTTTCTCTTCGTCGTTTCAACTCCCTGCCGTACAGTCGTAGCGAAACCTGTTGTTTATCCGCTTTTTATTTTGCCGACTATATGTAGACTACCATCAAATGGAAACCAACAATCTTTTTAAGGACTGCCATGATTCCTTAAGAATGGCCACTTGTAGAACTATTTGCCCTTTAATCTGACTGCTATTCTGTAGTCTATAATCAAATAGTTAATAGGAAAAACAAAGATTCGTTTTTTAACAGATGGAAGCGTGCAACCTTCGATCGGTACAATCGGCCTGAATCCTGATTCCACAGTATCTTTTTCGTGTTTCCTCGTTTATATTTTAAAATCCTAATCGCTCGTTCGGCATACAGCTATCTAAATGATTTCTTTCCTAATATGTAATATTATTACAGCTATTGGGTGTTGAATACCAGCACAACAACAAAAAAGAAAGTGGTGAAAAAGGAAAATTTTGAACTAACCGGAATGCGAGAGTACGCGTTCAACCAAACCCATGGATTGTCCGCGTGGTTTGGACTGCTGCCCGTCTCGCTTCTCGAAAGATACTCATCGCGAAATTTGGGATTGACAAATTCAACATTGGCTTGATGTTGAACTCCAGGTGACATCGTAACAGGCCCGTATGCTGAGGACTGGCCCATAGGTAAAGTCGTTGCCATGGGGTGTTTGTCAGAGCGAGGCTTGCGACCGTTTTTCTATGAAACAGGAAATAATGCAAACAATCGTTAAACATCGCCGATCGTTAAAAGATAAATGTACATCGATGCACAGATTTTGGGTACAATCCCTGCATTTCAATGTGTTGTTATTATTATTTTGTTAGTTATCTTTTATCACTTCTTAGTTAACTACTGTACGTATATGCCAACTTACTTTGTTTGCATGCTTTTGAGGCTTGCCTGCTTTACTGCTAGAACTTCGTTTTTTCCTCGAAAAGACGACTTCAGCTTCGGCATCAGTTGCAACAAAATAACGAGCTGCCTGATTTGTCTCGCCGATCGAAACGTTCGCCGGTGGAACAAAGGACCTTTCGTCACTTTCTTGACAAAAACATTTCAATCTTGAATAGTAGTCAATTGAGTTCTGTTGAGCGTGCATAAGGTAAATAAAAGAGGCTATTTGGCCAAGTACGAGTAGGATTATCGACGCCCACAGCCATGCGTGTCCATTGAAATAGCATTTTTCTTTCTTCGTCGCATATTCAGTGGCCATCAGTTTAACTGTGTTTTCCATGGCGTTAGTTTTTGATTCTTCGAGCATTGCGTTGCATTTATTTTAACTAATAATACAGACCATGACGGCTGTAACGTTTTCCCGTCAAGATCAATTCAACTAATCTTGAAATCCAAATCCGATGCACTTGAAAATGCACCGCTGACGCAATCCTTGAAGCACTGTCTTCGAAGCAAATTTGTGTCTTTTCTAGATTTTCCTCAAAAAGTTGTCGAATCAACAGTTAAACATAAGAGCGTAGTAATAATGCCACTGGCCGATTTTTTTTTTTATCCTTTTTTAAATGTTTTTGTGTTCTATAAAAGCGAGACTGTTCTCAGCTTGTCGAAAACACAGGGAGTAGTAGTCCGTCGCGCGAGGAGCATCTACTCAACATGTAGTCGACTGAAGAGCTTCGACTACACTGAGCCAATTTAGGCCAGTGCTAGGCACTTGAACAGATCGGGTCTACCGGTCATGTGATCACGTTTCCGTGAAAGGGTCGATGTCGTGCTTAGTGTCGAATGCGCGTCCACAAAAGCCCTAGCAAAGCAAAACAAAAAATCAACTTGTTCGATCGCAAAGACAATCATAGGCAACATTAACTTCGGACGCTTTTAAAAGAAATGCTTGAATTACAAGCAAGGCACTTAGAATTAGCTTTTCTCTTTTCATCATGTTAGATTACATGTAATACGTTTGATTAGACACAGTTCAATTGGAAATGTTCATTACGAGGGACTCAATTTGCAGTGGTAATTTACCATGGTTTTGTTTAGATAAATTTAATCACCAACTTGTTTTACGTGAAAACATGTCCAACACGTTAACGTTCCGTACAACCCCAGTTCGTGCTATCTCAGGTGCCAATGCAAAACAAGTTTAACAGGTAGGCTATTATTGCCGGCACGCAAAACGAAGGAAACGTTATTTCCAGCATTAATGCTAACAATGTTTTAAATGATAATGAAAACTACAAAAAAACATTACAACAATCTAAAAATTGTATCAGTTTTCTTTATTTGGTAGGGAAACAGAGTTCAAAATGTAAGAATTGTCGTGGTTAATTTTGATTGAGCATTATTCTGAAATGCGTCCTAACAGCCTGTCTTACCGATAATCCTCAAAGGAGGTGAGTCTAAATTATGAAGACTACTCAGTTGCGTCTCGATCGACAAAACAGACTCTGGAAGTCAGCAGCATCTAAGAGCGGCCTTTAAATATGCAATAAGACGTGCATAACAGAAATCGCCATTGGGAAGCTGATATATAGCTGAATTTTTCGTGGGTAACGAAAACTTGTTTCTCAACAATTCTCGACAAGAAAAAAATAAAGCAGGACGATCATATCTTTCCCAGTTTCTAATCGATCAAGTTTATAGATCAGCGAAAGGTTAATGGTAATTTCTTGAACTTCCTTGATTACTACTAGGAATTTGTAGTTAGCGATTCATCCCAACTATATCTTGCCAATCATTAGGCCATCCACCTTCATGTTTGCGTGGCGGTTTTATTTCACGTTCGTTCATGTTTATGTAAAGTACCAGCTTCAGTTAAGAATTCTCGTTAAAAAAATTATTTTATGCGCGCTAGTAGTATACTGAAGTCTACATAGTCAAGCAGAGTTAAATCTTTTTTTCCGCATTGGCGAACATGCGGCGAACATGTAAAGACCATGTTCTCTGCTAATGGTACTTATTTTCGTTGAAGGAATTCGTCCTGTTACACCTAATTTGGTTTGACGTAGCGCCGGTACTTACTTTTCCTAAGCTATTGTTTGCTTTCTAATCTTTGCTAAATTCATTAAAAATAAATAGTAACAGGGTATAGTAAAAAATAAAAAATAAATAAATAAATAAAAAAACAAAGAACAACAAACAAACAAACAGAACAAAAGGAAAGGCTATACATTGAATGCATTGTGGCCATATGCCATTCAACGCCATTCAAGCCATAGCCATTCAACGATATTTCGATATGCTTGCAGACAGTCTTTTTCAAACCGAACAACCAAACACGGCTTCCCGTCCTTTGTCGGTCAAAACGTAGAGCCCTGTAGACGCTTGATAACTACGGCGTAGGATAGTAAGGGCGTGCAGGGGTCTATCAGGCAAGACTCGTAGAAAGGCCGACCAAACCAAGAGGAACGAGAGACTTAGCCTACTATATGTATTTTCTTTGCAAGAATTGTTTCCTTCCTCTTCCTCCCCCACCCAACAACAAATTAGATTATCCACCACCAATCGGCTACCTACCGCATCGGTTGACACAGATGAAATTGTATATCCAAACAGTACATAAACAAGTGCTTAGGACCTTAGGTAATATAATTGGATTGCTAGCATAAACGATGTAGTGAGCGGTTCGGTGCTGCCTGATGGCGGTTTATTAGCTGGGATGACTTTGAACACAAATTACCCTTTGCATTTGATTATTCAGTAATGTTATACAGTACCCTTCTGACGGCATCTACACGTCGACGATTTTCTCCCCATCTTCAAATATCGTCTTACGGCGCTGCGTCCTCACATTTTGTTTTTTAAACTAAACAATATACATTTTTTTTTTAGAGATTTCTAATGCCACTGTCGCTCCAGCACCCAAGAAGAAATATCATAGCCATATTTTTCAAAATTAAAGAAAAAACAGTTAAATATAGGCTAGTTGATAAACGCAACAACGACAGCCGTGGTTCATTCCATGTTAGGAGGACAAAGTCAATAGAAAAATTAATAGAAAAAAAAAGGGCAAAGTCTTGGAGCGCCCAAGAGAATTCCCGTGTCGAACTCTGTTGAACGGTCCGACGCGTAGGCCGTTTGATACGCGATATTAGCTTCATTTTTTGGTTTAAAAGTCGAGAGCATGCGCTAACAAGACATTGACTATACCAGGTTTCTATAATTCTGTTTGCGGTATTTCGTACATGCTTTGAGTTCAATTCTAAATAATAATACCAACAATATAAAATTACAGCAAAGCATTCCTGGTGTTGCGAGACATCTACGTTTAGGGGAGAGTGGGGCTCAAAGGCCTGGGGGCAAGTAGCTCATTTTAAAATTTCGTGGATAGTAGTTGAAAACAAGAAATTTTCCGATTCCGCATACGCGTGCATTATTGTTTTCGTCGCAAGTTTCACATTTCCGTCGAAAATTTACCAACGGTTAAAAAAATAAAAAAATTTTCGCACATCCTGCTGTGAGATATTTTGTGAAGAACGTTTCAAATATATTTTACTTAAACAAGGAGAACACTTGGAAAAATTTGACTAAATGCAAACGATTTTGTTTGCTATCGGTTCTTTGAAATGACAGAATATCGACAGATAAAACTCCATTTACAATACACGAGGCATTATTGCATCGCACCCGAATGATGAGCTACTTACCCCGTTGTAGGGGCATATTAGCACAAATTGTTCGTTTTTTTCCAAATTAAAATTCGAATGAAGACGGGCGTTTTACATGAATTCTCCAAGATAGCTAAATTTTTGCTAAATTTTTCATTTTTTGTGTGGATTAGAATCGATTAAAAGAGTTTGAAAACAAGACAATGGGAGCTGAAATAGAAAAAAAGTGTTCCAAGTTTCAACCCTTATTAGTTTCCTCTAGAATTTTTTTTTAAATAATGCCCAAAAGAAGGGTTGTCGCTCCCCGCTATACGCCAGTTTTGGGGTTAGTTCTTGTAATGTCCTTTTTGGAAATAGGAATCAGAGCCTCTGGTGAATGTGTATATGTACCACAAGAAGAGCACCAATGAGGAAACGTTTTAAAATTTCAACGGCGAATCACAGCAACTTTCGATAAGCACTAATTTGCCGGGAAATCAAAAACAGGAGAGCACAGTAGCACACGACATCTGATTATTGAGTACCTAGCATTTGTAAATTTTTTTGTTACTAGATGACTCTGAATCCAGTCACCATAAAAACTCCGCCCATAAAACGATGAAAAATAAAACCACAAATAACCCCCAAAACGGGTGTAGGGAATTCTAACAGCCTGTAGTGACCATGTTTCTATAGCTCTGGTTCTGCAAAGCAATTTGTCTAGTACTCTGAGCTGCAGCCTGTGGTTGTCTGGTTTGTACTAAACCGCGCAACTTGGAATCACTCCATCCCGGCAGCACTATACGTTATCCTCCTCCATTCACGTATTCCGCATTTTATTAATTCTATGTCTGCTGCCCCGGTGCTGCCCTTGCTTCCCGAGAGTGCTCCACTGTCAACTCTACAGTTTTAACAGGAAAATTAATCAGTTTTTTTTACTCAGGAGTTGTGTGCTCAATTTAAGCTATCTCACTATAACTTACTGTTTGATTAATCACAAATTTTTGTAAAAAGTACGTGCATTCCTACTTATACGTCCAATATTAGTTTTTAGACTATCTAAACACATACTCGTTTTTATGGATCCAGCTTTTGGATGGATACAGGTAATTCGGGAAATTTGTTTTGCATCGTTTTGTAGTCTAGCTAATTATTATAAAAATGCAGCCGGAGCAGTTCGGGCCAGCATATGAATTTTGGCAGAGATTGTGGGAAAAAGAACAAAACTCCTTTGAAAATCTAAACTCTCAAATGAATCACTCACCCAATGAAGGACCTCCAACCAGTAGTGAGTCATATATTTTGCTAGAAGACAATGACTACACAAAAGGCTTAAAAAGAAAAAGAGATGGGTCAAATAAAGCAAGCACAGCAATCGGGCTTAGCAAGCACAGAAGTAGATTAATTGGAAAATATAATGGATGCCCTTGGCTTTTCCACGGAAAACACTACTCTAAAGGCGTGCAGGGGTGAGTAAAAGCTTTGTTATCCTGCTAGTGTTAAGTGTGTTTGTAAAGGTACCTGTGGTGTACAGACTCCATGAAGAGATTGAAGATTTCTTCCAATATATGACACCAACTCCTCAAGAGCATCAAGTCAGACTGGCGGTAGTTCACAGAATCATAGATGTGATTATGAAAATTTGGCCACATGCAAGTGTTCAAATTTTTGGCAGCTTTCATACTGGGCTTTACCTTCCTACAAGGTAAATAATTTATTTTCTTATTCTGGCAGTTCAAAAAACAGATACCTGGTATCATAAAGTTGAATGAAATTTGATTCTAGTGATATAGACCTTGTTGTCTTGGGGAAATGGGATGTACTTCCTCTTCGTACGTTGGAAAAAGTTCTACTTGAAAAAGGGATCGCTGATCGGAATACTTTGAAAGTACTAGACAAAGCTTCTGTAAGTTCTGTGACTTTAAAATAATATCGTATTATACTTGTTACGAAATAGTGCTGTTAATGTATTCACCATGCTGTTAGCAACTTCTTCGTTTGATTGTCATCGTGGTAACACTCTAAATTCATGATTACAGGTGCCAATTGTGAAATTAACAGATCGCGCCACGGAAGTAAAAGTTGATATTAGCTTTAATATGAGTAATGGAGTTCGAAGCGCCGAATTGATTCGTCACTTTAAAAGTAGAGACATCTTTACATAATTTTACTAAATTTAGATTATTTTAAAAAGCCATTTTTTAGGATCATATCCAACACTCCAGCGCCTCGTGTTCGTCTTGAAGCAATTTCTTTTACAACGTGACCTCAATGAGGTGTTCACTGGGGGAATAAGCTCATATAGTCTCATTTTGATGACAATTAGTTTTCTTCAGGTACTGTGTGTTATAAAACATCATTTTATAAAAGTAAAAATAAGTCCTCTATGTGTAGTTGCATCCCCGGCCTGAAGCAACTCAACCTACCGCAAATCTTGGAGTGTTGTTAATTGAATTTCTAGAATTGTACGGCCGGCATTTTAACTACCTTAAAACGGCTCTCAGGATACGAAATGGTGGTTCCTATGTGCCCAAAGATGAGGTATGTTGAAGATTTTTGCTTCTATTTAGATATGGTTCATATGTCGTGTCTAGATTCAGATCCACATGTCAGATGGATACCGTCCATCACTTTTATGTATCGAAGATCCTTTAAATCCTTCCAACGATATTGGTAGAAGCTCTTATGGGGCACTTCACGTTAAAACAGCTTTCGAATATGCATATGTCACCCTCACTCAGGCTGTACATCCACTTCGAGATGATATCAACAATCCAAACATTCAAAGGTAACTTTACGCAAATGAACATAAATTATGAGATTTCCAAGCGTATTTTGTTTTTCAGTATATTAGGTAGAATAATCCGGGTAACAGACGACGTGATTGACTATCGGCGATGGATTCATTTGAACTTCCCATTGTCTGTTGGACCCTCTCTTCATGGCCGTTTTGCTCCATCTCTCTTGGAGACTTGTGATCTATCTGGTTCACCTTCTCCACCTGAAGAACGCAAAAGTTCCAAGGCTCGTGTGTGATGGCAGGTGGATAGTGATGATATCGAAAATAGGAATGAAAAGCTTATCAGTGAAGGATTAACATGAAACCAAAATATACTTGCTGAATCTGGAAAAGAAAAGAGCGTGCTCCGTGAATTATTTGTCTTCCGTTGTTCTGTCACGGTGCGGTAGTCAGTTTGCCTTTATTTGTTTTTCTTGCTATTACCTTTTTCTTGAGCTGCCCCTTCTGATGTAAGCTATGAACCAAACAAACTATGATTGTTGCTCTGTGCTTTTTACGTCCGGGAATTTGAAATACACTGCACCTTTAAATTTGATTATGAAATGAACAGTACAACTTACGTGACCCCGTTTATACGTTCTGGTATTATTGAGCTACTAAACGGAATACTATTCGACTTGTAGTTTTACAGTAGTTCCTGTCTAGTATTCCATGAAAACCGAAGCTATTCATGATATAAGATAAGCTAGAACCGTTCATTTCCGTTCCCGATAATACGTTTCTCAGCCAGCTAAAGTGGTTTACAAGTAATCGAAAGGAACTACAAGTCTATTGACTGACAACAACGCAATACTGTTTCTATACAATCTAACCGGTGTTTGACCTGCCCGCGGTAAAAATGCTTACGTATATACTAAAACCCTAGGCCAAAGAATTCCCACGGCTACCATTTCGCCTTTCATACACGAATGTATAAATTGAATCTGCTACTCTATTTTAGTCCAGTTTGCAAGCCAAGGCCTCTAATTTCGGATTGCAGTATGATGTTGTTTCGAGTGGTATCGTTAGGTATGTTTGTTTTCTTAGCATCACCTCATCAATGTTATCAGGAAGGTAGAATTAAAGAATCCGGCGGTCGGCTAAAACGATCGGTGATTCTTCTTCCAGCCAACACGAGCATCACGGTTACTTTCGATCTTTCAATGCCTGTCCGTGCACTTGCCTCCCAGGCAGGGTTTTATAACATGAGAGTACCTTTTCGCTTCTTCATACCAACTTACGATCAGCTAACATCCTTTTACACCGAGAGTCGCGAGGATGACGGCAATCAAATTGACCAGATTCATCGCCAGGAGCAAGAGCGCGCTAACGATGAACGTCGGTTTATCTACAGGAGTATGGAATCCCTTCTGTCAAGGTAAAAAACTGTTAGAAAATTATGATTGAAAATACTGTAACAGACAGATTTGTTTCATCCAGTTTTGGAATCGATGGCATGGCTTGCGTTCAACGGGCTATCTGTGAATTATCTGAGGCACCGATCGGTCATAACGATCTATTGGGAAACACGTTGAGTCTCTTGCTAACGTGAGCTTTTTTCTTAAAAACTACGGACAATGCCGCAACTACGTAGATTTTTTAACCTCGTTCTTTCCTAGGCCTCCTAAGGTAGCTGATTTCGGCAAATGGATTTTAGGAAACCGCGACGCCACAGGGAGCCATAAGATGGATCAAGAAGAATGCATTGCGTGCGAAGTAATTGATGAGTCTTACGAAGACGAATACGTTAAGGCATATCATCATGGGAAACAAGGAGATTGCTTACATCGCTATGGATCGGCATGCCCTATATCTTTCTTCAGCATTTTTAACCTCTAAATAACATTACGTTGTCCTTCAATATCACAGATGCAACATCGACGTTTATGTATTAGCCATTATCTACCGTCTCAAACATTTCAGCGTTTCCTTATTTTTACTGTTAGGAAAGTTTAATAAACATCAGTTTTTAAATGTAATAGCTGTATGCGATTTCACGGAATAAGGATCTGTCTAAGTTACGTAAAATTAGCGGCACTTGAATTTAATGTGGGAACACGAGCACGCTGATTGAATATAATGTATTACTGTAAGTCCCATGACGCATTGCTAGCGAAGAAGTAGAAATGGCTCAGCCAACAAGGGATTTTAATCGGTAAATAAATAAACTTTTTGTGACAAATTTTCTCCAAAAACTTGTCACATATCTCGTTATTTCGTATTCACTAAGTAATGCTCAGGAAATTTTAATCAACGACCGGCCAAGAAGTATGGTTAAAGGAGCGAAAACGAGGTGGTCCAAAAGTAAAGCTTTCGGACAAAAGACAAAAGGTATAGATAATTAAATATCTAAAACCTAAACACCAGATGGCAGATTTAAGAAAAAATTCACTAGTCTCATAGTTTAGATCGTTTAAAAAAGAACTGCCAGGTGCCGCCATTTCTATCTCCAGTTTTACTAAATCGAGTCGTGTTAGGTCAGTACTCAGTAGGTCACTGGTTCGTTCATAAGTAATATCACTATCACCAGGTCTGGTTAGCATCTCGAATCTCTTGTAACGTTAGCACGTTGTGAGTATACATGTTTTTACTTATTCATTTAACTACTATTTTGATGAACTCATTTACCCATTACTAAAAGTTACATTATTTCTAGTAGTAGAAATTAGGAATAGAAATAAACACCCTTTAATGTGTATGCATTTTTTTTTTTGTTTCAGAAAATATGTGGGGTTATTTGATTTTCTGTTCACTCTTGTTGAGCCACGTTTTCACCCCATCTTTCCAGTCTCCTCAAAGTTCGTTTTTTAGATGGTCAACAGATGAAGTCAAAGAGGATCTCACTACTGATAGCCAAACCACATCAGTATACACAGATAAACCTAAAGTAGACATTGAGCAGAGTTTGCAATTTCCTGTTAAAGAAAAACTTACACATGAATTGATGCCTCCAATACCTGTTAATTTATCTGGTTCTGAACAGAGTAAAGACTAACTTTGTTTTTAGGGATAAACATATTAAATTAAAGAAATTTACTATCATATTAGGAGAAAATTTAAAGTTACCAAATACGACGGGGCCTCTGAGAAGCAATTTCACATCTGGATTGAGAAGTTTTATTGGTGACGAAGTAAGCTCATTTCTTGCAACCGGCGTAGTCTTTTTAGGAGCCTTATTAGGTCGTGAGGGATGTGACCTGAAAGCTGCATGCTTAGTTGGGTCATTAGTACCACCTTTACAGGGAAGGGATATAGCTGTAATGTAAGCCAGTTTCATTTGCCTTAATATTGAAAATTTGAATTTAAAAGTTAACATTATTAATAGTGCAGCAGAACCAATAATACCAGAAGTCTGGAAGGTGTTCTATGAAGCTGCCAAATCAAGTATTATTCAAGGACGAGATTGTAGTCAGTTTGATTGTGTGTAATTTCTGTATTTCTTTAGTTTAATAATGAAAAAATGTTTCGATGCTTAAAATTTCTTTCGCGAAAAGCATTATTGTAATGTAATTATTGAAAAGGGTAGCCGGAGAAATAGGACCCAGACAAATAGGACCCGGAGAAATAGGACCCAAAAATAGGCCATGGAGAAATAGGACCCGGTGAAATAGGACCCCTTTTTCTGACTTTCTTTTTAGGGTCCTATTTCTCCGCTAGATGGGTCCTATTTCCCCCTCCTATCATTAATGGCTGCCTATGTTTCTACAACAGCGTTGCTAAACTAATTTTTTAAAATATAAAGGTTTCGCGGGGAAGGTTAGGTTAGGGTAATTCAGTTAATTATATTTAAAAAAATTAGTGCTGTGAAAATAACGCTGTGAAACATTCTAGCCATTAATGACAGGAGGGAGAAATAGGATCCATCTAGCGGAGAAATAAGACCCTAAAATGAAAGACAGAAAAAGAGGTCCTATTTCACCGGGTCCTATTTCTCCATGGCCTATTTTTGGGTCCTATTTCTCCGGGTCCTATTTGTCTGGGTCCTATTTCTCCGGCAATCAATGTAATTATTGAAAAGTACTTGTCATCAATGTTCATTCGTAGCTTGAAGTTCTTTCTCGAAAAGTCTTCGAACCATAAATGTGGAATTTTCAATACAAATCAAAATCATTTATTGTAATGACATTGTGAAATCATGAAAATGATTGAAAAGGTATTTTAACTAAGAAATCAACAAATAAACAGATTCCACCATAATTATGACAAACCAATAGTTAGAGCAAAAAGTGTGGCTCAAGTAATGAACTTGTAGATTCTAGAAAAAGATTTAAATAAAATTCAACTGATGGGATTCTTACCAAAAGTTGCCTACCTAAATTTAATCCTTTAGGGAAGCCCCTAAATATTTAACAAAAATGAGCAGTCTGACCAAGAGGAAATAATTTTCAATTAGCATGATGGGAAAAATGGCTACAAATAAATCAATTGGTCAGGAGTTTTAGTGCATTCAACTGGAAGTCTGAGACTGATCTATTATGTCCATTCCTACAAAGATAAAAATTGGCTACCAGTGAACTTTTTGAAAACTAAGAATTATTTAAGAACCTTCTACATCATCAACTGGTTCCTTTACTTCAACATGAATATCCTTTTCAGCTAATCTTTCTTCTTCATTGTTTTCAACTTCTTCTTCATCTTTCTGCATCAGCTGTCTTGCCAATTTCACAGCCATAAACTCATTATAATGTGATTTTCGTTTATGTTCAAAGGATCTCCTTTTAGCTAATAAGAATTTTTTTAACAGGCAATACAAAAGTTTGTTTTGAACTTCTTTGGACTACCTTTATCATTTGGAGTTTCCTCTTCTTCATCTTCACTAACAGAGCTTTCATTTTTCTGAGCTGGAATTTCCTCATTACCAGCCATCAACCTGTCATTTTTGTTGAAAAAATTAAGTTTCTAGCCATACTTGATGAAATGTAAATTTGCCTTTCTGTGAGAAGTTTACTATCTAGCTCGTGGTTATCTTCCTCATCACCAGAATCTTCTCCATGATAACTAAATGGTGTTTTAGGCTCTTCAATTTTCATGTGACCGTAATCTTTATCAGGTGGATGGTGTGTAGCTAGAATATTCATTTCATCCCATTTTGCACCTCGATTGGTAGACCTGCATGTAAAAATTCAATTAAGACATTTTTGGCATCATGGTAGCAGGAAAATCCGAAACACAGAACACACTGGTAATTTTACAAAGTTATAGCGAAAGAGGTACGTTTTACCCTTTGCTGGAGGTTGAGCCTTCAAAACTTGTGGAATTCTTTAGAATTCCTTTTACCGGAACTTTCATTAAATTTTCGGCCATTACGCGTTAATAAATACCTTGTCCGTCAATGTCAGAAACAAGAACTAAAGAGGCGGCCAATAAGTTACAATTTTTCGTCTGCTAGCCACTCCTCCGGTACGGCACATTACATTAGAAAGTATACACAAAGAGAAGTGGTAAAGACACTGGACGACTGGAGTACTCTTTGTTTCATAGAGCTACGCGTGGCAAGCTCCAGAGATGGCGTTGAAGCGGGTTGGTTCAGAACTAGGACTTTTTTTTATGGAACATGGCTGACGCAGAGAAAAAGAGATACGACACATGCAGAGTTGGGGGGAGCGCGCTCTTTTCGAAAGCGCGCTCTGAGCGACGAGCGAAGTCGCTCAAACTGGAAAAACGTGAGCGGGAGAGCGAACGAAGACCTCCTGAGTGGAAGCTCAATGACTGCAACGCCATCTAGCGGTCAATATTTAAAACTAATTGGATGACGGAATATTTCCAAATGCATACTTTGGAAATTACTTGACAAATTAGTTTTTTTGAAAAAAACCGGGAATTACAGTAAGAACCCGTAGGATTCATCTTCTAAGTAAGTTGTAATGCAGTTGTAATGCCAAAATGAAGACGGAAATATACAGATTTCATATGGCATTTTTTGTACGTGAGCGACGAGCGCGAGCGCGCTCACTTTTTTTTTCTGAGCGCGCTCTCAAATCAGTGAGCTACTCCCAACTCTGGACACATGATATATAGAAATATATAGAAATGGATAGCTCTTGATAAGAACTGTCCAATTTTACAAAATTATCGCCTAAAAACAGTTACTCGAGTAGTAAACCGATTCACGATTTTTCACGATTTTTGAAGAAGTTGGTTTCTCCAATCTCCATAAGACCAGAGTAATAGAATACTGGTGTAGCCACGGCCATGTTAACTCCCTCTCTCGGATTTTTTCCCAAAAGTTGTTGCCAATTTCGCGTATCGATTGTGAGAAAATGAGGCAAGATATCGATTTAAGTGTCCCATAACCGTAACGCCACCTATGAATTGAGTTTTAAGGGTTGTTAAGAAATCTCTTCATGCTCTTACTTTTTTCACACTAATTAATTAAGCCACTTTTTGTTTACTTTCTGAAGTACAGACGACGAAAATGAGCGAAAACATAGCGAAAACGTAATACATCACAAGTTCACAACACAGCCGCTGTGGCGCTTTCGTTATGGGACAGAAAGACTTTCAGGCCAAAAAGGCAATGGGAGGGCCCGCCATAAGCGTGGCTACACCAGTATTCTATTACTCTGATAAGACGCTGCAGCCTCAGCAGACCAACTTGGACACAAATGAGATTTTCGCATTTGTGGAGAACGTGCAACGTAGGATGTTTTACTGCTCTATAAACATCAAGGCCTACTTAATGCTTAAGGCCTGTAAACTCGAATACCTCCTATGGCGGTGACGCGTTACCTGGCAACAACTAATCAGAGGAAAAACAAGGGTTACGACGACACCATCTGGCGCTCGCTACTGCTACTGCTTCGAAAACTTTTAAGCAAAAAACAGGGTTTCCTTGTATTTTTTAATTAAGAGTATCTTAGAATCCGTAACTTTTAGTTAAAGAATTCCAGTAAGTGTAAAAAAATCACCTCTTTGAAAAAGATTTGTGTCCACTAAGTAATATTTTACCATTCCATTTCACTATTACAATCAAATTCGCATCGGTTTTGGAATGGTGGTTATGAGAGATATATGGATATAGTTTGGATCGAAGTCCATATTTTAGTAGTCCATTTTGGACTGTCCAAGTCCATAGTTTAGTAACACCCGTGCGCACAATAACAAACACTGGAGTTGTCGAAGCAGCCGCTATAGTCGCACGTAAAACATATACGGATATACCTACCTACCTATCTACCTACCTGGAGTTGCCGTAAATTTTTTTTCAAATCAGAACATACCCCTTTCTACAAATAAACTAGCTTTAAAATGTTTACTTTGTCATGAATTTCCAGTATTGATTGTAAACAGCCACAACATGCTATTTCGGGAATTTTGTAGCGCATGTGAAGAAATTTGTTTAAGCAAGAGAAGTGAGAAGTTAGATCGTCTCAAGAAGCTCCTAAGGGAGTGTAGGCAAAGAATTCTAGACGACCCAAACCTCACTACATATTCCGTGATGCGTCTTCTTCTCCCCCACCTCGATCGCTCGAGAGCATCTTATGGAATTAAAGAGGCTTCATTAGCAAAATTATACATAAAAATATTTTGCCTTCCTAAGGATGGACCAGATGCAATTAGGTTGCTGACATATAAGTATTACAAACAAAGATTCATTGTACCAAAATGGTGTATAATTTTATGTTTATGCTTTTATGTTTAGGGTACCAAAAACTACACAAACTCTGGCCAAAGATTTTGCAGACACCTGCTACAACATTTTAAGGACTCGCTGTAGCTCAGATGTTAGTTCATTGAGTGTTTCTGAAATCAACCAATATCTAGAAAATTTATCAAAAACCTACATGTCAAAGAAGTTGGAAAACACAGAAAAGCTTCTGCAGCCTCTCTTGATGAAATTGTCTGCATTGGAACAAAAATGGTTAATCAGAATAATCCTAAGAGATGTTAAACTTACAGGGCTGAGTGACAAGATTGTGTTGTCAGCTTATCATCCAGATGCAAAGGAATTATATGATGTCTCAAATGATCTTGAGAAAGTGTGCATAACACTACTTAACCCATTAAGTCGATCTTCCGAAATAGAAATTTCCCTCTTTAATCCTTTTCGCCCAATGTTAGCAGATAGACTTGAAATGTCTAAAATTTTCGCGAAAATGGGGAACAAGCCATTCTACGTAGAGACGAAAATTGACGGAGAAAGAATGCAAATTCATAAAAGCGGAAAGAGGTTTTAACACCAATGTTCTAAAAGAAATTTGAGAACTCATATCCACTTCAACAGGTATGGGTATTATTCACGGCGTGGCTTTGACTACACGTCAAACTTCGGAACCAACTCGTCATCGGGAAATCTTAGCCCTCGTCTAGAGGAATGCTTCCGTGAAACTGTGACCAGTTGCATTATAGATGGTGAAATGGTAGCTTGGAACGTCAAAGGTTCCTTTATAGTGTCTAAGGGCGAAAACATAGACGTCAAGTCCATATCTTCTACTGGCGAACTGATTCCATGTTTCGTCGCTTTTGATATTCTATTATTGAATGGCGAAGTCCTATCTAATCTACCATACAAGGTTTTTTTTTCTTCAAAGAACAGTCTTCCGGAAGAAACTCATTCTATGAATTCTCTTAGGAACGACTAAAGCTACTGGAATCTGCAGTTAAAATTAAAGAAAGTGTTATTCAGTTTCCGAATCGCAAGCTTGTTACGACAAAGATGGAAGTCACTAACTTGCTTAATGACGCAATTGATCAACGCGAAGAAGGAATCGTCCTGAAAAATCCAGACTCAATCTACAAGCCTAATGAACGCAAAGGAGGATGGTTCAAGGTAAACTGTTGATCATTTGAGCTTTCTGTTTAGTGATAAAAATGTATTATTTCTTTAAAGGTCAAACCCGAGTACGTTAACGAAATGATGGATCATTTAGGTACCGGTCACAAAAAAGAAAGAAATGAAAAATTAATAGCATTAGTTTCAAATTCAAAAAGTTTTCCAATCTTATGCTACATTAGATTTGATCATATTGGGTGGCTACCATGGACAGGGAAGACGAAGAAATTTGATCGCGATGTTTTTAGTAGGTGTGGCCGTCCCATCCTTAGAAAAAGAGAAAGAACAACTGGAATTCTATTCTTTCGCTCGTGTTGGCTCGGGTTTTTCAGATAAACAACTTCGTAGTTTACTCGAAAAATTGAACCCCCATTGGCAAAAGTGGGACAAAAATGCCCCTCCACCAAAAATTCACTGTAGCAGAGAAAAACCAGATGTTTGGATCAATCCTTCGTCTTCAGCAATATTAGAGGTTAGTTTGTGTTTATGTTATTAAGAATATGTTTTGTCGAGTTATTCGGGCGCACCATATACGTAGATCAAAGCGTCGGAAATTATTTCGAGCAACTCTTACAAAGCCGGATCTACGTTACGATTTCCCAGAGTGGAGCGCGTACGTGAAGACCGAGCTTGGTATTCCTGTATGACTTTAAGTGAAATAAACGAAATGAGAAAAATGGCTTCGGGAAAGCTTGTCACGCGCCATTGCAGTTTTCAAGGTAAAGTTTAGTTTATGCGTTGTTGATGAGTATGGTTGTTTTAAAACTTGTTTTCTTGTCAATTATTTTGTTTATTGACCCGATTACAGACGATATACCTAGTGGCAAACGCATTAAAACAGCAAGCGTGATTGCAGGAGTTGCTACTCCCTTCCAAGCAGCAGATATATCTGATGTCAAAAGGTCATCAAACTGTTTTTCCGACAAAGAGATTTGCGTTTTAAACGGCTCTAGTTCCTTTACGAAACAAGAACTAGAACGAAGTGTGGTGTCAGGTGGTGGTGTTGTTGTCCAGCATCCAAGTGATTTCTTTTTGTACTTTTTTTTTTTTGCTGTAGATTTTTTTTATACCAAATACTTTTCTTAGCACATTCTACATTTTGCATTATTGCTGCAAAAGACGATATACGAGTTAAAAGCCTTAAAGCACGACCAAAATGGGATATTGTCTGTCCCGCATGGCTACTGCGCTGTTTAAACTTGAATCGCCTGATTCCCTTCCGTCCTCAAGATTTACTGGTCGTCACGCAAGCTACAAAAGAAATACTGGCCCAAAACTTCGATCGATTTGGCAATAGCCTGAGAGAAGCCACTTCAGTTGAAGATGTTGGTCCGATTCTTCAGCAGGTCAAAGATTTGGTATGGCTAGTTTTGTATTATTATTTATATATATATACGTATATATATTTTTTTTCGTTCACTTAAGTAGTTTTTAATTTTTCGTGTGTTAGGAAAACCCGGTGCCTTTAAGTGTATATGAGATAGCTGATCTTGAATACGAAATATTTGGAAAGTTACACAAGTACGGCATTTTCCGAACCTGCATTGTTTATGTCGATGTCTGGGAAACGATATCAGATTTCAATAGCCTAATAATTTCCCGAGAACTGCGGATCATTTCGCTTGACCTCCGCATCTATGGCGCTCAGGTTTTGAATCACATGGACCATTCGGTCACTCATGTTGTATGTGATCCAGTCGCTTACCCTCATCGAGCCTCTATGTGGAAATCGATAAATCGTCAGCAAGAAGTCAAGTTTAAATTAGTTCGACCAGAGTGGATTGCACATTCCATAACCCAAGGGAATTTGCTTGATGAAATAATCTATTGTCCCTAGATGAATTCTTTATTTTGCGTAGTGGACTACATTGGTTAAAATTCACTGTATGTTTTAAAACTTCGTCCTATGTTTGTTGTGTTCGTTTATTATTAAAATAATAAACCGGAAAAATAAAATTGCCTGTATACTGTACATTTTAGAGGTTAATTGATTCCCATCTGCGAACTGCGACAATGTGAATGAGTAAGGTTGCCACGAATAGCTATATTTTTAGAAAAAAATGTTACCTAGGCTGGATGGTTCAACTATAGGCTGCACTGTATGATCAACTCATTTTTTCAGTCATTCAAATTGTTTCTTAAAATGTAAACTATTATAGTTTGCATGTTGTTTACATTGTACGTTGTTATAGGTAAATAGTTTAACTGTACCCAAGCTGTTCTTCGCTCCATAATAGAGAATGATAGGTAAAAACCTAAAAAGTAACTTCATTTCCTTTTCTTAGCATAACATTTATTCATAGTTGTCGAAAAAATGTAACGCTCAGTTAAGGTTCTCATTTTTACGATGGGATTTTCTATTTTATTTAGTTGTTTGTTGCAGTTATTTTCAGTAGCACTAGTTTTATTTTTAGTCCAATAGGGTGTCGAAGGGGCAGCAAGCGTTAAAAAAGCAAGAGTGGCCTGAAAACAAAATCGATGACAGCTCTGTATAGATATCAGCAGATATCAGTTTATGGACATACAAAATAATTAATTTGATCGCGAAAACGCCGAGTGTTTCTCTTAAATCAGTGCGGGTTTTTTAATGATTTTTTTTTTGGCAAAAGATTTTTTCTGCAGTATTTTAATTAGTTACTTCTTCGACTCAACATCTGATTGAAGTTGATCGAGATGAGGATTGGAGTTCTCAGCACCTGGGTTCATCTTCGATAATTTCGGTTTCATTCCTCATAATTGCTGTTTTAATGTTATGCAGCGTGAATGGACAACATGCAAGCAATATACTGGTTCACAGAAAATGGCTGAATAAAGCGAAGGCTTGGTGCGGCATAGTCATAGCAGACTGGCCATGAAAAGCCAAAGACAGCGATTCAAATTTCGTGAGTAATTGTTGTTTCTTTTTCGATGACTCAGAAGCTCAGAGGCTATGAAGCTCAGAAACTATGTGAGTGACACACACATCTGAGGGGCGAGAATGTTCTATCAAAACATTTCTATTTCAACAAACGAAGTAAACGTAAGAAGGTGAAACCATCACAATCGTTTCAGTATATTTTCGCTCGCAGCATTTCGTTTTATATAATAAAGCTTCTATATTCTGCTTCACATTTCCAATGACCGGTTTTCAGCTTCATCTAATTGGCATTGTTTATTCTTTTCAGTTTATAGGGTAACCTTACGTAACGAACGGGCGCATTTCATTCTAGAACTCATCATGCGACTTAGAATGCCTAGGTTGACTCCCCATTGTTTACTGAAGCTTTCGCTAAAACAATTTGTTTCTACCATATTATTTTAGGAAAGATGGTTCTCGAGTTCCTAACAGAAGAGTGTACCGATGACAACAAGATAGCAAGTGAGCATAAGGTATAAAGATACGAAATTTGTGTAATCAAACTTATACACGGATGGCGGCAAAATACGTACATCGGTTGCATTAATCACAACCTGTTTGTTGTACAAAACATTTCGCCAAATTACGACTTAATGCCAGAGTTATTAACATAGTTTTATCTGAATTGAGTTGGCAATTAGGATGAGGGATGGGCTCGGCGTCGTCTTGGAAAGAAGACGTTAACTCTTGTAGACTTTGCATTAATTCGTAAGTCTGATCTGACGTAAAAACTGGTGGATTGGTTTCCAGTAATGGTAACGCGTCCATAAGCAACACTGTCCAAAAGCTGAACAAAAATTCGAAAATAAAGCAAGTTTTCATGGTAAACCAATATGTGATAGTTGCGAAAGACTTACTATTTTGGTGCGATACGTGAAGAAATCAAAGAGATCAAAAGGTTGGCTGCTGAGTGGAAATCATTTGCACTGTAAAGTCGATGAAATTCTCTATATTTTCCCAAGAACGCCAAGCGATCGCTTGCCAGAAGTCCAGCCCCCAGTGAGTCTAGCAAGTCCGTTGAAGTGAAGTCGGAATCCTGGAGGTAACGTTCTAGAACGGCATCAGCCGCATAAGTAGCTAGAGGTGCATCTTGCGCCCGCACAGCCCAAGCGACGGCAGCACCGAGTCGTCCGTTTTTCAAGGCATGCCATCCCACAACGCGACAAACTGAGGTTACAACTGACGTTAATTTTCGTCGTTCCGCAAGAGCTATCAGTTTTGAGGCCTTTAATTCCGATTGACATGGAAGACGCGTAAGCAAGTGTTCGAGTGTTGCTGAACCGACAGTCGGACAATGGTCGAGATAGAGGACGCCAACGGACCACAAGGATTGGTGGCTGAAAAGACAAATTGCATAGTCCCGAAGCAAAGTTTCTCTCAGTTGTAGAGAATTAATGTCTTCAAACGACTGAAGCGCCCCCGCATGGTATAATAAATCGGCAAGATGGGCGGTAAACCACGAGTTGTCCAAAACACCTTGCATTTCCCCTATTACCTGCCCGTATAAAATAAAATAAGATTATTTAGTTATTTATTATTATTATTATTTTGTTGTTATTTTCTTTTGTTTGTTTTGTTTTTTGTTTGCTTGTGTTGTTTTTTGGGTAGGGGAGGGGGGATAGCGGAGTAACATTTGTTTGGTAACAATAAAAACTGTCAATGTTGGGGAAACTGCACGGAGTGTAACGGGTAAAGTTTAAGTACAAATTAAGTTGCTGTGTAGCGGTACTCACTTTACGCGTGTCGCGTCGGAGAACTGCTAAAAGGGTTGCATCTAGTGACGACAAATCATCAAATCCAGTAAAAGCGGCCAAAAATGGATCTGCTTGATCGCCCAGTGATGCAGCGTTTATGGTGGGCTGTGTGAACGTCAACTGAGTTATCATTCGCTGGTACCAGGTTTCGAAAAAATCGGCAACCTTTTCAAATGCTTCTTCTTTACCACAAAGTATCTTGAAGAGAAAACACCGTAATGGTTTAGAAATTAGAAGTAACAACGTAAAACAATGCCCTATGAAGAAGACACGGTGGTCCAGAATCCTATGAACATTTCAACCCACATACCTCCATAAGGAGCTGTAAATCTTGCGAATCAAAGAAATCGCCCGCTTGAATTCGAGCTTCACACTCTTCCTTCCAATGATTCCATCTAAAAGTAAATTCAGGAGCCGAAACAGGCGAATTCACCTTTAAAAAATAAAAAAAATCTCCATTTGTATTTTAGATTTAAATTTAATGTAACTCTAAATAAAATCAGTGTTCTTACACTGAAAACTGGCATCTTCTTCAGCAATTCAAAGGCACTTTGGAAAGCATCAGTTTGGAAACCAGAATGAATTCTTAATAATTTAATAGCACTGTCTATACGCAACTGGAACACCAATCCATAAAGAGCTTTCCAAAAGCTTTCATGAAATTCTGGGGTTGGAGATGCTAAAACTGTTCCAGTTTCTTCAAGAGCATTTGGAAAATGAATGCGGACCCATTCCAGAAGGTGTGGCAGAATTCCAAGTGGATTTTCAAGATACATAATTTCACACAAGTTCCATACCAATTCAGCTTTATAAAATATTTCACTCATTTCTTGAATTGCTTGGGTAGCTTCATTAGTTTCCGCAAGATCAGCAGCTTGATTCAAATCTTCAATGCAAGCATTTATAATGCAGCGATACTGATGGCTGGACTGAATAAGCTCAGATACACTTATTTGAGTTTCTTTTCCAACTCTAGCTTGGATGGCAATAAATGCACCACAAGATTCATTAACAAGTTTACGAACAAAGGGATTGTACAAGGTTCGCTCCCACGAAATCATAAACAAGTTCTTCCTAGAACCAGGCATACCTGCTATTGAAAAAACATGGGAAGTCAACAAAGAAAGTGTGTAAGATGTGTCAGTCATACCCATTGTGATGGATTTGGAAAACTCAGTAGGAAATACAACCAAGTTGTTACCATAGCCCCAGCTAAATCCAATATCTTTATTATGGATGAATGAATTATCAAGGATTCCCTATAGGACAAAATAAATGAGCTTAGTGATTCGGAAAATTCAAAGCTTGAGATTCTGATTACAATGGGCTCAAGCATTTTGAATTAAGATACAAGCCTGGCAGCGTCTAAATTCGTGTGTAGATTTATGTACAATTAACCGGTATTGTCGGTATACTACAGACAAAATCGAAAAGCAAATATCGTAAATATCCTAATTCTGAACTTCGAAATCTCTTTAGAAGTTTTTTTGTCTGCTTGAACAACACAGTCTTCATCTGTCCACGGAAACAGATCCGTTTAGATTGTCGGTCAAAAACGGATCCTCCAAGTGGTGGGGAACGGAATTGTTTCCGATCACTATGCGTACGGCTTATTCCGATTTGTTTCCGTTCAACATAGTCTCCGTGGCGGGCGTTCCAATTTTGTTTGATTGTTTAGCTATGTTGTCATTATTTACGTTTATTGTTTTTGTTTTTTTCTTTTGATTTGGTTTTAAAGTTAGTTGTATTTGTGTTTGTATTTTTAAAATCTATATATATGTTTAAAAAGAATAAACTTTTTTAATGAAAAAAATTGCTGTATTTCATTTTTTTTTGAACCACGAAACAAATTTTACATTAGAACAGAAGTAAGAATATATTATTATTTGATAGGTAATATTAATGAATTTCTTACCATTTAACGAATTTTATTTAGGATTAGTGAAATGCATAAAATTTTTACAGTGTTACTCAGCCAAAGCTTTAAATTTGCATTCAGTGTGTTGGCTGCGTTTTCCATCCACGTTGGGAAGTACACTTTTTTATTAAGAAGGTAATCTATTGTGGCATTGTAAAAAAATTAACACAATTATCAAACAGGTAACTTATCTCACAAAATTTTAATGTTATAGCCCTGACATCACTCTTTTATTTTCCCTTTTCCAGGTATCGGAATCCCACTAGGTTGACCGGGGCACCAACCAACAATTGAATAGTCAATTAAAAAGCAACCTTCTAAGCCTAGAATCAATAACTAAGAATAAACCATTAAAGCTAATTAGGTATTTTTCAATGTAAAAATGTAATTAAATAATCAAATAATCAAACAATTTGTTCGTGTCACTCTTCACTCATTGAATTTGCTTTATGTTGTTTATGAATAAAACACTTGCTGCTTACTCTTTAAAACACATTGAGTTTTTATTTAAAATGTACTTGTGTTTACATGCATTCTTGGTAATTTAAAACGTTGGAATAATAATAATGAGAAGTTAGAATTCAAATTTGAATTACGCGCGTCATCAAAATGGCCGCCGCAATGGATGCCGGGAAGGGGCCAAGGGGGGTACATTTTATTGGAATTTGTGGTTCTTAAACTATAAAAATCGAAGTAAAATATAACATCAAAACATGCTAGAGATAATAAAGAATCTTAATAATATATTTTCTGTTTATTTTGGTGTATATTAGTAACCAAACAACGTACCCAAAAATGTCTGTTTTTGGCCCTCCCCCCCCCTCCCCTAAAATGTCATAAAATAAAATAATTAATTACGTTCTAAGTTTTCAGCGAATTTTCGTAAGTTTTACGGCAATCGATAGGTATTTAAAAACGCTATCTATTTGGTGAATTTCATCAAAAAATATTGAAAAGGAAAAAAATTCTAAATGAATCAAATTTTTTTGCGTTTTGTCGCTTGGGTCCAATACTGCGCTTGATCGATTAAATGAAAAAAATTTGATTCGTTTAGAATTTTTTTCCTTTTCAATATTTTTTGATGAAATTCACCAAATAGATAGCGCAAAAAGGGGCCAAATGGTCCCTTTTTAAATGTTTGAATATATAGAAATCCGATATCATATGGAAGCAAAACGTTTAAAAAATGAGGTTAGCCAGAAATCAAAAGACTGACCGTCCTCAACAGCGCCGTCGGACATTCTAAGGATATCCGAACGGGCTTTCATTTGGCTGTAAATATGACATGTATTGGACTTGTAATCTTGAAAAAACATTAGGCTATATCTGGATTTGAACTCGGGTCTCCCGTACCACAGTTGAATATTATTGGTACGTCTGCTAGACTTCGTGGAGAGCAGACTTGTTTTTAAAGAGCTCCGTTTTTTTTTGATGAAGTGTTTTAGCTCCTTGTATTATTCTTACACTAGTAACTTTGGGCCCGTCCAGGGCCGGGGGATAGGTGGCGCTAGCGTATTTCGTAGCCACTGCTTCTCGTACCACTCGTAAGACAGAACGTACTGGCGCGATATACGAAAAATAATTTTTCCTGATCTTAGAGCCAGTTACATCCGGTAACAGGTGGATCTCAGTTTATCGATGTCGTTCGTCCTAAAACTTAGAATAGATAATAATTTAGTTGCCATCTTTTAATTTGTTTATAATTTAAAAAAGAGTATTCACGGTTGAGCGCCGTCGGGAACTGCCCCCGAGGCCATGCCCGTGCTCCTTTTTAGTCCGTAGACTGAGGCGGAAGTTAGTTCCTCGTTTTATGTCATAAAGTTAAAATGTTGTTATGATAACTTTAAGACAAAGCTTCTTTAAACACAATGTTCTGTGTAAAAACCCTTTCGTCTTTTAGCATTTTCCCTTGCTTTGGTCCTACCATCCATTGGACCTTTACTCCTGCGCGAGAAGTGGCACGGGAAAATGCTACATATAATTGTCTGTGGCTGAATACTGGTTCAGGAAGATGGATACCAACTTTGTCGAACGTCTGTCCTTGTGACTTATTGATGGTAATAGCAAAAGCTAAAAGCACAGGGAATTGGTTTCTTATGAGCTTGAACAGAAGATCGCAATCACTGGGGGTCATATTCATTCGTGGGATGAAGACATTGTGGCCTTTATTTTTTCCTGCTGCTATGGTTGCATGAATGAGGTTGTCCGTTAGACTTTTGATTATCAAACGCGTTCCATTGCACAGCCCTTGGCGCGAATCGATGTTTTTAAGAAGGATGATTATTGCACCCACTTTTAGTTCCAAAATGTGCGGTGGTATCCCTGATACCTTTAAGGTGTCAAGAAACTCGGTTGGGAAGTTTGCAATTTCCTCTGGGTCTTCTGAATCAATTGAGTTCATGCTGGCATACCTTCGTCGGTGTCCTGGCATCTGTCTTATGATGTAATTGTTGATCTTTAAGCAGTCGTCGTTTTTAGGACACAAAATAGCCCGATTGCTAATTTGTTCTCCTGTTTCTGAATGCAGTAGATTTTCGGGGTTACCAAAAACATGATACACCAATGACTGTTCTGAATGTTCATTAAGAAGAAAGTCCTAAGGTATCTCTATCGCATCTGGTCCCAGACCTGCAGTTCTTGAATGAGCTGAATTTCCAAGTTCAATGAGCCAGTTAGCAAATTCGAGACTACTCTCTAAGAAATATGTCTGAAAAATATTTCGAGATTGTATCTCGGTATATTTTTTCCTAATTTTACCGACATATTTCTCGGATTTTCCGCAATTTTTAGCGCCAAAACCACCACAGTCGTGGTTTTCTTTAACCAAGAGTCAAATCCGACAAGTTATCTCGGGATTTGTTTGGAGGTAGAGACGCTTATGAGTTTCCTTGAAAGGGGGTGGGGGGGTGGCATCCATAACAAAGAAATAAAAGAATAAGTACCACCAGACCACGGCCTTGGATTGCAAAAAAATTCGTGGTCGCATGTTTGTTAAGGGTAGGCTACATGGGCAATAAGTCAGTTATACTTGGCTACCCACGTCATTCTAACGTTTACAAGTTAAGTTATAATAGAGTTATTGTTTATCATCATGTTTAACTGCCCCGTGTGTAAGAAAAATGTGGAAGTTGGTTCGCGTTTAGATGTTGGGAGACATATGCGAATGCATATTCGTACGCTTGATTATCCAGTGTCTTTCCCAATACGGTGTTGCCAACAGAGATGTCATTCTATTTACTCTTCCTTGGATGCGTTTGTGAAACATATGGATAAAAAGCATAGCAGACAATATAGCAATATTGCTCCCGTAGCTAATGACTGCGATAACCTTGACGGCTACGTCCCCGAAGGGGATAATGGAGACCATGAAATGCAAGAAATGCCGCATCCGAGTGACATTGAATCAGATAAGTGTTATAGCAATGAGGCTATGAAATTAATACTGTGTTTAGTTAGTAAAAGCTCGGTGACATTTAATTGCGTGACTGAAGTGCTTGCAATTTTTGATAATTACCTGCAATCTACACTTGCCAACATACACAACAAATTAGAGCAAATTGAAAATGCCTATCATACCCCTACTTTGTCCATTGTACTAGACGAAATCAATAAATCAAGGCAATGCATTTCTTCTCTTAACACCGATTACAAAATAAAGAATTCAATAACTCAACATAATTTGTTTATAAATCCCATAGAGATTGTGCTGGGTGAAAGAGAGGAAGTGCATTTGCAGGATGGGGCCTCAATCAATAATGTCACTGTTAAAGATAAAGCTTACTACGTTCCCATTTTCAGTATTATAAGAAATTTGTTGTCTGACGAAAAATTTGCAACACATATTTTCAATGAAAAAGTGTTTCGCAAAACAGCTGACGGAGTATATTCAAATTATTGTGATTCTACTAAGTTCAAGCAACACGGTCTCTTTTCCGACCAAACTAAAATTAGTTTGAGAATTCAATTGTTTTATGATGGCATGGGAACAACAAATCCTCTTCGTGGCCATGCATCAATTCACAGTGTTGGTGTATTTTATATTACTTTTGAAAATGTACATGAGAAGTACAGCTTTGATTTTCAAAGAGTACATCTCCTTGCTATGATTAATACTTTAGATGTTAAAACGTATGGTTTCGATGTTATTTTAAGAAAAATTACTGATGACATTAAAATTCTTGAAACTACAGGAATTCCCGTAGAAATAAAAAATAAAGGAACAGTGCAAATATTTGGATCGATAAGTCAGTTTTGTGGGGACAGTCTCGCAACAAACGAAGTATTTGGACTTGTGGAAAATTTTAGTAGGACGGAATACTGTTGCGCGATTTGTTACGGTAATATCCAGGAACGAAGTACATACTTTTGGGAATCCGCGTTTCGTTTACGTAACAAAGAGTTGCACAAGGACGACTTAGAAATGCTGCATTCTGATGATGAATTACTTCATGTTCGGGGTGTTAAAAAAAACAGCGTCTTAAACGAACTAAAATTTTCCATACGTCAACAAATCGCACCACTGATATCATGCACTTATTGCCTGAGGGAATCTTACCTCTTGTATCTGGGAATATTTTACATGAATTTATTACTATCCGGAAAGTTATGTCACTGACTGATTTAAATAGAAAAATTCGATGGGTTTTTGCTTGCCTCAAAGTAGACAAAGGTAATACGCCCCCTGAACTGAACAGCCTCAAGCCCCCGGGGAAAGGGTTATCACCTAAACTTACCGCTAATGAAATGCTTTGTCTTTTTAGGTATTTACCTGTTATCCTTGGGCCATTTATCCCTACGGGCGACAAGTTTTGGGCTTTGTTTGTTCAGTTACAAATGCTTGTAGACATCGCATATGCTCCTAAACTTACAGACGTGATATTAGATTACTTTGAAGAACTTTATGAAGATCACATGTTGTTGTATAAGGAACTTATCCTGAAATCGCGGTTAAACCCAAGCAGCACTTTTTGGTCCATTTTAAAACAATTGTTAAAGAAAATGGACCTACCCGTAACCTTTCTTGTTTGAAATATGAACTACGAAACGGATTTTTTAAACGTTTGAGCCATGTCGTTTGTAATTTCAAAAATATTAGCAAAACCTTGACCACTCGAAATCAATATACAACCCTTGCTCACTCTATTATAGGAGATATCTTACGCGACGAGTTTGTTTTCTCAGGTCAACAAAAAACATGCGTTTTACAGTCAATTGAATCCTCAGAAATCGTAGCCCAAAAACTTAACATACCATTAACCACGACTGTTGACATTGTAAAACACGTTGATTATTATGGCGTAACTTATTCAGTAGGAAATATAGTCGTTATTAGTAAAGAAAATTTTGAATTAAAATTTGGTGAAGTACAGTCTATTATTCGAGAAAAGAAGCAATGCTTTATATTGGTCCAAAAATTTGAAACTGTTGGTTTTAATTCACACTTGCACGTATTTAAGGTAAAAAGACCAACAACTACTGAACTTATTTGCATTGATTTCACTGAACTTTTTTATTACCATCCTTTGGACCTCTATTATAGTATATTCAAGGACTATTATTGTGTGTACAACGACACAGGGAAAATGTAGTATGACTTTTTCCCACTGGGGGAAATCAGCCACGCGGATATGTGTTCGCGACAAAGAAAGAGTTGCGCATTCCTTGCGCGCCATGCGCCCCCAGTGTGAAAAAATCATACTACATTTTCCCTGTGTCGTTGTACACACAATAATAGTCCTTGAATGGAATGCGCGTTTTTCCCGGGCGAAAAAAATAGGGAAGGAGTTCATGGATCACGATCGAATCGCGGTCGTGGAATAAAGTGCCCAACGGGCAATTTGTAAAAAAATCTCCGGCTCCGTATCTTAATCGGAACAAAAGATATGGCCGCCGGAAAAATCCATCCCGCCATAAGAGATCCACACAAAAAAAAAATGTTCTAATACTTCTGGAAAGTGGTGTACAGCCTCAGCGGAGGCTTGTACAGTTCTGATTTTTTTTTCACGAATACATCTTCAACAAATGTATTTGTAAAAAAAATTTAAAAAATCTATCCCCAGTATTTACCTCGCAAATCAACGAGGTATTTACACGGAGGCTTACGGGTATCCGCGCATTTTCTAACACTTGTGGTGGGTACTGTACCTTAGTTTTATAAATTCCCAAACATTTTATTCACACTATTTTTTTGTCATTACTAGGATTATTACCCGATTCGCGACATAATTCGTGAAAACGGGTGGGATAAAAGCCACGTTGATGCTTTGTTATGCCGCTTAGATGCCGAGGACGCGGAGCTCAGTAAAAAGGATCGTTCTGCTATTAATATTGCAGTCGGTAAATGGCTCTACAAACATAAGGGAATGTAAGTAGGATTTTTTATTCAAACTTCATCTTAATATTATTTAATATGATTAAAATTATTAACAGGAATGGCATGCCAAAGCCAGCAGAATTTGACATGGCTGCCAAGTCGATTGTAGCGCATTTTCCGATAGCAAAGGATGCATCAAGCACTGCCGATAACATCATTCACTCTTCGTGGTATGATGTAAATACAAACGTTGGACGTTTATCAAATTACGTCAGGGATCGCAGATCCAATAATAAGAATAAAGGGGCCATTGTAAGGAGCTACAATAAAAGGTACGTATTTCAAAATAATATTTTTGACAGTGCGCGCATACATTTTTTAATTTTTTTTATGTTTTTCTGCATGCAGACAAACTGAAAATTTTGAAGATGAATTCGACATTACTTTACAAGACCAAGAAAGATTTATGCGCGAGAACCAAGTAACCACCGAAAATAAAGAAAAAATGATGCAGTGTCATTTTGGCACGCTCGAATCCCGTAGAAAATGGATCCTCGAGAAAAAACCTACCGTGACAGACATTCTGACAAGGTTTCCCAGATTCACATCACTAAAGGGAGCGGTAACAAAATAATAATTATCGGGCCTATCCCTGGGGTTAATATATAAAATATTTATAAGTTGTTCTTTCTATTTTTACAGGTTGATTGTGACCTGAAATTTGTGGAAGGGTGGCGAACAGAGGAATTTACCGAAAGGTGGAAAAAAATTGAAAAATCTTTGGCAGTGGAGCTATTGAAAAAACACGGAGAATCTTTGGAGCCGTTTGCAGAGCTCACCATGGATCTAGTAGATTCTTATGAAAATTCACTGCTCGGACTTGGTAAAAATTTCAAAACTTCAAATATCTATATATATCTATCTATACATATATAGATACTCTATATAGATACTATATATATATAGATAGATAGATACTCTATATAGATACTATATATATATAGATAGATAGATACTCTATATAGATACTACATAGAAATATTATATATTATATTTGTTTATATTTTTACTTACAGTATTTTTTTTATATGATTTTAGATACGGCCAACGACAGGACACTTATAATATTTTCATCTCTTCAAATTCTTTTTCCACCTCGCCCGTCTAGGGCCTCGAAAGGGTTTACGGTGTGAGACCGATGGAATGATCCAACCCGGATTAATTGTTATTGGAAATCGCCGTTACATAAAAGCGGATCTCATCCCAATCAAAATTAATACTCCATCGGCTGCTGAATCTATTGCAATTTTGTTTGCTGTATATCATATATTCAATTTAATTTTTCCCGACAACCTCAACCTGGTGTATATTTTTTTGCAAAATATGATGGAGTATGGGAGGGAAAAAGAGGCTTTACCCAACAACAAAAAAAAGAAAACATGTAAATCTTTGGTTGTCAACGATTTTTCATTGAAAATTCTACAACTTTTGAAGCCGGAATAAAACTCGGAAAAAAAAAAATACAACTACTTTTTCTCCTATTTCACCTCCTTCGGCCATTTTTTATTCTATGATTCATAATTATGAAAAACATAATACTTGATTAAAGGGGAGAAGCATTTAAATAATACTTTACATGCGTACAAATATTTACTGAATTAAATTAATTATATCAAATAACAGTTAAATAAACATTATGTAGTAACAATTAAATTAATTGTATCTAATAACAATAACATCAATTTCATCTAATGATAATTTCGTTAATTTAATCTAATAACAATAACATAATGTCTTTAAGCGTTATGACATACCACAGTATTGTATAATAACGAAGGACATATGCATACATGTAGACAGAGACTGTCCTTGAGAAATCGAGACTTGGGGAAGGGGGAACCAGACAGCCAGACTAATTAACCTTAGAAATAATAGGGGGGTGTGTTTGCCCTTTAGTCATGCGCAAAAACCGATAATAAAAATCGGTACAATGAAGCAACACCGAGAAAAATTTTCTGAATTTTTTCCTAGTTTAATCTCGGCAAAAAATACCGAGATTGAAGTCTGGATTACCGAGTTTCTTCTCGGTAAAAATCCCGACATATTTCTTAGAGAGTATCGTCCGCGGTATCGTCAAATGGAACTTAAAAATTTCACTCCAAGTCCCGCTGCTTTTAATGGTAGATTCAACAACTTTTACCCTGTTACCGTGTTTAATGACAGGAAGGCACTGACGAAAATCTCCTCCCAACAACAGAACTTTGCCACCGAAAGCGACTGACTTTTTCGTAACCTTTTTAAAAAGTTTATCGATGGAATCTAGTGCATGTACCGTCATCATAGTGACCTCGTCAATGATAATCAGACTGGCTTTCCTTATGTTGTTTGCTTCAGTATGGTGCTCTTCTATTTTTGATGTTGTTGTTTGCGTGATGGGAGGATAGATTTTGAAGCGAGAATGGTAAGTACTCCCATTACACAGCAGAATTGAAGCGATTCCAGTTGAAGCCACAGCAATAACCGATTTTCCTTGTCCTTCAAGCACATTAATGAGTGTATTGTAGAGAAATGTTTTTCCAGTACCACCTGGTCCATCCAAAAAATACTGATGATTTGTAGAAGAACAAACGTTATCATTGACTAACGTCATGACACGGTCAAAGATTGCTTGCTATTCCACGTTCAGCTGAGCAACCATTAGTTCTCCTCTTCTCCTCTTTGGAGCTTGCATTTCGTCCGAGCTTTCATCTTCTCCATCTTCAATCAGCCGATGAATCATTTGAAAATCAGGAACCAATTGAAATTCTTCAAGATTGTGACCACTCTGCCTCAACATATCTTGAATACATTTCAGCGCAAGGTTTTTCGCAATTTCATCTTCATGACCACGTCTTGTAAAATCTTCCATGAGATATGAAAGGTTGTTCTCTAACAGTACCCGAGCGTTTGTTGGATAGCAATGAACGCAAATGTTGACAAACAATTGTCTTAATTGGACGGGCATTTCAAATTCGATTGCTTCCGCCATCACTCGTTCCCAAACGCTATCATCAGCCAAAAGGTTTCTTGCTATGGCAGCTTTTTTGAATGTTGGATGCAGGATTCCGTCGACTGTCCTCAAATATTCGAAGCTGGTTGCACCAGGTACATTGATAAGAAGCAATCGTAGACTGTGTCTTTCGACTTGCTTGACGGTAACGGAATAAATGCGGCCAATGACGTTAATCCTCTTTCTTCTCGGTTTCCATTTCCGGGCGGTCTTGTCAAACCAAAAATGATAAGGATCTCACGATAGGAGTAAGACCTAGCTGGCGGATGAGTGGAATTTAATTTAAACCAAGCCGTTAAAGTAGTTAATTGTTAGGCAGAATTCATTACTGCTTGCTCTTCCATTCCTGGAAGAAAAAAAAAACGATTGTTCTTGATGAAGATGGATAGCAAGTCGAATAACAGCGTGTGAACGGTAAGAAAGTGGATACTTGAAAATTCTCCAAGAGGCTTCCGGGGCACTGACATATTGTCACACGAGTTGTATTTGGACAAGAACAAACGAATACAACAAGTGATGACTTAAATTCTAAACAATGGTTTAACTCAAACAAAAGAGATAACCATTACCAAAAGTTGGAGAAGCGTCTGAAGACCTCTTGGGAAACCAGGGAACTCCTCCTACGGAGCCCAGCTCCGGGAGCTCACCCGATGGAGACTCATTTAACGAAAATTCGGGGCAGCGTTTTATACCGTCGCGCGAATTACTCCCCTTCCGAACTGCATATCTGCGTATCTTTCTTAGAGCGGACTTCTCCCGATAATTTCTTCACCACGATCGCAGCGTTGTCCAAGGAGCGGATGACTCATCTCTGTGAAGAGATAACCAATCCCCCTTTTCACCCGCGACAATATCTCGTGTCTAAGAAAGTAGTTATTTCGTCGGCACGTAGACTTTAGACCCCTTCGACATATAAGACCCCAGGGGGGGGGGTCGACCGTAGACCCCTACGTTACAACGCAAGACCCCCAACATAAAAAAAAATATTTTTATTTGTTAATTAATGGACAACGCAAAACCCCTAGCCCCCGACGCAAGGTCCCAATGTCTTTTTTTAATTTAATGTAACCCTGACTTAAGACCACGTGCCTTAAAATGTCTTCATATATTACCGACTTTAAGTCCCTGTCCCCCGACACAATGTCCCTGTGTTTGTCGCCATTAAATATTATCCCGACTCAAGACCCCGTTTTCCAAAATGTGCCAACAATTCCTAACTTTAAACCCCAGACACAAGTCCCCGTAATTTTTGTAAACGAATTATTTTTCCGACCCAAGACCCCTTGCTTAATCATGTTATACTTATAGTAACATCGACTTGAAGTCCCCGATTAAAAACCCAAAAATTTAAATAGGAAAAAAACAAAAACATTTGAAAGGCATACCACCTTCTCAAATTGAATTAAGGAGAGCCTGATTCAACTGATGAATTTTAGAGTACCACCACCTCGTCTAAGAGTACCACAGCGGTAATTCAACTGGGCAGAAGAATTAACCAGCGCAGAAAATATCGTGAAACAGGTACTACTATGCTTATAACTCTAGCGGGTGGATTAAGAAACTCAAAACAATTTCATCAAAGAGGTTAGTATAAAAATAGACATTAATGGCTTTTATATCTGATTTTTACACTTATTCAAAAAGGTGGCGGTGATGTGGACGCTTACTCACAATAATGTCCTGTGTTTCATCGGCATCCTTTAAAAATATAAACGTCTTAATCTATTGACTGAATTTATCCCTGAGAGAATTTTAAAATTCTTATTTTAAAAAGCCGAAGGCTTACCGCCGTTTAACCGAGAGACATTTCTTCCGAATGCGACCCAAATACTTTTAACCTGAGAGATCCCTGGGGAGTGGGGCGGGGGGTGACGAAAATGGTTTTTTAGACTTTGACGCTCTCGTGATGCTCCGATCACGACGCGACCTATCTCATTCGACGTAGAATTGTTTTTTACATGTATGGTAACTAATTTGTTTAAGTATGAACGAAATTAACGGGGAGATTGGGAGCAAAAAGGAGAAAAAAAGGGAAAACTTCGAAATGATGGGAAAAAGTTCGCTTCTAAAATTAGAAGCTGCGATTGCTTCTAATTGAAAGAAGAACTTTCCCTTTCATACATGTGTAATAATTGGAGACACTATTTTCCCTATTCGCGAGATATTTGTTTTAAAAAAAGACACCCTGATTGAATTTAGCTCGATTCACAAGCAGACGACAGTATTATTTTTTATAGCGCGTCTGCTTGTGAAAGGTCAGGCTCAATTAGTCAAAAAAAAATAGACGAGACAATATAATTTCATTTCATTTATATCTTACGATGTGTATGAGCTCAATCAGTCAATTCACTAGGCTTTTTCATGATATCTGAGGCTGTGTCTGATTTCACCTCTCAATCTTTTTTTTTTGGTTCGTTTCAACCCATCACTGGTGTACAGAAAAGAATAGGTCCCATTATCCGTATCGGCAATCTTTGCTTTCTTTCACCGATTCGCAAGGTAATTAGACTTAACAATTTGATGAACCTATTTCTTATTGTTTCTTATTTCCATCATGTTTGAATGTAGATCATGTTCAAGTTTCTCCACTGCACATCTCGAGCAACAACAAATTCTGCTAGGCATGCCTGAGAACTAATTCAAATATATACTTCTCTTGTGTGCATATTTATTAATCCATTTGTTACAGGTCTTAATTAGAGATCTTAAGGAATAAAACAACAAACTTGCAATACCACAAGTTCCTACTGAATCGTGAAAAAAGTATATGGAAAGCTAACTGCAGCAGATTAATGGAACTATTTCAATTATGAAACAGCGTTGAGAAGCTTGAATGGAAACCAACAATCATGCAATCTTATAAAAGATTGCTAATTCATGTATTTTTTTAGGACTCACTGAAATCAACCAGAATCTTGAACCATGAGGGTGAAGAAGGGAATATAAGTCACAAATTACTCACTTGTCCTGTTTTGTTGGCGAGCTGATGAAAAGCACACTTGGTTCCAAGGGCATGGACCAGTGCTGCCACGCCAAAAAACCCGGAATCCCCTGTAACCATGTAAAAAATCCCAATTTTCCCACATTTTCCGATTAAAAATCCCAAGGAAATCCCACATTTTTTCTTTATAAAATCCCACGTTTCCCGCCTGTTTTTTTTGAAATCCCACCTATTTTCCCAAAATTTTATTTCAAAATATAAGTCTCTGACTCAGGGTTAAATTGTATTTTATTTATCGAGCGTTATACTGTCTTGGTGAAACAAATGGCATAGGGGATATATAGGACATGGCACATGGGAGGGAAATTTCGCATCATATAAAACTAGTAAAAGGTCTATTGCACAAAACTTACAATGACTTAGAATCTGGAATGGTGGCATTGAATTTTACTTTAATAACGGCCTGGACTAATTCGTCGGTGATATTGACTTCATCAGCACTCTTATCATGAGCTTTTAACCAAGACTTTATTCTCATTAGACTAACTACGGTATCATCATCTATACTAGTTCTTTTGTCCGTTTTAGTATTGTTAAGTTCACTGAATTTTCTTTCTGCAATTACGTTACTAACGATTAAACTAAAAAGCATTGAAACGCAAACGCACAAGTTAGCGAAAGTGGCCTCGTGATTTGCAAAAACTTTTTGCCAATATTCTTCCGCAGGCAAGCGAAAAACTGCGGACTCAGTTAGAACCCCGAAAGCAGACGTAGGGAGTAGGGCATGAGCATTCCATTCTTTTTCAGTTTTTAAACGATCACAGAACATATTTTAAACCGCAAATCTTTCAAATAATGCACTCAGTGTTCGAGGTTTCAGATTTCGCGCATTTTCCGGATGTAGCATAGTAACAACCTCATAAACTGGATCCGTAAAATCGAAACGAGATTTCATATCAGAGATCGCAGTAATATAGAAATCCCTACAATGAATGTAAAATGAGTTGATTCTCATATCTTGAGATACGCCCAATTCCGATTGAGAGACAGCGATGGCACTGGCAGGTTCTTGCGGTCGCACAAGCGGCGTTTCTCTCTCAACATAGCTGATTGTCTCAAAATTTAAATCATCATCGACGTCTTGCAAACCTGAGTTGAATAGAGGAGAAGGGTATTCCAGTTTGACGCTCATTTCTTTTGACTTCCCGAGATTTTGAATGGTTTCATACGCTGCTGGACCTATATTGAAGAGTGTAGCAAAAAAAAATACGATTACGATTACAAAAGTCATAAAAGGTATACTACTCAAAGTTCATTACCAGGGTATACATCACGTAAGGATATATAATTTGAATCATCATGAGGATCGATTGTAGTTGAATCACATTCCCGAACATGACTGGGTTCCATGAAATTGATAGCTAAAGTCGCAAGCAGTTTCTCATATTTTTGTTTGTGAATATGAATTAGGGGGCCTTCTGCTTGAAATGTAGTGTTGAAATCATTCATAAGCCCCAGGGCATAGTCAAGAGAAAATTCCAGGTAGGCAAGAGTTAGAGGATCACGCAAAGTGATAATCACATTGTCTACAGGTTCGTTTTCTTTGCTCATGTCTTCACTCTTGAGGAGAACGAAGTAAAGGCGAATGGCATCCAATTGACTCAACATGCGTTTTACACTTGCTTGTACCGTCAACCACCACCACATGTTGTCCATGCCATGGACAACATCTTGATAGTATTGGCCACAATGAAGGACAAGTAAGTTTAAGATTGGCCTTGTACTTGAAGGGCATGGACAACATTATTAAGTATTGGCCGCAATGAAGTCGTTTTTCTAAAAAATTTCATTTTTTAAAATTAAGAGAATGAAAAGACAATTAAAAATCTCGAAGGCGCCACGAAGGGGCTTGATCACTGAGAGATTTACCTTGGTATAGATGGAAGGCTATGCCGTGGTTATGAGCCCCAAACTGTTTATTGTTTCCCCAGGGGTTCCAGCCGGGTTTTGATTGGCTGCGAATTGGGTAGAATTATCGTGTGTAAACAGGGGAGTTGTTCGTTTTCCATTATTTTTTATCTGATTCGCTGTATTCAACTTCGTGCCAATGGGTTATTTCTAAATATGTAGGTTTGTTTGTTAATTTTATATATTTTGTTTGTTTGATCGAAATTCAAATTTCGGTCATGAAAGTCGGGTTCTGATTGGTTGGTGGCAGGTTGGTGGTTTTAGGGACCCTCCTGTGCCGCGGGTTTTCGTTTTTTGAGTGAAATTTTATTACAGTTGGATTCTCCATGTAAAACTGTATGGAATAGGGTAATTTTTGTGATGAAAGGTTGGTTTGTTAATTTTTTATTTGTGTTTGTTTAGAAACGACGAGGGCGGCTGTCGTTTGTCATTTGTTTTTTATGTTCAGCCCACGCAGCCCCACATAAATCTCGAAGGCCGACACCCATTGGCGTTTTTGCTGGTGGAATGCAAAAGGGATTATTGCATGATTCAAATGTGCCATTGCCATGGGAACAACGAGTCTCATTCTCCAAAGATATAGCTGCTGGAATGGTTTACCTCTTTTCGAAAAGCATCATGCATCGTGATCTATATTCCAATAATTGTCTTGTGAAAGAAGATTGCTCGGTAATGGTGGCTGACTTCGGCTTGGCCAGGATTATGCGAGCCGATAGTCCGTCACGGACCATAGCGCCACGTTTATATCGCAAATTAACCTTACGGCCGTGGGTTGATAAGATGTCGTAATAACACGACGCCTTCACCGTCCGAACGACGACAGAAGAAATACGAAAGGAACAAAAGATATACTGTAGTAGGCAGTCCTTATTGGATGGCGCCTAAAATGTTAACGGGCAAGAAATACGATGAAAAAGTGGACGTTTTTAGTTTTGGCATTGTTCTTTGCAAGGTACGTGGCAGAGCTTTTTTAAGTAGAAAAGTTAAAGTAAATATCGTTGAGTTGAGGTAGATCCGGATTATTTTTCGCGATCAGGTGACTTTGTTCTCAATCAGACTGCATTTCGTGAAACATTTTGCTTCAATTGTCCGGAACCATTGTATCGAATCGCATTCGTATGTACGAATGCGATCTCAATCAAGACAAACGGCCACCCTGCGAAGTCATTGAGGTCTGGCTTGAAAGTTTAGCACTCCATATAGCCGAAGGTGCGGCCATTCCACAGGTTCTTCTCATCGATATTTATACCTACACCGGTACATATTTTCTTGCCAATTTTTGGCGTGTAGATGAAATTTATTAGTTTTTTTTTCGTAGGTCGAAGTTCCAGTTTGTCTGAATCGACGACACTGACGGAAGCCGTCTCGCCCGAGATACATACAGTACAAACCCTAAGATGACATAGATATCAATAAAGACCGCAACCACCTAAAACAAACATCTAATAGCAGAAACAATGGTAACATTTAAAATTTTAATCCGTGTAGTTAACACGATCAGTGGGTAGCGGCAGATTGTTTTAAAGGGTCTCCGAGCGGGGTTGGCGACGATCGCCCCCTTTAACTAATGCCCCCTCGCGGTTGCTACAGTTGCCCCCCAGACTATTTCCCCCCAAAACTATTGCCCCCTTAACTAATGCCATCCTAACTAATGCCCCCCAAAAATAATTAACAATTGCCCCCCCCCAGTAAAATACACAATACTTTAATTAATGAAAAATATCGGAATTATATTTTGTCAAGTGTACAAAATGGTACATAAAACACATTTAATTTACATTTTTTTGTAATGATGATACTAAGTCTACAACTTCTCTCTTAACTCTAAGTCGTTAACTTAGAGCTACTCTTGTGTGAGCCCGAGCCCTGCAGTTGGGAGGAGTTATAGGCGAATCCCCTTCTGCTGACAAGTTGCGAGGTACTTGGGTCACACGACGTGGACGACGAGGAGCTGGAGCTACTTCGGGTTCAGCCTCGACAGGAGGAGCATCCAAAAGCTCCATAAGAAGTGCATAAAGAGGCTCAACTGGAAGAGCAACATCTTCAGGTGTCCTGATTGTGTTCAATCAATCACTTCAATCAAAGTGTTTTCACTATTTTGTCTGAATCTGCTACTACGAAATGGGAGGCCAGAATAAACAAGTTTTTTTTTTACTCTTTTGAATTACGGCTATCTACGGCCTTAAATATAGTTTAACGTGAGTAAAAGAACCCTCTAGCGAGAAATAAAGCCTATTAACGGAAGAATACTTAATCGGACATATGAAATTGTAACCGCGACCTATTTTAAATAATTATGATTAATTTAATTTAAACTTATAGGATTTTGAAATTAGGGGCAATTGTTAATTATTTTTGGGGGGCATTAGTTAAGGGGACAATAGTTTTAAGGGGCAACAGTCTGGGGGGCAACTGTAGTAAACGTGAGGGGGCGTAAATGTTAAACGTCGTCCTAGCGTAAATGTTAAACGTTTTCCCCGATGATCTTATAACAAGCTTGGGTTGTTTCTGAGGGGGAGAGCTAGTCCCCAATGGTGTTGGTATCGAAGGGGACGACTTCTTTTTTTTGCCACTTTTCTCACAACTGGCTGAATCATCCTGGACGAAAGTCCGCATGTGATATTTAATAAGAGTTTTTTGCAGAGCCCAGTTCAGATCATAAGTTCGATTCGAAAGATACAGATCATCTAGCGATCCTCTGTTTCGTTGAATCTTCTAGTTTTGATCAATAAAAGTTCTATTACTATTTCGATCCCTATCTTTCGTGCAATATGGATATTGCAGTTCAGAGAGTACCTGGCAAACGCGCTGGCAGCTTCGTCTACGTGACGGAGGACAATTATATTTTCCATCTGTACAAAGAAAGGTCACAAGCTACTTTCTCCCTCAACGTCAATTTTTAAGTAAAATTTTTTTTTTATTTGTTATCCAGAGCTTTGCGATGTCGCAAACACAAGCATTATGCGTGCCTGGCTCGCCTGACCATGTTCGGTGAACGATTTTTTATGAAAAGTCATCATAGTCATGCTAACGAGGAAAACGAGATAGAACGTATTGCTGTTGAAAACAGTGCTTCCACTTTTTCACCAGCAAAAACCCTGTGACGTTGCCAGAAAACCTTGTTGTAATGATCACCACTAGGTGGCTGATCATCCTCCATGGAGGGGAGACCCAGGCCTAGGCTCACAGAATACACTCAGAGAGACTCAGACACTTGTAACTACAACATGGTGTCAGAAGTTGTCGAGTAATTTTTCAATTTCTCGCGTGGTTATTTTTTTTTTTTGAGTGTTCGCCACTGTTGCTTGCACCTATTTGGTGAATAGTAAGTTATTTAAAATGTCTTTAACTTACATTTGGTGTAACGAACACGTCTGAAGTACTGAGTGTTTGTGGCGACAAGATTTTGTCGCGTGGTCTCTCTCATCTGTATCCGTAGCAATCGTGAACATCTTTTGCTCAGGTGGTTTGTTGTTTCTGCGTATGTGATTGTGAACTAGTTATCTCTCACGCAGTGTAATTGTGACTCAATTTTGCGAACTTTTTTCTTGCTTGGCCCTCGTTGGCCCATCTTTTACTGGTTCTCGTCAGCAAATCGAGCGTGGTCATCATGGCTACAGGACTAAAGTTTCCTGATCCGTTTAATTTTTCGTCTCCTAATTTAGCATTGGAGTGGAGTCAGTGGAGTTGCCAATTTAAGTGGTTTATCCTTGCAACACGTAAGGACGAAAAAGATGAAGAAATCATAGTCGGTGTGCTTTTATCGTTGCTGGGCAGAGAAGGAATCAAGATCTATGACACTCTACCCTTGTCAGCTGCTGATGCGAAGACGATCACGCCGGTGTTGGATGCTCTGACAGCTTATTTTCAACCACTTAAGAGTGAAGTGTTTGACCGGTTCTTGTTTCATCGCCGTCATCAACAGCCGGGTGAACCTTTTGACGCGTGGTTAGTAGAGCTTTTAAGTCTAGTCAAACCATGCAATTACGGAACTGCGGCGGTGATTGAATCGATAGTAAGGGATCAGATAGTGCTTGGCGTAGCCAATGAACAAGTTCGGGAAAACTATTGTTTGAGTCTGGTCTGACTTTGGCTAAGGCGTGCAACATTGTGCGAGCGTGTGAATCAGCGTCATCACAGCTTACACAGATGACCGCTCGTTCGGATCCGACCGTTCATCGCCTCATGGACAGCTCGTCAAAAGGAAGGCCGTCAACATCTCAGCACAATAAAAGTCGTCAAAATGGTGGAAACGCACAAGCACAGAATTTTGTTAATTGCCAAGGCTGCGGTCGACGTCATAAAAAAGGCCAATGTTCGGCAACAAATGTGGAGTGCTATTCGTGTGGCCAGATGGGACATTTCGCAAATACATGTCCAAATCCGAAGGCTCGTAATGGTCCAGCTAAACATCGACAGAGGGGGCCACAAGCTACACTTCAACATGATGGCCGTCAGCAGTCCCTCCGGCCAGCACAACGAGGAACGTTCATGCAACAGCAGTTGCATGCTGTTGAGGAGGAGGAGTGGGACAACCAGTGTCCAGAAACAGGCGGGTTTTTGGCGGATCTTGTGAATCACCAGCTCACGTGCTCAGAAGAAAAAGAAGAAGAATGGTACGAAGACTTATCGGTTGACGGACGAGCGGTAATTCACTTTAAACTTGATTCTGGAGCCACGTGTAACGTTCTGCCATATGAGTTGTATACCCGTGTGTGTCCCAATGGTGGTAACCTGGAACCAGGCCCTCGTGTACGAAACTATAGTGCTAAAGGTGGCTATTTAGATGTACTTGGAGTTTATAAAGGCCGTGTTGTGCGCAAAGGCGTAACTTATGCACTCAGATTTGTAGTTGTGAACGAGCCGGGTCAACCGGCAATTTTGGGCCTTCCGGCGTGCAAACTAATGAGACTGATTAAGAGAGTTCACACAGTTAAAGTGACACAGCAACCAAATCATCCACCTTTAGTGAACGAGTTTTCGGAAGTGTTTAATGGAATTGGCAAACTGCCGATGGAACACGAAATTCGACTCGCAACGGGTGCAGCTCATGTGGATCCGGTCGTCTCGGCAGCAGGTCGTCTTCCATTTAGTTTGGAGAAACGTGTGTTTGACAAACTGGATCAGATGGTGGCGCTGGAAATCATAGCTCCTGTAGTGGAGCCGACAGAGTGGGTCAGCAGAATGTTGGTGGTCGGCAAGGCGGATGGAGATGTTCGCATTTGTCTTGATCCATCCAACTTGAACAAAGCCATTCAACGCCAGCATTTCATGGTGCCAACTGTTGAACAACTATTTGGAAAAATAGGTAAAGCAAAGTATTTTTGTAGCTTGGACGCCGCGTCGGGCTTTTATCAAATTCCACTCTCTGAACGTTCGTCGTATTTGTGCACTATGGCAACTCCAAAAGGACGATACCGATTTCTTCGACTACCGTTTGGACTCATATCTGCCCCCGAGGTGTACCTGCAGGCTATGTCAGAGTTGTTTGGTGATCTACCAGGAGTGCTCATATACTTTGATGACTTCTTAGTTATGGGTGAAACAAAAGAAGAACTAGAGTGCAACTTGCGGCAAGTGCTAGTACGTTGTCGTGAAGTAAACTTAAAGCTACAATTAAAAAAGTGTCGTTTCTTCTTGCAGGAGCTACCGTGGTTAGGACATGTTATTGCTCAAGGAGCCGTGAAAGTTGATCCCGAGAAAGTAGAAGCCATTGTGAACATGCCGGCCCCGACGGATAAACAAAGCTTAACTCGGTTATTGGGAATGGTAACGTACTTGGACAAGTTCTGTAAAAATTTGTCAGTGATTACCCGCCCACTTCGTGACATTTTGAAACAGGATGCGGCCTGGGTCTGGGATGACCAGCAAGAAGAGGCTTTGGATGCTTTAAAATCTGCCATCTCATCGTTACCAGTTTTGAAGCTATTTGATCTGTCCAAACCAATGGTAGTTTCGGTTGATGCGTCGCCGATGGGTATTGGTGCTGTACTTCTACAGGAGGGACAACCGGTTGCATTTTCTTCTACGTCGCTGACAGAAACCCAAAAACGATACTGCCAGATAGAAAAAGAGCTGTTGGCAGTACAATTTGGCCTACTCCGTTTCAAGCAGTATGTTTATGGCCAGAAAGTGCTGGTCGAGTCGGACCACAAACCCTTAATTGGCCTGCTAGACAAACCAGTGGCGTCCTGCTCGCCTAGAATCCAGCGTATGAGGCTTCAGCTACAGCAGTTTGATTTCCGGTTGATATATAAGCCCGGTAAAGACCTGTTCATTGCTGACACTCTGAGCAGAGCACCCTCCCCACGCTTGTTCGTCGATGATGTCACGCAAGATAGTGAAGATCAGGTTCACCATGTGCTTCATAGCGTCATGTCTTCAGGATCAACCCGACAGAGATACGCAGACGCCACGTCATCGGATCCTACTCTTCAACTTTTAAAGACAGTCATTAGGAAGGGCTGGCCTGAAAAACGTAGCCAGTGTCCACCTCCGGTGAAACAGTTTTGGTCCGTCCGGAATGAGTTGTCGGCTGTGGAGGGAGTGCTATTGTGCGGTAATCGCTTAGTGGTCCCAATGTCTCTTCGTCGTGAAACAATGGAAGGGATCCATGACGGCCATTTTGGTGAAACAAAATCGGTTCTACGCGCAAAGTCAGCAGTATATTGGCCAGGCTGGGAAGATCAGGTGAAGAACATGGTGGCAAGTTGTGCGGTGTGTCAAGAAAACAGGTGTCGCAATCCTAAACAGCCGCTATATCCGGTTCGTCTCCCAGATTACGCCTTTCAAATGGTTTCGGCGGACATATTTCATTTTGACAGTGTCAACTATCTTCTTCTGGTGGATTCATATAGCAAATGGCCGTGCGTTGTTCCGCTAAAATCCTTGACGTCAGCGGTATTAATTGAAGAAATGTCCAGGTTTTTCTCCGATTTTGGGCGCCCGGAAGAGTTGGAATCAGACAATGGGACCCAATTTGCAAGTGCCGAGTTCCGGGAGTACTGCAAGAAAATAAATGTTACCCAGGTGACATCCAGCCCGGAGTATGCCCAGTCTAATGGGCTCGTTGAACGTCACGTTCAGACAGTGAAAAGTGTACTTCTGACAATGTTTGCGGATGGAAAATTGCTATGGGAGGCACTGGCTGCAATCCGCTCCACCCCTGTGTCCAGCTCATTACCGGCCCCTTCAGTTTTACTTCAAGGTCGCAATCTTCGGGGATCTTTACCATTTGTTTCATCGTCGCTCAAGTCTACATTGATTCCTGCGTCGGTGGTTCGGGATGAGCTGGGGCGTCGTCAACAGAGAGCGGCATTTACCCAACCCCGTTCGGTTGATATTCGGTCCTCCGCATTGTCTGTTGGTCAACCTGTTCGGGCCCTGGTTAAAAATAGGTGGTTGCCAGGTGTTGTGAGTGTAGTTTGCCCCGAACCAAACTCGTACGTTGTGCGTTTAAATGATGGCCGTCTGTTTCGACGCACACGCTGGGCTATTAATATTTCGGTTTGTGATTCTAAATTAAATCCGGTGAGGCCTTGTTTTCATCGACTTCCGGTTGTTGCCATGCCCCCTGCTACAGTTCCAGTGTCTAGACCGGTTCCTGGTCTTCCGACCTTGGCTCTGCCTTCAGTATCCAGACAGATTCCTGCTCCGACGAATGTTAACTCATCCGGATCATGCGGCAGGGCTGGCCAGTCGTCGGTGGCGCAACGTCAACAAACTGTGGCTTCGCCCATTGGTTCTGCGCCACGTTTGCCCTTGGCTGCTCAGAGCGTGTCTTCATGTCCTGATTCTAGTCTGTCGCCTGCCCGTCCTGTTCGGAGTTTAAAATCCAAAACTCCGGTAGCTGATCGTAGTGTTTGGTTGCCGATGGCATCTGTTCCTCCATCGCAATCGGTTCCTGTTCCGGCCATTGGTGTTACTCGCTCTGGACGTCGTTATGTCAAGCCGCCTCCATAGTTCCATGTATTTCGTTTATGTTCTCTGGTTTAAGTGCGTTCGAGTAACGCTTGCTAGAATGATCCTATCCTCTTATTCTTCACGTTCTATTCTGTTCAGCTCGGTGTTTTGTCTTAACATTATCCTCCACAAGTTTCCTCACATCATCACTCTTTTGTCATTTATTCATGTAACGTCTTTCTCTCATTTCGTCATTGTTCAGGTCATTTCGTCATTGTTCATATCATTTCATCATTGTTCATTTCGGTTCTTGCTTATTTCTTGTTTATCGTTTGTGGGTTATGTCAAAGGGGGAGATGTTGTAATGATCACCACTAGGTGGCTGATCATCCTCCATGGAGGGGAGACCCAGGCCTAGGCTCAAAGAATACACTCAGAGAGACTCAGACACTTGTAACTACAACAAACCTAAAATAGGTTTTTTTTTGTAAAAAACCCTAAAAAAAACCCTGACAGTTTTCATTTAAAAATCCCGAAAAAACCCCGAAAAAAGCCAGAAAAAGTAATTAAAAACGCTGTAGCAGTAGAAGAGATATTTTTTCTCATCAAAAAATAAACCGACAACCATAGAAAAATCTAATTTCTGTATTGCATTTTGATTAACAAGGAAATTTTACGTTCAAAAGCACACATTTCTGAATAACTTATTTTGGAATTCACAATTACGGCAGCAATTACACATTACAAACCCTGTGTTTGATCTGGGATGGGCAAATTGGCCTTTACAGACTTTACTTTATCGATAAGCGCCTTTTTTATGAGAACATTAGAAGCGGAATGATCTTCGTTTACACCCCAGTGCTTAATTTGCATAAGAGAAGTAACAGACACATTATTGAGCAAATTACGGCGATCCGTTTTGATTAGTTTAAATGCACTGAATTCTCTTTCAGCAGTTACATTGCTGAATGGCATCGAGAAAGAAAAGAAATACAAAAGCTGAGATTGGGAAATCTTGGCTTGCTATCGAGTTTTAGAGATAACACCCGTTTCCAGTAGGTTTCAGAATCAAGGATCCTAACCTCATCTTCACTATGACATTGCAACAAAATTGGTTCCAAATAAGAATGGCTACACCATTCTCGATCAGCTAGACTAGCATTCACTTCTTTATCTTTAGGAAGATTAGGGTACTGTTTGAACAATTTAATTAATGAATCAGGATGCCGCATCCTTGCATTGGTGGGATTGACTAGTTTAACAATATAAAAAAATACGTCACTGAAATCGTAACGCTACTGAATTTCCAAAATGGCTTGAATGTAGAAACTTCTGCAGTGTTTGATGACAAACACTAGTCTGATTACCAACCAGTTACTAAAAGGTCAATCAATAATCGATTAATGTATCTAGTTTTGATTGACCTTTTACTAACTGGTTAGATAAATGTATTACTTTTAGGTATTGGAGCTTTTCTTCAGAATAAATTGATCAAACCGCTGAGACACATTTTTTTTTTCAATAATCATTGATGAAATCGCTGATGTCACTACCACAACACAGATTTCTGTTACGGTGTAGTACTGGGATGCACAGAAGCAGAAGCTGGTTGTTAACATCCGCGATTTCAGCAATGTATTCTGAAAGGAAATGTATCGTCAGCTGTTAAATCAACCCATTCTGACGATAAACCCAAATAACTAAAAGCAATACGTTTCGCGAAACAATTGTAAAAGGTCATCGATACTAGAAACATATTAGTTAGTCTACTCACCAAATCGAACAATGTTGCTAGCTTTTTGTTTAGCTAATTTAAGTTGCTTTAGGCATTCATCCCGCGGAAAACAACATCGAAGGAGAGATATTAGCCGATCAATCAAACTTAAAGGTAAGTTATTTTCAGCAATGAAAATGCACAAACGTGTTGCTAGCGAGACAACGTTGTCTTCTGCCGAATGATGATTACAAGCATCAGCAATAACTTTCCTTTGTGCTTCGATCAAAGTAATGAGATGAGCACTTCTTAAGTGCTTTGCTGTGACTTTATGGCGTTTCAGTTCTAATAACCCTGTTCCGTTAGAAAAAAATTCATCGCATGGGATACAGTAGGCCACTGTTTCTCTTTCAGTACCTCTGGTCCGTTTCTCGAGCCAGCCAACACACTCTGGATCGGCTAACCAATGGTCTCTAAATTTCTGTTTATAAGGTTCTTTCTTCTTTTGTTTAGTTTCACTTGCCTGATTTAATTTTTTTTTCTTGCGAGTTTCATCCCCTGCAGTTGAGGTACATGACTTTCTTTTACTCATGTTCCTCGTGTTTTCTTCACAGTTACTTTCATTGTCCAATGTTTCAACATCAGGACTTGATGGAAGTATTATTGATGATTCAGCCACAGATAGAAAATGTGAAACTGTAGTATTGTCACACGAGTTGTATTTGGACAAGAACAAACGAATACAACAAGTGATGACTTAAATTCTAAACAATGGTTTAACTCAAACAAAAGGGATAACCATTACCAAAAGTTGGAGAAGCGTCTGAAGACCTCTTGGGAAACCAGGGAACTCGTCTTTTACCGAATTTTACACTTGCATTTAAACTGCTATGCTAATTACGCCCCTTCCGGAGCGCATGTCTCCGTATCTACTTCTAGCCCTGATTATCTGCAATGATTCATTCCCACGGTCGCAGCATAGTTCAATGAGCGGGTGAATCATCTCTGTGAAGAGATAAACACTTACCCTTTTTCACCCGCGACAGTATTTTCAGCGGTGGGTTCTTCAATACCATAATCAATGTGTGTTGAGACTAATGGTGATTCATTTGTTGATCCTAAAGTTAAGGCCTTATCCGTAACTGATATTATCTCAACATCAAGTTCAGCAGTTGGGCTTTTAGTAATCGTTGCTGTTTCGGAAAGCAATGAGGCACTAGTAGCCTTCCGTTTAATCCAAGTAAGTAACGATGGCTGGCTCATCTTCAAATGCTGAAAAATAAAAAATAAAGAAAAGTGTGGTATAAGAAAAAAGAAATCAAGTGAATAACTAATATTTTAATTACTTCATGAAATCAAACCGTATATTGTAATAAATACAGAGAGATGACACTCGAGCACTTGACACTGTTACACAATCAGACCAAGAAACAAGAGCAGGCTAGCTGTTCTATGCTGCAGTGTTCTATTACGCTAGGGCTTTCGAGTTTCGACTTTCAACGTTTCGAGTTCGACTGAATTGTTTTTCTTGTCGTCTGCAACTTTGCATGCATCTATGTTTGTAAAGGCAGGCAGCGCCAGAGCTGGCAATAATTTTTTAACGAGTATTTTTAAAAAACCCTATAAAAAACCCTGAAATGTTGGAAAACCCCAAAATGTTTTTTAACCCTAAAGTTGTAAAAAAATAGTCTGAAAACCCTGAAACGGGGTAAAAATCCTAAAAGTGGAAACACTGGTTGAAAACGACTGCAAACGGCGAACTGCTGAGCAGCCTGTACGCCCCAGAGTGATTTTCGAACAAGCCAGACAAGAGTAGGTTTCCCTTCTAACCTTGGTACGCTATAGTATTTCAAACTATTTTTTTTTCTTACATTCATAGACATCCAAATTCCGTAATTGGGTTTGGTCCCAATTTAGAAAGAGCTATACAACGAGCAAGGCGTCGTCTGCAGCCGGCGATTCCGCATTCGTTTGATGAAGCAGAGCGAACTATAACAGGCTCTGATATGTACAGGTACAACTTAATAACCTTTTTATTTATTTATTTTCAAAGCCTATAACTAATGTTATTAATTGTGTCTTCCATAGAAAAACACTCAACCAATCAGCAGATTTCTTTCATGGAAGAGTGTCGACCGACTCTGGGAATGCTTTTATTTTCATCTCGCTGGCTCTACTGCCTGAAATTCACACAACGAGAGAAATCCGATCAGATGGAACTTTTAAAACGGTTCCCAACGTGTTTTATGAACTTTTCACGCTTCACGTTTTGGCGTATGGGAAGGTAATATAATATTTATAATTGAAACTTGATTTCAGTACTCTAGCAATTTTAAATTTTGTTCTCATAGTCTTTTCCTGTTTCCTACGCGTTGATGTCCAACAAAACAGCTGAACTCTATCGTATGGCTATCGATCGCATACTGCAGATTCTTCAAGAGGTCAACCCTGGGGATCACTTTGAAGTAGAAGTATTAATTTCCGACTTCGAATTAGCAATCATGGGTACGATGCAACAAGCTTTTCCAATTGCAAGAAGCCGTGGCTGTTGGTTTCACTATGCGCAGGTACCCTTTTAAGAATTTTCTACATAAAATAAATGTTTTCTTATCATTAATTGTTTATTTAGGCTATTTATCGTAGAGCCTACAAAGAAGGACTTCAAAGGGCCTATAGATCAGGTGGGGTTATAAGGAGTATCGTGAAGAAGCTAATTTCCCTCGCATTGGTACCGTCGAATCGAGTCTACGAAGGATTTCAGGTAAAACATAGTTATATAACTGGGTTTAATCCATGGAAAAATTTGACATTTTTCTCATTGCAGAATATAAGACACCGCACCGAAAATGCTCTTCTTGCCGAGAATCCGCAATCAAGAGCTGGAGTAGCACGGCTTTTCCAATATATGGGAGGATATTGGTTCACAAACCAAGGACTTGAACGTTTTTGCGTCTCTGGCGACGATCAACGAACCAACAATGAAGTTTAATCCTTTAATCGCTGGTTCAACGCACGTTGCGGTCCGCATCATCAAAATTTCTGGTCTTTCATACGTAAATTTTTTACACATGTTTGCAATTGGTTTTCTAATTATTATTAATGGGTCATTCCATGACAAGTCGAATTTTTCCGTCGCAAAAAAAAAATAGATTTGCACAATTTTTTTACTGTGGGTTCTTATTGTTATTAAGATTACTTTTGCCAAAGGAAAAATTTTTCCGGTCAGCAGGAGCTGAGGAATAAATCCCCGAAATTTTCCCTTTTTTAATTTTTTAGATGCGTGTTTTTACGATTTATTTAACATTTGGCCTATTAATTTTTTTTAAAGAAAAAATAGAAAATAGCGAAAAGAAAGAGAAAATGTTTCTCTTTCTTTTGGTTTGTGTCCGGTAAAAAAAATTTCTCCCGTCTATCCCAAAAATTGATCCCGAGATTAAAATTTTGACTGAATTTTGACAAAATCGAAAATCGGCCTTAATTTTTTAAGAGTAATAGAAATGTTTGTAATAAACGACGATAAATAAAAATCACGCTTTACCCGCTATCAGTTTAAAAGTTACAAATTTTTGAAAACCGTATTTTTTTTGCGGGTTTTCCCCGCGCGCGGAGTTGAAGGGGTGCGCGCGCACCGCGCGCGCACCCCTTCAACCGGCGGATAAGGCGCAACCATGGGAGCTACTATAAGGAGAGCTACTGTTCTTAAAAAAACAAACAAATATTATTCTAAATTTGCCAATTGGCAAGTATATTTGGCAGAAATACTGTCATGTTCACTTTTTGGAAGCTTAAAAATTCGATTTCTTAATGTGGTGGGTTTCAGAGATTGGATTTTTATGATAACATGTGATAAGGGAATAATATTTGTTTGTTTTTTTAAGAACAGTAGCTCTCCTTATAGTAGCTCCCATGGTTGCGCCTTATCCGCCGGTTGAAGGGGTGCGCGCGCGGTGAAAACCCGCAAAAAAAATACGGTTTTCAAAAATTTGTAACTTTTAAACTGATAGCGGGTAAAGCGTGATTTTTATTTATCGTCGTTTATTACAAACATTTCTATTACTCTTAAAAAAATGAAGGCCGTCTGAGCGGCCAGATTTTGTCAAAATTCAATCAAAATTTTAATCTCGGGATCAATTTTTGGGATAGACGGGAGAAATTTTTTTTTACCGGACACAAACCAAAAGAAAGAGAAACATTTTCTCTTTCTTTTCGCTATTTTCTATTTTTTCTTAAAAAAAAATTAATAGGCCAAATGTTAAATAAATCGTAAAAACACGCATCTAAAAAATTAAAAAAGGGAAAATTTCGGGGATTTATTCCTCAGCTCCTGCTGACCGGAAAAATTTTTCCTTTGGCAAAAGTAATCTTAATAACAATAAGAACCCACAGTAAAAAAATTGTGCAAATCTATTTTTTTTGCGACGGAAAAATTGAACTTGTCATGGAATGACCCTAATGCGTTCTTTTCCTCATTCACTAGAACATCTTCAAGAATGTAATGAAAATACAGAGAGGGACTTCATTGCCTTCATCAGGCCTTCATCACAACGTTTGGTAAACAAGCGACGCGACCGTAACATCAAGACCTTAACGGAACAGCTAACATCCGGCGCAATTCAGATTTATGAGTTTCTCGATGTGGCGGAAGAATTCTTCGAACCCGATCAGGTAACTCTATTCTCTGGCAATGGTTAAATTCAACTAGAATACTTTGTTCTTTTCTGTTATAACAGCCAGAAGTTCTTTTTTTCTAGTTTTTAGCTTTTTTCAGTTCTTTTTTTTCTAGCTTGATAGAACGGTCGATGGGCTGGCCCGTCCAGCGCCAGAAAATGACGATCAAGAAGGCCAGGCTGGGATAGTTGCCGAAGAGCCAGCTCCAGCTCCTCGTCAACCTGTTCGTAGACGCCAGCTTTCAGCTGAAAATATCGATGAAGTTCCAGCTATCCCTGCTTTTATTGCCGTACTCCAGTCGCTCAAATTTTCAATTATTTTCCCTGAATTACTTTTATTTATTCACCAGTATGATCTGTTTTCTTTCCTCATCTGACCCATAAAATTAAATTCGAATAAAAACAAATTCAGCTATCCGTAATCCGTTCTCTGTTCAATCACTCTTGCTAAAAATGCCTGGATGTATTAATGATTGTTTTAAGATCCTTTTAAAGGATATTTTAAAGCTGAAGTGTGCGATCTATTCTAGAGTCGGTAATCCCTACAAATGATGCCACTTTGTTTAAGTGTGGCAGAAAAGATGGTTTGGAAAAAGAAAATTTTTTTTAGGTAAATTAAAAATTTTGGGGGTTTTAAAGCGGGGCTTCAAGTAGATGTTACTATAACATGATTAAGCAAGGGGTCTTTGGTTGGGAAAATATTTCGTTTGCAAAAATTACGGGGACTTGTGTCTGGGGTTTAAAGTTAGGAATTGTTGGCACATTTTGGAAAACGGGGTCTTGAGTCGGGATAATATTTAATGGCGAAAAATACAGGGACATTGTGTCGGAGGACAGGGACTTAAAGTCGGTAATATATGAAGACATTTTAAGGCACGGGGTCTTAAGTCGGGGTTACATTAAATTAAAAAAGACACAGGGACCTTGCGTCGGGGGCTAGGGGTTTTGCGTTGTCCATTAATTAACAAATACAAATATTTTTTTTTTATGTTTGGCGTCTTGCGTCGCAACGTGGGGATCTAAAGTCGACCTCCCTGGGGTCTAAAGTCGACCCCCCCTGGGGTCTTATGTCGAAGGGGTCTAAAGTCTCGCTCCCGTTTCGTCCCATACAATGCGTTGTTGACCTTCTTGATTTTCTCCTCTGCTTATCTGAATATTTGCACAATCATGTCCTTTGTATATGTACTTGAAAATATACTTTATGCTGGTAATGGACGCGCAAAACTCTAGATTGATGTGCGAGTTGAACTTTAGTGAAAGGTAAGAGTTGTAAGGGACGACCCAGCTATTATCCACTCGATGACTGCTGCTGCTGTTGTTTAGCGAGTAGCTGCGACCGGTATTTCTCCTCTGATAAGTAGGATATCCATTTCCGTTGATAACCGTTACTTCCGCAAATGGTTTCGGAAAAGATTTTGTGCACATGTCACCATCCATGCAAGGAGAATTGCGATTAATCTCTTTTCCGCATGGACCGTGAATCATGTTGCTCATTACAATCTTGTGAAGTCTTAGGCTCTTAACTGGATCCGGAATCTCAGCACAAATTGTCTTGTCTATATCGTCTTCAGTCATTGGGACGTCACTGGCATCTACCCACATTAGTAGATGGACATGGGGTGAACCGCGCTTTTGGAATTCAATGACATGAATCCTTACAACAATAATCTCCAAAATTTGACGTTCTTGAATGTCCTTTATTAGTTCTTTTAGTTTCAATTGATAAACTATTGAAACAATATCTGGCCTATTAGATGGAATTTGATAAGCTTCAATGCTCTCGGTGATCTCTGGCCATTTCGAGTTACATGTAAAAGTAAGGAAAAAAGTCGGCTTTCCAAATTTTCCGCAAATAGCCATCGCATCTTGGTACCCTTGTTTCATGGCTCTTGGACTTCCAATGAAAGATGATGGTAAAATAACCGATGTTCCGACTGTCATTTTCTCACTTTCAGCTCGAGTATTCAAATAATCCATAAGTCCATTGTACTGTGCGACATGTAGATCTGCCTGATGAGTCTGAAGATACTTCACTTGATTAGCTTCAACTTTAACGTACGAATCAACTGTCCATTGCTGAGTTAGAGGACCACCATATAAAGCTGCATTGAAGTATCCACGAATCGACATTCTACTACTATAGTACTCGCATTGGGTAATTCTTGACCGACGATTACTTCTTCTGAGTACAGGTGCATCAGGGTCTATATGAAGGGAATCTTCCGGTTTCAGTTCCGGTTCTACAAAGTCCGGTCCAGTATTTTCGGCAGCATCCCTTACAACACGAGCTTCTCCATTGGGAAATAGGAGGGGATAGGTCATGGGATCGCACATTGGTTTTTGGGTATCGATTCGAATGAATCGATTTCCTCTTTGTGGAATTAGGAGATGACCGCGTATATCTCTATTTTCCGGTGGAGCCCCATCAATGCTTTTGAAAACAACAGCTATTTCTTCCGGTGTCGGGCTATTGTAACGCCTTTCATCCTGTGTCCGACGGTCGTTATGGAAATTAATTTCCATGGGCATCCTACCCTCCATTTCATCAAGAAGATCCTCCTCGGTTTTCATTTGTCTCATGTTTTTATACACGACAGCATAGGGATTACATTGACGAAGAAGAGAATCTAATTGCGCCATCAGAAAAGGGTCACAACGACCGTTAGCATGGTTATTTGACCGAAATTGGTTCGCTTGAGTAGAATCGATGAAGTACAGTTGTGCGTACTTCGAAGCGGGATGATTTAAAGAGTCTTCGTTTTGGTATCGAACGGCTGTTGTATCGTGATACATCTGTCCATGAATTCGGAAACAATATGGGCCTCGACCTGGTAGATAGCCGATTTGTGCTCCCATTGATGCAAAGGCAAGAGCATTGTTGTAATTTCTTATCATTTTAATAAAATGTGGTGATTTTGGATGATTGTTAGTAAACAGATGGTAAAGCAATTCAGGGCAACCTTTAGGAGGAGGAAGAATGACTTTTCCTTTTGAACAACAAATGCTGAATTTTTGATCAGACGCTTTCTCTCCTTTAAAATGTCTTGCGCCACAGTAATTACAAATTTCATCCATTTTCCCAGAGTGATGAACAGGAACAGAATCTTCGTTCTTCAATAGTTTCTGAGCAACCTGGTGAGTTTTAGTTACTTTATTACTTCGATTTTGTGCCAAATATTCCAAACGATGTTGTTGCTCTTCTTCCGTTTCTACAATAACCATTTCTGCATGGTTCTGAGCCTCGTTTGATTGCCGTAAATTCAACATTTCTTCTTGATCTTCATCGTTTCCTAAAAAAATCTGAGCCATCCGTACTCTATTTGTTTCTTCAATTTCTTCCATTTCTTTATCATATTCAATTCGTCTATTATTAATCATATGCTGTCTGTTAGCTTCTCGCTTTCCTTCCGCTTCATTCATTATTTCATTGTCGCAAACATGTTGAGGCTCTAAGCTATGTTTCACACGCGTGGCGACTGTCAGTTCAGAAGATCCAATATTGCAGGCATTTTTTTGATCGTCCAATCGTGGTTCCTGACTATCTTGCCTTTCTGATAGAAATTTTTGCCTTTTCGCTTTTCGTCGTTCTCGTACGTCCAGCAATCTCTTCTCCCTAATATCAGGTAATTCTGCAGCTCTTTTTTCACGCAATTTAAGATTTTTTGCTGCCTTTTGTTCTTCGGTAGAAGAGGTGCATTTTTTTTTAAATCAAGAATAGCTTAAAACACTTTTATCGGAACTTAAAATTTAACACATAAATCACCTAAAACACTTTTATTACACGTAAAAAACAGCGCAAGATTAAAAGATAATAAAGATATACAAGAGACAATGTACTTGCGTATATTACTGTGGCACCAGTCACACATTTATTTGAGTCGCACATTTAGCACAGTACACAGATCATAGAGCATATTCGCCGTTACCTCCCTACACGAGAACATAGACAAGAAGGAGGAAATAGAAAGCCCCCCCCCTTTTCCAAGTTGTCTCCCTACCTAAACGTTGCCAAACCGTCAGACGCCCGGTGTCGTCACTTGCCTAAAAGGGGGAAGGGGGTAAAGCGGGTTTGCCAAATGGATAGCTGTTTCCAATAAAAGAACCTTAAAGAATTTTGACATACCTTAGCAATGTATTATATACTAAAAGCCATTCGACCTTACGGCACTTTACGTCAGTTACCCGTATGATTTCACGATGGCTATAACTTGTAAAATAAATAACTAACACGCACGTCACTGGACCGACACCGTTGCTATATCTCTATTAGCTGCCTTTGCTTTTACCTCACTCTGCCATTGAACTCCCAGCCTTGGCGTACCGTATGGCTTCGCGGCAGGGCATTAATAACCTGTCAGTAAGGTAAAAGGAAGGTGATAACTAAGAAAGTTAGCTCTCCAGTGCTGATTTAACCCGTTGACGCGATGGGTGGGGAAAGGAAAGGATGTTGGAATACTACCTTACTTTGGAAACGTAAATCCAGACCATTTGTAGTAGTATTGGAACTCCCGCTAATGCACCAATAACCGATTTTTCTTGACATAAGAATACAAAAAATTGGAAATAAAATACATTGTTAATAAAATATGGATAAAGAAAAAAATTTTAAACATATATTTATTCGTAAATAGCATATACTTAAAAAAAAAACATAAAAATGTAAAAATTTAAATATCTAAGCATCACAAAATTTTAATTCATTGCAACGTTAGAATAAGAACCGTTTTCACATTAGTAATGGCGTAGTCCAATATGTTATCTCATTTAAAAAAGAAATGTTATGATTGTTTCCCAAAATTTGATAGACCGTTCCTATCTTCTCTAATTCCACAATAAAATAAAAAGTGTACTGCCTTCTTGAAATTTAAGTCACTGTTCAATTATAACAATTATTTCAGTATATTATAAGTGTACAAAAGAAAACAGCTTCTTAGTTTTTAAGAATAAAGTCCAATTAATAACCTTAAATCTAAATGAATGATGCTATTATCTAAGCTAATGAAAAAGGAACGGTCTCTCAAGTTTATAGGAACGCAGTCAAATTTCAATTTTTTTTAGATGAAGTATAGTTACTGTGTTCCATAAACTTGAGAAAATAACATGATAAATTTATAGGAATGAAGTTTAACTTATAATTTTCTTCTTGAAATAAAAAGTAGTGACTGCGTTTCCAAAGTTTGAGAGAATGAAGTTGAATACATTCCATTTCCAAAAATTAAACTTATATAAAAAAAAGATAAAAAGCATATTCTCCCAGCATTAAAAAAAGCAGTCCATTTAATGAATTGCTATATAAATTATTTTTCCAAGTTTAAACAAATTGAAAAGAAACAGTCATTCAAATTTATAAGAACGCAGTCCAATGTCTAATTTACTTATTGAAATGATAGTTGGTGACTGCGTTCCAGAAATTTGAGAGGATGTTTCAATATTGGCTTGTTCCTTAAAAATAATAACTGGACTTTATTCTTTAAATTTATGAGACCATCTCTTATTAGTAATTTAATCAATGAATATGTGCAGAAAAAAGGAAAATGTCTCTTTATTTTCAGGAACGCAGTCAACCAATAACTCATATCTGGATTAACCATACTCTTAGTTTTACCATGGTATAAGAGCTTAATGGTAGGGACACTCCTATCCCTGAAAAGTGTCGTCGTTTTCAGGAATGTAGTTGGCGCTGCTAAACAACGTAGTCGAGATTGTTAGGGAAGTATAGGAAAAAAACATGTTTTTCGATTTTTTTTTTAGTTTTAATGTTTTCATAGCTACCAAAATTTTTATTCCTATAGAAAATAGCTTTATATGTACTGTTCATTTTTCAGAAATGAATTAAAATTAATATGTAAAAAGTTATGAATTTTGAAAAATCGCTCTTTTTACCAACGGGGTTTTGAACATTTTTGGCGCGTATATAAGGGAAGCTGGGTTGGGCAATTTTCCCCATAAGCCCGCCAAATGGTTGCTATGACTCTGGATTAATTATTGGGTTCTATGACTCTGGATTAATATACAAATTAGCATTTAAATGAGATATTAAGATTAATAAGTTAACATGAATCAATTTCATTATGTTACTTGCAATTAAAAATACGTTTTTTGGTAAAATAGTTACGTTACGTATTTCTATTTAAGTTTTTAAAATTATTAGGTATTGATATTGGCAACTACAAGACAAAGGATCGATTTTTAAGTAATTAAGATGGAGACGCGTCGTTGACGCAAGTTAGCGAGGTTTTCTTTGTTCAAAAAGTCCCCTTAGTTGCTTAAACATCCATATCGATCGGTTTAATTCATTTCAGTTTTCAGTTCTAAGGATACAGTTCGTCGTCAAGAACATCTCGAGTGTATGCAGTGGTAAGGTATTTTACGAAATATGTAATAGTACAAATATGTCAGTTTAACGAATGAATTTTTTACTTGTAGGTATTGTCAGCTGAAAGTTCATAACTTCAACATTACCCTACTAGTCATCCACACTATTTTCAAGACCTGGGTAATACACCAACATTAAAGTTTAGAGTGTCTATACCTTAGTACTCTGTGTTATGTCTATAGGTATCACAATACGTATCACCACTTCAACTAATTCTAGTCATCCCGTTGTTCAACTGTGAAGCATCTGCATAATATTGAAGGTATTATTTTTATGGACAATCTTTACAATGTCAGTGTATTAATTCACTGTCGTGTGTTTTCTCTAGGTATCATCGTGTGTTATCTCTAGCAACCACCCTGACCTGTTGTGGAGTGCCAATGAAAAGCATTTACATATCTCCAAGATAACGAGTTGCACTGATAAGCGCCAAGTAAGCCTTTCTGGTTAGTCAATTTTGAGTGCTGATTGCTTCGTCTTTAGGATGATTAAGCGTAAACTGAAAGTATTTGTTTGTCCGCGACAAACAGCACGAAGAATTAGATCTGCTATCACTGATCAAAATAATGAGAATTGGTAACGAAGTTACTGACAACCGTCCCGAAACAGAACGTTATAATGTTGATCAGGCTTCTGGTATTAATGTACTGGAAAATATTGATGCCAAAATAGTACATTATGATGTTCGAGATGGCGATGGTGAGGTTTCTGACGAAAGTCTGTCACTTGAACTTGGTGAAAGTACTTCATCTACTGGCGACGAAAGTGTTAACGATTCTGATTTAAGCGATATTCCCTATTTCGGGGTCTTAAATTAAGCTGCAAGAGCCCAAATAATTGCGTTATCATTGAAGGCGAGTCACGGTTTTAATTTATAATTTCGTAGAACAAATGGATGGTCAGGTTCTTTTAATTGGCAAACGTTTTTTGATTTGCGAGAACCTTTATGACTTCAATGGACTTCATTCTACAGCGCTCGGCGTTGAAGTTGTCAACACTCTCTCTGGAGCCCTTGAAAGTTGGCCTATGAATAGTGTATTATTTAAGGCCATGAAAATTCCCATTATTCATAATAATTCATCCATTGAAAGTTTCGGAATTGTCTCGTTAATCAACTTTGGTTTAGGATAAAGTTTTTGAAAATCTTTCGAGGTAAAGAATATTATATTTTTGGTTCACATTTCAATACATTAATTCTCATTTATTGATACAGGCAATATCGATCCGCCGTGGTGAAACTCATAATGGAAAATACTGGATATATGAAAATTAACAAAAATATGCATAATTATATCCTTTTCATAAATTGCTTTGTTCACCAATAAATTTCAGTACAAAAAATTTTTTAACCGCTTGCATTTATGATTCTTTTTCTATGGTTGTTTCAATAGCAATTGTATTCAAGATGAAATAGTATGTGCTACACAGATGTTGTATAGTCAATTTTAATAAAAAGTAATACGCTTGCATCGTATCAAACAGATATATGAAGTCAAGTTTTCTACGAGATTTCTCTAAGATAGATGTTACATATATCTAATTGGTATGAAATGCCATACATCTTTACGGTATCCTGTCGATACCTTAGAAATGTACAACAGCAGATAGACATGTTGATATCTATAAGTTATCTGCAAGATAACACATTCTACTTGGGCAGAAAGCAATCAATCTCCAATTCTATTGAACTTAAGAGTAAATTGTCTTCTCTCCTGTTTCAAGAGCATTCCAGTGCGTCATCTAGTAATCATTTCATGAGGCGCGACATTTAAAAAACTACACGATAGAGGGAAATGAATTTTGGCGCGAATTTGAGCATCTTTTACTAAGAATATAGAAAAAAAAAAAAAAAATAAAAAAATTCAATAATGGCGTCTCAAAGCTTTGAACCAGTAATTTTTTCTCCCGAGAAACATGTTTCGAACGATGATTTTGATGACGAAAGTATTATTTATAATATATTGTCACAAATACCGTTCACAGAAGATAACAACGAATATATTGTGACCGACTCAATTGGAAAAACCACCATTGAAGTAAACTCGGAGGAAGTTTATAAAACACCTAAAATGAATGAAAACCAAAATAAAACCAAAGAAACAAAGAAAGAATTAAAAGAAGAAATTAAAAATGAAGAAAGAAAACTGGAAAATGAACTAAAAGAAAAAAAAAGACAAATAGATCTAGAAAGTCTAGAAATAGAATATATGTTGAGAGAAATAAAAAAGAAGAAAAATGTAGAGGAACAAAGAACAAAGGAAGCTACAGAATCATAACGTTACAGGAAATTACCTGAAAATCAAGCTATTTCCATTCTAAATGAGCTTGAGAAAAGAAATCAAGAAGCGAGGAATGCTGTGCAACTATAAGTGTTCTTAGAAAATTTCAATTTAATCAAAACAATTTCCTACGGTCCATCAAAATTGTATTTAGATTTACTTACTTGTATTTACTTACCTTAATTTTAAGGGACCGTTCCTTTCACAAAATATTATTTAGCTGTGTTAACTGTCAAGAAAAAGGACGTCCCCTCAAAAACTAACATTATACAGTTAAAATTTATACGTCAAACATAAAAATTTCTTTCTTTTATTTCTTTTATGAAATTCATATTTACAATGAAAATGTAGTGAAAGTCAAGATACTGTTCCATATTTTTTTCATTAATTACATGAATTAATTATGTGTTTTGTAAGGAACGGTCTATTGAAATTGTTGATTTGTTTTATTCGTAGAACTCATTTCACAATTTCAAGAGACCGTTTCTTTTTTAATTAGATGTGTTAATACTAAGAATCTAAGAACGGTCTCTTGAAATAATGTATAAAATCGACAATCAAAACATTCAACTAAAACAATAACCAACAACTTCAACTGGCTCTTCCTTTTTAAAAGTGTCATTTAGTTCTGTTAGAGTTTAAGAGCAGGGAACGGCCTCTTAAAATTGCATTACCTATTTGGTATTGAAGGAAGAGAAAAATTTCAAGAGACCGTTCCTTGTTTTTCATTAATAACACAACTAAAGATTGTATTTTGAAAAAACGGTCTATAGAAATTGCTGGTTTCTTGGTTTTTGGTGTTAAATTTACATTAGAATTTCAAGAGACCGATACTTTCAAAAAAATTTATTTATTAAAAGAAATTTATAACTAACTAATAAACTATAAAAATAATAATAACTAACTAACTAATTTTGAAAAAAACATTATTTAAAACATTTCTTAATACGCTAAGCTATCTTAAAAACTTACCTCTTTCCCGTTTCAAAAATCTATAACTTTAAAATTTTTAAAGGGCCCAAAATCATGCCGTTACAACGGAGAGGTTAGTTGGGATGGCCAAGGAACATGCTCATCTACTAAGATGCCAGCGAGCTGCTTTAGAGCAATCAGAAAAGATGGCAGCATCTGCACGTCAATAAAAGTATGCCTTTTCCCTTTGGTTAAATGTTGTGTATTTATTGATGTTTTCTGAATAAATACATGTTTCGGATTCACTTGATTATTTTTTCTTAAAGTTAAAAGAATATTATTAAAAAAATTATATTATTTTTATTAGAAACAGCAATTTCCAATCAAAACCTTGTCTACTGCATCCAACAATTAGTCGTCCAAAAGCCTCATCCCGCCATTTACCTTAGCCAGTAGGCGGCAACTTACAGCCAATCACAGGATGCGTGCATCCCAAAAGTCTCAAAACTCCTCCCACATTTTTCCTTAGATTTTTGTAGAGTATAGATTTTATCCATTGTCACCCGAAAAACCCTTAAAAAATTCTTATGCTTTAACCAAAACAAATATTTAATATTAATCCATATATTTTTTTAATTTTAATACTCCATATAATTTATTTATTTATTCCTTTTATCATTGAAATTTTTTTATTCCATACTTTCTTCGGTTTTTAATTTATTTTTTATTCTTCACTAAATTATTTTATTTTTTTTAGTGCTTAAAACATAAATTTTTGCTATTTTTACTTTTCTTTCTCAAATTTTTAAAATCCTGTATCTCTATATTTATTTAGAATTTTCTCTTCAGATTTTTAATGGTTTTTTGAAATTTTTAAAACTATATTTTACCGATTTTTTTCTACTTGTTTTGTTTTTAGTCAATAAGAATTACTGTTTTATTTCAACCCTGACGCACGGCAACGTCCTTGACGCGTCGTATGCCCAATCCCCAATTCTTATATTTTTTCATGGATTTTTCATGTCTTAATTAAATTACCTCGAAATTCGAAAGAGACTCATGCCTTGATTAGTTAAAAACGTGTTTTTGTGAGTATATATTGTATATATTGTGAAGAATTGTGGAAAAATTACTGAAAATTTCAAACTATCGTCCCATTCAAACAGCCTTGGCATTTTGGAAAAGGCGAGATATATTGAAAAACTCAAACTAGTTTAGTATGTCTGCCCATATATGATCCCAGAAAACTTGTGGAAATATGGTCCAGCTCTTGCAGGTTTCATTCCACCAACCAACAAAGAAGAAATATCACAATATACGCTATTTACTCACAAAAAACACGTTTTTACTAATCAAGGAATGAGTCTCTTTCGAATTTCGAGGTAATTAAATTGAGACAGCAGAGGGCAGTCTGCTTTCCATGTAAAAAGAGAAGACTTGGGGATTGGGCATCCGACGCGTCAAGGACGATGCCGTGCGTCAGGGTTGAAACCCTAGCGGTGTTGTACCAAAGCGCAACAGCCGCTTCGGTCCCAACCCTACTCACCCGATAAAGGAGTGAAAAACATCTATTGGCGGAGACAAACATAAAAGAAAGACATTCTAGGAGAGGGGTTCAGTACAACACCCAGTATGTCTGCCTTGGCTGTAAAAAGGAATTTAATTCATTTATTTCAGCCGGCAGACATGCAAGACCTTGTACTGAGTCCCTTTCCTCCAGTATTTTCCGCCAATCCCTCAAACTAACCCTTGCATCTGCAATGGATGGTTCGGAGGGGTCTCCTAATCCCGCTCACTCTTCTCTTCCCACGTTTTCCGTTTCCAGAATAGAAGGGTACAAAATAATTTTAAAATACCCTGGGAAACCTATGAAGTGTCCTAAGTGTGAGTGGACTACCTTGGCAACTAACACCAGAGCCATGGATAGTATCCACAGACACCTAGATACAGCCCACACACTCCGACTAGTTAAATATTGGGAATTCGGAGTGTGTGGATTTGCTGGAGATGGCCTTACACTAAAAGGACATTACCAAAGGTTACATTCCAATCACAACCCATCACCCTCCATCCGATTTCCTTGGATATCCAGTATGGATGGCTCCAACCGTGACTCTTCTGCTGCAGTGATCTCTCTAGAGGATGTTGCTGCAACAGAAGACGAGAATGATGAGCTATCCATGGTGGAAATCCTAGCGATCGAGGAATCCCCTGGTAATGTCCAGACTCCAGCGAATTTTACCGCTAGTCCTATTTTAGATCTTGGGAGGGAGTTCGCCTCCTCTTTTAATACACAAAATTTTAGTTGGCTTTATGAACTCCCCCCCACAAGAAAATACTAGCCCCAGAATTGTATCACAAGAGATTTTAGACTCTTCACCTAACCCCGAGACCTTAACCTTTGTCCCCAGTCAGCAAAGCAATCGAGGACGTATTCACAGCAGCTCAGAAGAGCAGAGCCAAAGAGACGACGACTTTGTCAGTCTCTGGGTCCCTGCCTTCTTCAGCTGTGAGACTCTACATGACCTAGACGACGTCCTCGAACGTTGCACAGCTGACTGCCTCCCTAAAGCACAAATTTTACAAGACCCTGGCCCTGAACAACCCCGAGGAAACCATGACAAAAGAAAAAGAAACCAAAACCGGCAGATGCAGAAGGCCCCGTGACATATCAAGCAAAAGGCGTACGAGGCGAGGAAGATTCAGCGGCTCTTCAACATTTACCCAAGAAGAGCCATTCGAGAGGTGCTCGAAGACCGTTCACCCTCCTACGATGGTACTGTACAAGCTGCGGAGGAATATCTCAAGAGTACTGACAACCGATTGAGACCATCTCCGCAGCAGTGCCAAAGTGCGAAGGAACTCTACGACATCCGCGACTGGTCCCAACCTTCAGAAGACCAGATGAACTTCCTTAGTCATGCGCCAACCCAACAAGAGCTTGAAGCTAAGCTTCGCCGGGCTACCAACACATCACCAGGGGTTGAGGGCCTAGAATACCGTCATCTCAGAGCCATCGACTCCAACTGCATTCTGCTGGAAACAGTTTGTGAAATGGTTTGGAAGCTAGGGATTCCTAATTGTTGGAAGCCATCGCAAACTGTCCCCATTTTCAAGAAAGGGGACACTAGCGACTATTCAAACTGCAGACCAATATCCCTTCTTCCTACAATTTACAAACTGTTCTCGGGAGTGATCAGCCAGAGAATAACGGAAGTCGCTTCAGACCTTGGCTGGTTATCTCCCGAGCAAAAGGGTTTCCTCCCGGGGGTCCCTGGTATTCAGGAACATACACAGCTCTTACAGAAGGTTGTCGATGAGACAAAGACCAAACGAAATGACATGTCTATAGCATGGCTGGACATGTGCAACGCGTTTAGATCTGTGCCTCACGCGGTTCTGAATGAGCTGTTCACATCACTTCCACTATCAGAGGAGCTCCAGCCCATCCTGGGGGACATATATCCGGGAAAATGGATTTTGCCGTTGGAAGAATCCATCCGAATTTTCCCGGCAGCAGGTGCTCACCAAGGTGACGCTCTTAGTTCCCCTATTTTTAACCTGGCTTCCGAGCCCCTCGTCAGGGCCGAAAAGTCCAATATTAACCCTGGATTTTTATTATTTGGCTCTCTCGTGAAAACCACTGCCTATACTGACGACATTACCGTGGTTACAAAATCTCCCTCCAAGCTCCAAAATATTTTAAACATTTTTATCCTCACCGCAAATACATTGGGGCTGCAATTTAATGCCGGGAAGTGTGTTTGCCTGGTCTTCGACAAAGGCAAGCCGTCTGACGCCCAGTGCCGAATTGCTGATCAATTAATTCGATGCTTGGGTCCAGACGACCAAGAAACATATCTTGGTACACCGATTGGCGGAAAATTGCGGTCCGACCACCAACTGACCTTATCCCTAACCTCGACAAGATTGCCGCCTCCCACCTCGCACCATGGCAAAAACATGAAATCTTCCGTAGCCACCTTCTTCCCTCCCTTTCCCATCCCATCAATTCGGGTCGGGTCCTGAAATACTGCCTTACCCAACTGGACACTGAGTGTAGGAAGTTCCTAGGCCTTATTTACAACCTTCCCAATCACGCAACCATGATCTATAAACTGGAGGTCGAAGAACTGTCGTCTGCTAGGGCTGTTTTGCTCGTCTCGTCTGCTAAACCTTGAGAAAATTTTGTGGCATCCGCTAGGGGCGCTGACTACCTGGGTTAGTCATCACTTTGCCGCGTAAACCATGGAGAGTGACGGCTGAGTGTAGTTTAATCATCGAAAAAATCGGTTTTAAGCTAAAATAATTACAAATTAATTCATGTTGTTTATCTATTTTTCAATATCCCATGTAATCAGCTCTAGTTTATTTGTTTTTATTCGATGTGAGTGACACTATAAGCATGATATGTGGATCCCCAAGTCTTATGCTGTGCTATTATTATCTCTTAATCTAATATTTTAACATTTCCTTGCAATAGGACAAAGAAGATGCCGGACCGTTGTTATGTCCCCGGATGTAAATCTGGTTTCCCAGATTACCCAAAATATCTTGGTAAATTTACCATGTTTAGTGCACCTAAGGATGGAAAGTTATTGAAGCGTTGGAATGAATTCATCCTCAGGAAGGGAACTTTGAAACCTTCTTCTAAAGTATGTTCACATCATTTTGAAAGTGACAATGTTTTCAAACAAACAACGCCTTCATAAGAAACTCCTTTGACCAGATCATCGCTGCACTTGCGAAAGATGGGTTGGGGGGGGGGGGTTCCCAAAATTTGTTGTTCTGAACACAACCAACAAACGGTCCCTTTCTTGAATTTTGAATACGTAGAAATAAGGTATCACATCGAAGCTAAACGGTACAAAAAATATCATTCAGGAGTTGAAAACAAAGCATCTAAAGTTACATAAATTGTCATTGACATGATGGTAGTTTAAATAAAAAGCCGGAGACTGATCATGAGATAAATGATAAAGCGTCGAATAATTTTTTATTATTATATTATATTAGATTATTCTTCCTAAGGTCGTATTCCGCATATCTCGTTTGCTTTAAATAAAACAAAAACCCTGAAAGTAAGTAGATTTTGTACTAAAGGCTATGCCTTACGCGGTAAAATCGGCAAAATGATGACTAACCCGGGTAGTCAGCACCCCTAGCGGATGCCCCAAAATTTTCTCAATCTTTAGCAGACGCCAAAGCAAGCAGACGACAGTTCTTTGACCTCCAGTTTATAGATCATGACGCAACGGTCCCGTTTTTCTACGTGGACCGGCGGGTTGGGGGCCTAGGAACATGCCGCCTCCCTGATGATGCCGATATCTGGACCATCGCCAGGGCTGCTCAGCTCCTCACTTGTAGAGACCATATGGTGAGGAACATATACCGAGAGCAGCTCCATGACACCATCCGGCGAGGGTTCAGAAACGAGAATCCAGGAGTGTTGCCAGTAGGGGAATATTTTTCGGGATCCATGGATGAGGGGCTCTGCAGACTGAGGTACGCGGAGGCAGGGTCCAATCTTTGGACTCTTGCCTGCCAAGATCTCTTGGAGTCGTTGCTAGTCAAGCAGGGACACGACGTCACGATCAATAATGCCATCCCCGGGCAAAGTTTAAGACCGGATGTTTATTTCTGTCATTTTAATAAAATTTGTAAAATGCTACCAACCCATACATGTTTATTCCCCTTCCGGAAACCCCTCCATAAAGCTAACCACTGTGCCAATCTGCAGATATACTATTTATCATTTTCGAACAATCGAATCGAATTGTTGTAAAACACTTGAGTTTTTTTCGATAAAAAATCACCAATAGGATTTTTAAGAAGTCAAGATGTTTTCAAACTTAGGTTAAACCAGAAATGTATAAATTACAATTAAACAATTTATGCTAAATATTTTTTAAATTTTAAACTTCAGCATGATTTATTAAGTTTAAAGTGGTTTTTTGTTATTTGAAATTAGAATACTATCATAAGTATACTTGCTTCGAATATTATTAAATGCCGAATAATATATATTGTCTGTAAATTAATTTCCAATGGCTTGGTTCCCGTAAGCTAAACGGCAAGCCTGTGCAAACAAACTCACGACTTACATATATTTTATTCATTTTTTCTTCTAAATTAAAAAATAAACCCTCCGGCAAATAGATAACTACTATTTTTTTTTTTTTTTGTATTAAATGCTGGACTTAAAATAAAAATACTTCCAAGGTAAAAATTTGAACACGGTTAAGTTCTCCCCTTTTGGAAACAAATAAATTTTGACAATTAATAATGAAACTTAGCGATCGGCCCCAATTAGCTCTAATCGAGTTAACCGCCCCGCACCGATAAAGTGCATTCGGGGCTGAATTGAGGTGCCACTTTTTCAACCGGGGCGTTGCGGGGGAAAATTTGAGGTTTCCCGTTGACACGACGTAATTTTTAAAAAATGCCGTTCTTCCGGTTTCAGAGTAAAAATCGGGGCAGGCGGGTAGAACGAGCTATTATCGGGGTTGTTATCGGATCGATCGGGTGAAACAGTTAATCAAAAATGTTTTTTGCATCGATGAATCGATTGATTGCAATCGGGGTAGCCTCCCTGATTAAGTACCTCGATTAAACTCCAATTTAATTCGGGGAGAAGAATTTTCCACCCTGAGCCACGCATCGATGGCCCGAAAAGAGTAACCCGATTGGCAAAAAAGTGCCCCGATTGGCTCGAGGCCGATCCATAAATGAAACAATTGAAAATCTTCTTGACGGTTAGAAGGAGGTCCGTAGAATGTAATTTTCGCACATCCATTGCACTTCCAAGGTAACTAGCCGACGGACATCCCTGGAACTACCCATTGAGTACATGGATATCTAACGGATGTTCGGCCATGATTCGGACATCCGACGGCAGAAATGTGTTATATGGGGCAGCTTCACGATGTTAATAATTCCCCTAGTGTCGTTCATTCTGTGTACCCATGAAAGACGGTAGGGTTCGCCCCGGCGACCGAGATCAAGTTGACGTATTCTCACAGTTAAAAATGTTCAGTGTTCACAAGTAAAATTCCACTAATAAAATAGATTATTTAAAATTTGAAACTTATACTCGGTAATAACTTTCGGCAGAAGAACAATGTTTTAAAAGTAAAAATATCCATTAGGACTTTTAGGAATAAAATCATGTTCACAAATACAATGTTGCATTAGTGAATATGACCACAAGTAAAATTAATTTTTTGAAACAAATTAACGAATTGTTCATAAGAAAAATGTTTCAGTTGTAATAGATATCACAGATAAAAGGGTGCGTTTTTAAAATCCCAAGGAATTTTTTTTTCATTTGCAATAAATTACACAGATAAAATTATGCATATGTAAAAAGTAATTCAAGTAAAATGTTTCACATTTAATTAATGTTATAAATAAAATTAACTATAGATAACAAGTTTCGTAATTCATAATTCATAAGTAAATTATTGTAAATATTCACAAGAATATTGTAGCATTGTTACAACTGCTCAGTAGAAACCAACTACATCTCCTTCAGGTACCTGAACCCTACCAGGCCAACATTCTCAATGAAATTGGCCATTTCTTTTTCTGTTTGAGTCACTTCTTCGCGAAATCTTTGTTCTAGCATCCACGCATTCACAACTTGGAATTGATTCGAGACAGAGACTAATACAAACAAATTTGGTTATGTAAAGGACAATCAAAAATTTATATATATTAGTACCAACGGAATTGTGCCAGGGAAAAATCCCGCTCTTCTTGTGCTCCTCTGTCACAACAACCCCATATTTATCTTTAATCTCTGCTATTAATTTGTCCGACCGAGCTTTCAAATGTACTATTTTTCTCCTATAAACAGTCCTAGCTTTTGCACTGTCTTCAATATCATTAATAAATTTTAACAAGTAAGACAGTAAGTCTTTTTGATCAGTACATACCCGCAAACTTCATTTCCCGGGCTTGCAGGTGTCGTATTGCTAGAGCAATACCCTCCAATTCTACTTGGATATTACCAACAGTCCAGTTTCCGTCAACTGGTTTGTCTTGAACTTTCCTTGCTTGGGGAACTAGTTGTTTCATTATTTTATCCATATCGCTCTCTTGTAGTTGGAGCTTTTCTTACCAACCACGAAATTCCTTTCCGTAGTCGATGACATTCTTTTTGGCCTATAACGAGTTGCATAATTTAGTGGGAGAAAACATTTACACTGCACTATATTTTTATTCGCCGTCTTAAGACGTTTAGACAGAGTTAATACCATTTTCTTTTCTTTACTTGCGTTTTCTTAAATAAAACCTTTACTTAGGTGATCGTTTCTGTCTAAAAAAAATGTAAAAGGCTAACGTAAAATCACAACTTAATTTTAAAATCCTTACTAGAGCTAGTCATGGGTTTTGTAGAAGCATTGTATCTGGAGATTTTACTGAAGCCTTGCTCCATTTCCTCTCCAACGGTCACAGCAGCGCCTTTCCGAAAATGACCGAACCATAATACCTGTAAAGAGTTTTAGGTATTAAAATACAATTGAATCAAAATGGAAATTAACTTTGATATCATTGATACCTGGCATGACCAAGCATGCGCTTTCCCGTGAAAACGTGAAAGAAACGATTTCATCTTTTGCGTCAAACAAAAGCTTCTACTTCATCATTTTTGGCTATGGCCATATTTTCCAACAACTCTTTGGCTCCATAGCTGCAATATCAAGGGGGAAAGAATTAGTAAAGCATATTGTGGAGGAACTATTTAGCAAATTTTTTATTATTTACCTTTGAGCTGATTCAGATCTGTAACATTTCATGTTACAACTGTTACACTTCATGTTCACATCACAATGACAAGCAAGTGGTTTGACCCCACAAGCTTTGCATTTCATGTGTTCTACCCTTAATATATTTTGTTGAATTCTAATACGATTGAACTCGTATTACCTCTTCGCCATTATAAACTCCGTGTTGCTCAAACTAGTGCACTAAATGAAAGACCAGCGGCAAATGAATTAATGAAATAGACAAAACCAGCAATTGTAACTTAATCGATTGTGCATTTCGGAGAGTTCTTGAATGGTTTCGATAACTTTGTTCATGGAAATTCCAGGCATTCTCTGTTGAAAATGCCAACACCATTCTAGTAGCTCGGTACAAATGAGATAAAATGAAGTCTCATCTATAGCTGAAGACGGTTGAAAGCCAGAAACAAAAAAATCTTCTGCTTTTGCTTCGAACCAAAAACTGCAAGCACTGCACTCCACAACGGTTGACTTCATATCCCAACGACATGAAATACATATAAATATGTTGGAAATGAAATCTATTATGAGAATGTCTAAAGTTGGCCTGATTTACCATTAGCTGTGATTACGACTACGTCTCTTGAACCAGGTTTCGTCGTAGACGTATTGGTTTTTTTACAATCTGGACATGAAGGCACAAGAATAGAAACAGATACTTCTACAAGAAAATTATAAATGATCAGTCCACGTAAGTAACTTAAGAAAATATTTTGTTTTTGCTCAAATTACCTTTTACTTTGATGGTCTCTTCATCGTCAGATAAAAACTCATTTTGATGCAAGAACCTTTTATCTTCTCCATTTAGACATATCTCTCGATTATGTAGTACCAGCTTGCAGTGAGTTATCAGGTCACATCTACTACACAAGTCTTGCTTACAAGTGAAGCAGCGAACAGGATAAGAAGTAATCTTTTTACAACAACAACATTGACGTTCAGTGTAGGAATGTGTCCTGATGTAGTGATCAAAAACAATATCTCTCTTGTAGTCCCAAGCATCTTCTTTGTCTTTCATTCTGCCCTTCCATTCCGTTTCTTGATTTGCTTCTCTCCTTTTTTTTTAAATTGGTTCTTTCTTTCTTCGATAACATCTTGTTCGAGCTCAACAGAATTAAAAATATCCCTTACACCAATGCTTGCTGTGAACAACAACAATGTAGTGCAAATAAAGTTGTTAATCGTAAACTGATAAAGCTACAGCATAGTTAAACTTACCATCCAAGGGAATAATTGCACTACCATCAGGTTGAATGGAAGCTGGTTCATCATTACCATATTTATCTTTATTTTTCCTTCTGACCCTGTCTCCAAAACCACTAAAATAGTTTCGTATTTGTTTGACTCCCGTTCCACGTCCCTCTTCTTGGGCATGACTTTACCTTTTTTCCGCTTTAGTCGGGGCTCGATGACTAGCCAAATATTTCTTTAGAAGATCTCTTTCCGACATTACTTGTAGCAAGGTAATGAGTAAATATAAATGAAATGAAATAGTCCACTATCACAGATTGTAAAACTGACAGATGGGTGGGTTTGTATTTTGGTAAACACACTCAGCCTGTCAGCCGCAAAGGATTCGCAATTTAAAAATACCACTCTCATGTCGCCTGGACGAACCCTACTACCTTTCTGTGTACCCATGAAAAACGGTAGGGTTCGCCCCGACGACCGAGATCAAGTTGCCCCTCTACCACAAGCTAGGCGTTACCGTCATTGGTGCAACATGGTCCCTCCCCTATCTACCAAAACTGCCGCTGCCGAACGGCCGGGACAGGTTGGGGCCTTTATTTGTTTTGTTTACTAATGTTAATGGTTTTTTTGCTGTGTTTTATTCGTGCAATACAATGCCTTTTATCATTATAATTTTGTTTTCACTTTTTAGATGACTTAACGGTTTGCTTTTATTTAAATTAATGTTAATTGTCAATAGACCTCTTGCAGAATTCCGATAGCAGGATTCCTGTAGTCCGGCAATGTCTCTATCCGCCATCTTAGGAAAGCCACACACTTTTTAACAGGGTCTCTTATGGGATTATTTTTTCTAGTTGAATAATTTCTAAAATGGTTAGTGATAGAAAATAGTTAGACACAAGGTAATAAACTAGATTATTCAGGTTAAATTAAGAATACAAATTTTTTACCGTAAGTGTTTTTGAAGTAATTTTAATTTAACGTTTTGTAGATGTCGTCTGCTGTTGTTTATAGTGTTAACAACAAAAACAATATCGGTAATCTTCTTATTTTTCCGTGTTTAAAGAAAAAAATCTGAGCACTTGAAATTGATCCCAGCGCCTCTGGTGGCGCAAGCACAAATCATAATTTTCTCTGTAAAACATTTGAGTGTAACAACTTTGGGGTATAGGGAAGCATTTTTTTAGTTCAAATAATTCAAAAACATGCACTATATTCTAATAGAGTAAAGAAAAAAACGTCGTTCGGCATAAAACAATTAATTTAAGGATGTTTTGAAGTATTTTATTTATATTTTTGGAAACGCCGGTATTAACATGGTGTTTATGGGGAGAAAAGTGGTGTACCTAATCATGTGAACGATACTTTAGTGCCCTGGGTGTAACTTCTACTATTTTTCATGTTAAGATATTTTTTAGAGCACATTCTCTTCTGATAGAGGAAAAAAGCAAAAAAAATTTAGTCCTTATCAGTAAAAAGATATTCAAGTTTTCCTAAGACCCGTAGCGCCATAACAATGCACTAAAAAAACGGGGGTGTACCTAATCGTTTGGTGGGTACTGTAGTTTAGTCTACAATGACCAGTCCGTAGTCTCAATGTACTAACTTGAATCTTTCTATTTCTGTATAGGTGCCATTTCAGAGGTCCGATGTGGCTTCTTATTTGCGTGATAGGGCGGATGTATCTGGCCTTGAGGTTTCTCAAGGTTTCCTTGTTGTGGCTAATTTATCCATAGCGAGCAATTCACTGATGTGTAGTTCATTATTTAGGTATCCGTTTAAAGGATTGGTGAGGCTCTCTTGGGCAAGGTGGTCAACTACTTTATTGCCTTCAATTCCTGCGTGGGTAGGTATCCAGTTTAGCTTCACTCTTGTTCCCGCACTATTATGATTTGGGATTAGGTGTATGATTTTGGATATTAGATAGTGGCTGTCCCATTTAAAGTTGCATATTGCTTGTAAGGAAGATTTAGAGTCCACCGTGATGTTGATTTCTTCTATTTCTTCTTTTTCATATAGAAATTCTAACGCCACGAAGATAGCTGTGAGCTCGGCGGAAAATATGCTTGTTTTGGTATTCAGCTTCCAGAATCTCTTCTCATCAAGTTTCAGAATGAAGAATGCGCATCCGGTACTATTTATTTCTTTGTTAAGGGATCCATCGGTGTATGCGATGATGATGTTAGGATTTGAGTGCATACTCTCAGTCCATGAACGATATGTGTTTTTGGTTTTAGTTTTCTTGAGTGACGCCTCTCTTTTTGCCGTAGGAAACAAGTCCATTGGGATTTGGCTATGTTTCCAAGGGGAGAGAAAGGTTATTGGTAGCTGGCTTGTAGGTTTTTTTTTTAAGTAATTTGGATTTTTATTTCGCTGGATCAAGATGTCAGCTAGGAGTGCAGGTGTGCTTCTCGATTTCAAATTTTTGTAATCTTTGAAGGCTTCATATATGGATTCATAGTCTCGATTCCAGAATTTAATGCTTGTTTTGATTGCATATCTTGTGGTTAGATAATCCCAGCGGTTTCTAAGGGGTTCTACCCCTGATTCAAGGTTGAGGATTGGTGTTGGAGATGAAAGTAGACCGCCAAGTATAGTTCTTAGACATTTATTTTGAGCTGCTTCTAATTTTTCTTTTTAAGATACTGGAAGTGATGCAAAAATTAGGGCACCGTATTCAGTCCTGCTCCGGATCATGGCTTTATATGTCCGCATCAACAGAGGAATTGGGAGGCAGTTTTTCCCAAAGGTTAGCGTTCGTAGTAGATTATTTAATCTTTTTGTTTTACGTAAATTATCTTCAATATGTAGATTCCAGTTCAACTTCTTGTCAAAGGTAATTCCAAGGAATTTATAATGGTCTACTTCCTCAATGGGTGACTCTTCTAGTAACAGTGGAGGGGTTGCTGTATAGCTCAGTTTTCTGGTGAAAGTGAGCGATGCACATCTATTTACTGAGAAGGTCGTTCTCCATTTGTTGGCCCATTCTTCTATTTCTGATAGATGTGTTTGTAGAATTTCATAGTTAGCTTCTTTATCTTTAGATGATGTGTGGAACTCGATATCGTCGGCAAACAAGGAAAGGTCCCATCCTGCTGGTGGTCGCGGGAAATCGTGCATCATGATATTGAATAGAGTAGGGCTTAGGACGCTGCCTTTTGGGACGCTGGTGTACATGATTTTTTCTTCTGACAGGTATCCATTTACGCAGGCTTTTATTTTGCGGTTATTTAGGAAATTTTTTAGCCATTGGAATATGGGTCCTTTTATCCCTAGTTTTGCTATTTTGAATAGGAGGCCATCTATCCATGTATAGTCGTACGTCTTGGTTAGGTCCAGGAAAATAGCTGTTAAGATTTCATTGCTGTTAAACGCCGACTTGATAGCAAGTTCGAGGTGGAGGATATGGTCAAGAGTCTGGTACCCTTTTCTAATTCCAGCTTGGGATTTCGGGAAAGCATTGTTCATGTCGATGTACCAAGTAAGCCGATTATTTATAATTTTTTCCATTAGTTTTCCTAAGCATGACGTTAATGAAATCGGTCTATACGATTCGGTTTTCGTCGGGGGTTTATTCGGTTTAAGTATTGGTGTGACAATTGCGCATTTCCATTCTTCTGGGACGTATCCATTTTGGAGAGAGAGGTTAAAGAAGTGGAGTAGGAACTTCCGATTAGTGATGGATAAGTTTTGAAGCATTCGGTTGTGGAATAGGTCAAGCCCCATTGCTTTGTCACGAAGTTTCTGTAGGCCCTTAGTTAGCTCCATACTAATGATTGGGGAATTGATGGGGATTGGATTGTTGCTGGCAAATGCTACCTGGATAGCTTATATAATTTTGGGTGGGCATTGAGTAGGGGGTTCATATTCGCTAAAATAGTTTGCAAATGCTTTTTCTGATGAGTTCACTGCGAAGGATCCATCTGGTTTTTCAATGGGCGACTGGTGGGTGGTAGAGTAAGAAGGATTATTCATCATTGTCTTCGCTAGTCTCCAAAATTTGCTCGCATTACCCTTCTCTTCGAGTGATTCTATATGTTTCTTCCAGCTTTCATTTTTCACTTTTTGTATAGTCCTTTTTTAATAGCTTCCATTTTGTTCAGTATGGTTTTGTCAGCCAGGTTAAGGGTTCTTCTCCATATCTTGTATGCTTTTCTTGCTGTTGAGGTAGCGTCGTGGCATTCCTTATTCCACCATTTTCTTGCTTTTTCTTTTCTTTTAATAGAATAGGGGGGTTCAAAGTGGGTGTTGGAGGCATTAAGTATTGTCGTGGAAAAAATCTGGTAAGCTGCAATGGGGTCGTAATTTTGTAGGAGGTTTTCTGTTACTAGTGTTTCAGTTATGCGGCTATTCCATTCAGTCCAATTAGGGTTTGTGAATTTCCATCTAGTATTTGGTGGAGAGGGTGCTGGTGCGCAGTTTAAATGAAGGTCGATTAGGATCGGGAGGTGGTCGCTTGACCAGTATTCCTCTAATCAGATGTTGGTGCGATGGCTAATTTCACTTGAAGTTAGTTGTCACTTACAGTGCTGCCCTCACGGGCAGGTTTGTAGGTGGCAAGGGCCTTATTATTTTTGTGTTGGAGTGTGAAGTGGCTTTTGCCCTTTTTTCAGTTCAGTGTATTTTGTAATAGTCGTAGACGAGGACATCAAGTCTACTTTCCCAGTTCTCTCTCTCTCTCTCTTTTATTCCCCCCTTTTTTAACCGAGAATAAAGCCGTTCGTTTTTTTCCCTTAAGTCATTTCTTCATCATCATTATTTCACCCTCCATCCCTCATCTCTGTTATCACGATCCATTGCACGTGAAAGTGAGTAACATTAGTGTAAGATCAATTGTTGAAGGCAAATCTGTATTTCAAATAATAGTTCCTAGGTTCTGGGGTGTGATAAGGGAGAATTTATCATTCTTTGTTAGGTAGTTTGTGAGAATTCTTCCACATTTGTTGCTATTGGAGAAAGAGTCCCATATATGGGAGTGGGCATTGAAGTCTCCTTCCTCTATAGCTCTTCGGCCTGTTCCCTGTAATAGGTTTTCAATTTCTTCTCTTTGGCAGGAGATACCGTTTGGGCAGTATACAGATATTAGATCGAGTGAGGTATTGTCCCTCAATTTTATAGTCACTCCTATTGCTTCGACATTAGCTGTTGTTGGGATGGTGATAGGAGTGGCGTGCATGGATTTTTTTGTGAGTACTGCGACTCACCCTCCTTGTTGATTTATTCGATTAAGTGTGAAGCAATTGTAGGCTGTAAACTTAGGCATGTATTCTCTTTTCCAATGCGTTTCGCTTAATAGAATTATAGAAGAGTTTAGTCTTCTAATATTGGTTCGAAATTCTTCTAGTTTGGATTTGTATAAGCTCCTCGCATTCCACTGTAGTAATTTGATAGGTGTTACTGTCATGTTCTATTGGGTTGTTTTGTTAAGGTTGGTAGTCCACTTGGGTTTTTGTCTTTTCGATTTTTTTCTGCTACTCTGGTAGGGGGGTTAGTTGGTGATCTGCTTTGGCTGTTAAAGAATCCCTCTAATAATGTTTTCATCGTATTTATTGTCTCGTTCGCAGACTTCTTGATAGTAATGTCCAGATTTTTTACTTGTTCGGGGATTAGTTTCAGTGGTTCAAGTTCCACTTTCAGTGCTGCCATTTCTTCGTTTAAGATACCCATAGATATCTTCAAATCAGCTGTATCTTTGTTTCTTTCAGCTAGTTTTCTCTCTACTTTGGTTAGTTGTATCTAAGGCTGGCAATTTCATGGGTTGTTTGTGTGTTGGGCATCTGTGGAGAAACAGGGGGGGGGGGTAGGTGGACGGCTGGTTTGTGCGTTGGATGTATGGATGGCCCCATTTGCTTCGTTTATGGTCATATTGTTTTCGTATGCAAATTTTATGACTTTTTGCTTATTTGCAAACTGAGGGCAGAATTTCGTGCCTGCAATGTGGCCCATTTAGTTGCATGTCGAGCATTTGGGTATGGCATCACATGGTGAGTCTTCTGTGTGAGAGGCAGAGCATTTCCTGCATTTTACATTCTGTCTACAGTTTGAAGCGAAGTGTCCAAGCTGCCAGCAATCAAGAAACCAACAAAGTTTCAATTTCAAACAAAACAAAAAAACAAAACAAACAACAAAGTTTCAATAGTTTGAATATTTACGTAATTACTAGTTTACTACTTTAAAACATCATTAGTTTACATTTAAAAAAACGGAATTTATCGATGTTTATCAAAATTGCAGTTTATTTATTTTATTTTTTTATTGATTCAATCACAATTAGTTAATGTTTCAAATAACAATATCATCGCCGACACACACGAGGGGCAAGAAGAGGCTGCCAAACAAAGAAGGAATAAAGGGAGGAAAAGAAAATAAAGGGAGCAGCCATTCTTTTTTTGGCGTGTGCCCCCATTAAGAAAGGGAATCGATACTAAGACCGACTAATGAACATTCTTGTGGTTAAGAAATTATTGCAATTATTGTAAGTAGAACAAGTTGAATTTCATATGTCCTATTTGTATTTATATTGCTCGGTGGATGACTGAATCGCCCCCTCTTTCACTTGTATGTCTACTCATGCAAAAAAAAAGTTGAATGGCTACACGTGATTTCTTACATCAATAGTTAAAGTATGGGTACGTCACACATATCAACGCATGCGTTCCAAATGGTCCAACTCTGGATTAAGTTTACCTGGCTAAATTAAAACATTACTGTTGATTTCCGAATTCCAACAAAATATTGGCAACATTTACATCATTTGGGTTAACAGGTCGGTGATTGTCGAATGCTGAGCGGCAAACTGGACACGTTCTAATTCCCGACGCTTCAATAATTTCAATACATTCCAAATAAAAAATATGACCACAGTTTAATACCGTGTTTGGCATCGTTAACCTACACACTGGGCAATGACCATCATGGTTTACTTCTGGAAATTGTGGAACAATAACTCCCTGATCTTGCAGAACATCCACTACGGGCAAGACTTCGTTGATTTTTTCCAATTGTTGTTCAGGCGCTAATTGTCCTAATTATTGCAATTGAGCTAATCTTGCCATTACATTAGCCTTTCGTTGCAAGAAGTTTGCGTTTTGAACTTCGAAAAATCTTTCAATCTTGACGTTGTTGTCTTCATCCACCGAGTCTTCGGATTCCTTATGTGAATCAACTAGTTGCCGTCTTCCGGCACCATCTCTATCATTCAGCAGAGCATCAGGATTACCCATTGGGCCTCCGTCTACTGCTGCTCCTTGACGTGGTACGGGTGCTCTACGTTGATGCCCACTGGGTCGCCCCCTTCTTCCACGCCTATTCTCTACTGCTGGATCGACAATGGCCAGTTGCTCATTCGCCTTCCGTCTTGGTGCTCCCCGAACTTGCGGTCGCCTCTTCCACGCGGTCGTCCTCTTCCAGGACCCGTTGAAACATTTGCCACAGGATCTTCGAAAGCAGCGATTTCCAATTGATTTTCCGCAGCAAGGACTACTTCGATTTCCACCATTTGATCTTCTTGAACGCCGACATCCGGGGTATTAATGACTGCATGTGGATTATGCAGCAAAGCCTCGAATGCCGCATGTACTTCGTCCAATGGGCGGTTAAATTCTTCTGCGTTTTGCTCCTGAAATTCTATTTCTACTGGCTTGAAGCGGAAGGCTGCTGCGATTAGAAACTCTCTGATGGTTATCCGTCCATTTTGTTGATCGATCTGTAGAGTCCTTATCTCTCTGTCTCGCGTAATATACTCTCGACGTCTTCTATCTCTAACAGGAGTTCCATCCCGTAAGGCTAGATACCTGTACTCAACTTCCTATGCAAACTATTGAAGGCGATCAAATAGACGGATACGTTACTTTTTTATGAAATAGGGATTAAGTTTAAGTAAAAATTTACCTAAAAAATACCCAGGGTTAGGGTGTGGATTCCCTACATGATCATTAAACGATCGGTGGTTTGCTTCCATCTGGTTATTTGTTCTGTTGTTGTCCATGTTGACGCAGAATCTCTCTGGTCCGATTTGCTCCATCCAAAAAGATCGGATATACTGCAAAAATTGGTTGACGCGTACTCTACATTCTGCGTCAGTAGCGCGAGTTATTTTGTTGACGTACCTCCGTAATTCCTACACCAAAAAAATCGTTAACCTTATAGTTTGAAATCGAAGGAATTTTAGCTATCATATCATAGCCATTCCAGGCTTCATTAGAGGGGAGAAGGGCAAATGCAATCACCATTTTCACCAGGCGTTTGATCTGCTCGTTCGTCCTGTATGCTTGTGCTATCCCTAGGTAACAGGCATACCTATATTTGTACTCAAAATGAAAGAAATGTGGAAGTGCTTTTAAAATTAGCAGGAAGCGGAATTTCCAAATCTTTACCTTATGATTGTAAATTTCATTGCTTCTCCCAGACGTCACAAAACATGCCCTAGGACCTCCAACGGAGTATTTTGTGGGAGGGATAGGACATCCTAGGGAATGCCTATAAGCCTTTGAAAACGGATCTGCTGAAGCTCCCAGTGTCACTCCTCACAAGCTCCAACGGATCTCCTGCCTCATAAAAACTACCTAGGTGTATCCCATTAGTATCTACCCCTTTTTCTACTCTTTTCCCTCATGTTGTATACCCTTATTTGAAAATAAAAATGTACAAAACATACGCATTTCAAAATATTGTGTTTTGCTCACCTGATGTGGCTTTATTTGTAAATTTTTTACTAGTATTACTAGAAGAACAAATAAAATAAGCTCCACATAGGGAAAAAGAACAAAGGTACCATATCTGTCAATACACAGTCATAAGAGAGAAGCAGCAATCAATTGGTGTTGAGCTTTAAACTGCTTGTTGGAATTTAACTCTCTTTAATGGCAATGATCCCATGTTACTGATTCTCTGCTATAAGCCGGGCACCAACTCCCTAAAAATACTTGTTTTTGTCCACTGTAAATACAAGAGCAATTCATTAATTATTTTTTTTTACTACTGGAAAACTTAGTAAATGTACATCTATTCGTCCATGGAAAAAAAGAAGTTCTTCTGCACTGCTAACTAGATCTTGGTAGCAAGAGGAATTCCAAGGTGCCACCAGTCTCCATTGAGCTAGTGGACAATGTTGTTCGAACTTCAGGGCAGCACAGTGGCTGTGATACCTAGAGTACAATGAAGAATATAAGTTACGTAAATCAATTTACATGAATGATCAACTAACCTGTAGCAGCGAAGCTGAAATTTGTTGACTTTAGACAAGGGATATTTAACGAAGTATTGTAATTACCAGATTTATTATAGATGTGTAAGAGAAAGACTAACACAAGTATATCGGACCCTCAGTGAAAGTAGACTAAGTCAGAGAAAAAGATAGAGAAGATGACCGTACGAACATCAATCGTCGGTCTAAGAACGTACATAAGATACTGAGAACTAAGAACGTACATAAGATACCGAGAAACCAAAAGGGGGAAGCATTAGGTTTTACTAGGAAACAACAAACTTCCCAAATTGCGAAGATGAAGTGATGAGCCCAGCAGTGGCCAACCTTGTTCAAAGGCCAAAGCCACACAGTGGCTTCTATACCTAGAGCACAATTTAAAATATTTGTTAAGTAATCCAATTTATATAAATTATTAACTAACATGTAGCTGAACTTCACAAACTGTGAAGAAGAAGTGCTGATGATCACTTGGCTTGATTGATGATCAATGTTGTTCGAAGTCCAAACAAGCAACACACTGGCTGCTATACCTGACCACAGTTAAATATTGTAGACATTTAATCCCTGAGAGATTTTCCTTGGGAAAGATTGAAGGCTATCCCGTGGTTATGAGCCCCAAAATGTTTATTGTTTCCCCAGGGGTTCCAGCCGGGTTTTGATTGGTTGTCAATAGGAGGGAATTATCACGTGTAAACTGGAGAACTTTTCGTTTTTATTTATTTTTTACTCGATTCGCCGTATTAAACTACGTGTCTGGGCAAATTTTCAAGTCTGTTGGTGTTTTTCTTCATTTTATATATTTATTTATTCGGTCGAAATTCAAATTTGTGAGGTTCCCGCCGGTTTGCGATTGGCTGCAAAATTGGGGGGAATTATCGCGTGTAAACTGGGGAACTTTTCGTTTTCATTTATTTCTTATTCGATTCGCCGTATTAAACTACGTGTCTGAGCAGAATTTCAAATCTGTTGGTGTTTGTGTTCATTTTATATATTTATTTATTCGGTCGAAATTCAAATTTTTGAGGTTCCCGCCGGTTTGTGATTGGCTGCAAAATTGGGGGGAATTTTCGCGTTTAAACTGGGGAACTTTTCGTTTTCATTTATTTCTTATTTGATTCGCCGTATTAAACTACGTGTCTGAGCAGAATTTCAAATCTGTTGGTGTTTGTGTTCATTTTATAACTTTTATTTTGTGTTTGGCTGTTTGTTTACAAATATCGTAGGCGGCTGTCGTTTTTCATTTGTTCTGCATGCTTCCATGCAGAGAAATGTGACTTTTGGATTTCGGATAAACTATTCTACTAATTTACACTATGATTTTATTTTCCTAGGTAAAATTCTATCACGGACTTCCTTTTTGCTGATTGCCTTTAATTATGTGTTTTCTAATATGAAATTGAACTTTGCATGTCATAAAAGTTTATCTTGACTTAGATTTTTATGGTTCGGCCAACGCAGCTTCACATAAATCTCAAAGGCCGACACCCAGGGGCGTTTTTTAATCTGTATTACAAATTAATTTACGTACTAACAGCTGAACTTTACCAATTTCAAACCAGAACTCCGGGTGAAGCTACCACAGCAAAGGGAAATTTTCTTTAAAAAAACGTACATCATAGTATACAGCACACAGAAATTTTTATTTGGTGAAGCTACCACAGCAAAGGGAATTTGTCGTTAAAAAACGCACATCATAGTGTACAGCACACATAGATTGTGACTTAATACCACAAAGACAAAGAAGACTGTGCCGTTTAATTGAAAAAGTGACGCTTGGCTCAAAAGACGTTGCTTGTTTTAAAAAAAGACATTGTTGCCATTTCTTTATTGTAGTCTCTAGGAAAAGTTAAGACTCATTACTACAACCACAGCCAATAACGCATTATTATGTTGCTTACCCGTAAGGCTCCAAAGAGCTCCAAAAACCATCTTTTATCTTTATTTTAAGCTGGAAGTTTTTCGGAGGACATGGGGAAGAATTGTTTCCTTTTAAGCTCCCGTTTTACCTTCCCATGGATGTACTAAAATATTCTCCCACTTATCTCTCCGACGGGAAGGATACTGGAGGTACGACGGAACGTTTGTGCTGTCGGGGCTTGTTTTTTAGTTTAGATTCAGGTAAATGTTCATAATTAAGTTATCTATGCATCGTTATCAAGCCATAAGATGAAATAATTGACAAGTTTATAATATTGAGAGGCAGCTAATAATAGGAAGGAATGGACAAATATCTTATTCAACAAGATTCTTTTGACATGTTAACTTCATTTTGAATTGTTGTGTCTTCTTTACAATATGTAAGGTTCATTTTAGGACCTACCATCCCGGAATGGTAGTAGCAGTCACGCGCCCTTCGAGTTGGAAACACGGCAGACAAGGATTGCAGAATTGCTAGCTCATAATCGCTGATGAGAAGGGTAGGCTCCGGAACTCCTCCAGTGTTCTGTTGGCAAACCTCCAATAAGCGACGGAGGCAGCATTCGTACAGTGATTGGGTCTTGTTTGTCATGAGGAACGATGCAACAGCAATTGCAATTAAAAAATTTAAGTAACTACTCGTGAACCACATGTCATTTTAATAATTTATTAAGAAACCCTTATAAGCTTAGCTCAATCCAGTGTCGGAAGGAAGGTGGCATAAAGTATCTTTTACGTGCTTAACTAGTAGGCTTGTGCCCATCAAGGGTCGGAGCCAAAAACGTGGAGGAGCCAAAAAACTGCTTAAGGGGCGGCGGATTATCCCTTTGTACTAATACAAGCCCGTCGGTTCCAATACTATCTTTGCCCGTCACTCCCACTCTGACTCTGTCAAATCGCTCACCATCTCCGCCCGTCAACCACCCTATTGGTATTTGTCTGGCGACTCAACCTGTCCGCCAAAACCCAAGCTGTATCTGCCAGTCGACCCACCAGCTATTTCTCCCGTCAAACTCAACACAGTACCTTTCCTTCAAAATCCAAAATTTCTTTTCCCCTATACCCTCAAGCTATCTCTGCCGGTTAGCCCGTCAGCTCGTCGCCTAGTTTGCTATCTCTGTCCAACAGACAACTCCCAGTGTATGCCTTCTGAACGAGCGTATATCGCAGTCCGTCGGTTGCCATCCCCTCATACACTGTTTAGCCTTCCAGTAGCCACATCATACAGTTTTATCCACTGGAAGTGCGGGGTAAAAGGGGTTAGCAAAAAAGACGTTAGCTTACCGAGGGGGTTTAAACCCTGTTTTTCGTAGTCGCCCTCCCCCGCAGCCAATCACAACATCGGCTCGCAGTTGCCATCCACAACAAAATAACGGTTTGGATAGCTTTTAATACTTATATTAGGGTCGGATGTTTTAAAACTCACCATGCCGTATGAGTAGCGTGAGCGGTACGGGTAAATTTTAAAGGCGAAAGTGAGACGATTGGAAATACAACTCTGATAGGCCCTTACGCAAACAGGTAGGCGGAGAAACACTTGTTGAAGGCAACTGAACGTTTATCGAGCTGCTAGTTGTCTGATCTTTCTTAGATTTGTGGGTTCACCGTGAAACCCCGAATCTCGTCAAAGTGGCGTGATGCTGTTGACGCGTCGCTATGTCGCGCGTGCAGCCAATCAGAAGGGGTTTGTTTAATGGCTTGATTGGCGTCGCGCGTGCAACCAATCAAATGGATGTTTATTTAATGGCGTCATGTGCGTCGCACGTGTATCAGACAGCAGGTGTTCAATTAGGTCAACGCTAAGATGTCTATGACAAATGGTTACTATGTGGATTCAATATTCGACTAATATGCAAAAGAAGAGTAAATGCGAAAGAGTAAAATGTAGACATAATTATATGCCAAGAGAGAGTAAACATACTATAATAAGAATTTGGGTATCATAATGAAATGTATTTGTAGGCCTTCGTTACACTTAGCATTGTGGGACACGGCTGGCCTAGAAGATTATGACCAATTGCGTCCTGTCGTACCCCGACATGAATGTAATCTTGATCTGATTCTCTGTCTATTCTCCCGATTCATTGGAGAATATTCCTGAGAAATGGACACCAAAGTCAACAGAAGTGTACACTTCTGTCGTAACGTCCCTATAATGCTGGCCGAAACAAAAAAGATCTTTTAATACCGTAATCATTAAAAGTACTTTTACTGATTAAAGGTTTGGATGGCTGAGATCTTAACCTTGCTAACTTTTGAACTTCGAATTTGGCAAAATGCAAATCTACTCAGAAAAAGGTCATCTGATGGTTGGCAGTTTCACAAGAAAAAAAAGCCAATGCAAATGTTTTCTTATATTCTCCCAGATCCAACAATTTACTAAATGTTACACTTGGACTTCTTCTTCTTGACCTAAAATCCACGAAGGAAATTCAAAGTTTACATGTGGGGACCAAATTTGTTGACCTGATGACCATTAAATGAATGCAAGAAACCTGAAGGGAAGCTAAAGTAGCGATTTCGAAAACTTCAATGACACCTTCCTTACTCTTGGCCGAGCATTTGTTGGTCCCAGCATCCCCCTCCAGGCTCAGCATATCACATGTCAAGGAGAAACAGGTCAAAGGTCAATAGATTACTAATAATACAAGTAATTGGCTACTGTAAAAGGAAAATGCTACATTCCAGTCTGATACAGGGACGAATCCAGGCTCACTTCCAGTATCACCAACAATGGATGACAAAGGAACGAATCTAGACTCACTCTCTGCATCACAACATCATACAAGTACGATTCCATGCTCACTCCCAGTATCACCAACACTGGATGATTCAGGGATGAACACGGGCTCACTCCCAGCATAACACATACTAGATAATACATGGACGAACCCAGGCTCACTTCCAGTATCGCTCATAAAAGCTGATATAGGGACGAACATGTGCTCACTCCGTGTATTACCATTAAAATAAGAAAGAACTCTTCCCTGAAATATTTGTTCAGCCTTTTTCAGAATGGTAATTATAAACGTCCATGTCCTAAAAATAATCACAATTACCATTTAAACTTATTCTGGTAAAAATAACTCAAAAGTACCTGTAGTGTTTTTTATGTCACTGTTTTTACAATGCTTCTGTTTTGAGTTAATTTTCAGTTGGGATTCTTTATCGACTTAACTGTGACGCGATATCCTACCAGACGATGCCAGAACGTCCATATTGTCTTCCATGAAAAAAGATTAAACTTGGGGATTGGGCATACGACGCGTCAAGGACGTTGTCGTGCGTCAGGGTTGACACCCTAGCGGCGTTGTACAAAAGCGCAACAGCTGCTTCGGTCCCAACCCTACTCATCCGATAAAGGAGTGAAAAAAATCTATAGAATTAGAATAACAGTCAGTAGTAATAATAAATTTCGTATAGAATCACAGTCAAAGAACCCTGGTTGATAGTCGTCAGTCGCTAGCCCTCTCGGAAAAGGAATCCAGTATCCGACCTTCGAAGGAACTCTGTACTCTTAGTTCAGCGTGCCAAGCGGTTGTGTTGGGTACCTCGTTGAAAAAAACCAATCACACGAGACATTTCATTATAAAGTGAAACAATAAAAAAACAGCTAATAAACTTCAAAGCAAATGGGTCCCCCTTTTCCCGAGAGAGCTGGCGACTGTCGAGCATCAACAATGACTATGACTATGACTGTAAAAGAATGAAATTTAAATTTGATATAATGATTAATTAGTATTACAATAAAAAATAAGATAATATAATGTACTTATATATTTCAAAACTTACGAATTATAATGCCATACCATTAATAAATTCTTTTTTAGGGAAAAGGTTGAGTATGGAAAGGTTTACGCTGGGAGGCTGGGGTGTTGAAAATTCAGCTATTCCCTAAGGAAACAAACGTTGTACAATAAAAGGGGGGCCTGTGCTTGATGGATGATCCTCAGACCTCAGTTAGTGTTTCGACACCGTCAAGATGGTACCACGATGTACCAGGAGAGGTGGGCAAACGCATTAGGGCTTCCCCGCTTAAAACTGTGCCAACTTTCGGTACTTTTTCTCACTTCTTCCGCTAGGTTCTCTAGTGTGAGTGGCCATCAGATTTGGCGCGAATTATCAGAAGTAAAGCTTCTGCCATCTTGTCGATAGTAGATTCCATTTCGTGGTTTCATTTGATCATTTCGTTGTTTAACTTAGGGTAGTAATGTGTTTTTGATAAATTGTGTTGCGAAATGGTTAAATGCTTCGTGGTTGGATGTTCTATGGGATACAAATCAGCCAAAGAAAATGATGCTAAGGTATTTAAACCACCTAAAGAAGAAAGACAATTCATTTTATGGGGTAAAAAATTGGAAAGAAGTGACAAAAAATTTTCTAGAAAAGATCATGTGTGTTCTAGACATTTTAAAGAAGAATTCATCATAAGAACTCTGTAAATGGTGGCGCCCCCTTGAGTCGCTGGAAATTGAGAGATGATGCCATCCCAACCCTTTTTCTTGGTAAGTTTTAGTTTATCAATTCTTCCTGTATTATTCATGAAATTTTTTTTTTAATTTTGTAGGTTACAAAGATGTGGTAGCCCCAAGCAAAAAGTATCGGAAAAAATTAACAATTAACAATTATTCTGAAAAAAATCAATAAATTGTAATTGATTTTACATTATTAGAAACTAGCATTGTGTTAATTTTATTGTTACTGAACTAAAACACCCTTAAACCACGATGCTTTATCCACAATGGTTAAACTTGGCGCCAGATTTGAGGGCCACTCACACTAGACAACCTAGCGGCAGATGTGAGGATAAGAAATGAAACTTGGCACAGTTCTTTCCTCTCGCGTTTGCCCACCTCTCCTGGTACATCGTGATGGTACGTTTCAATCAAGATATAGCTGCCGAAAAGTACGAGTTCAAAGATTCGTAAGCCCATTGCTTGAACCACACACAGTTCAACCAGTCCATACACCAGAATTTGAAGCATTCGAAGTTGAAGCGATTATTGAGAGAAGGTAAGTGTTTTTTTATTTAAATGGTTTTTATGTTTCAAACGAATTTTAAGAACTTCAATTTTAGAATGCTGAAAGACGGGAGACGGAGGAAAGTCTAGTACCTTCTAAAGTACGTGGGCTACGACGCCCCTGAATGGACTGACTTAAAAAATTGTAATTGTTCACGTCTTATTCGCGAGTATCATCGCAAAGAAAGAAGGTAAAAACATTGTTTGTTTTTTTTCGAAATTCCAGTCGCCGTAGTACAGATCGAGAGGCAATGCAGTCTATTGAGGCTGAAGGGCCGTCTGTTGAACCTATACTGTCCAACGGCCGGGAGCCGGCGGTGGATTATCAGCTGGTCGTGGAAGATCATCCGGCCGTTTGAGATCATACGTCCGTGGAAGATCATCCAGCCGTTGTAATTCATCCGGCCGTTGTACATCAGCCGGCCATGGAACATCAGCCGGAAACAGAACATCAGCAGGAAGTGGAAGCTGGGCAGGCTAGCGGTTCATCGGGCTCCGAAAAAGCCATCGCGCTTCATCCCGGCAGTAGCGTTAACGATCCTGAAGCTCCAGCAACTTCCGGACAACTCGTAAGTAGTTTTTCTTTTATCGGATTTATATTAATAAAATTTCTTGTTTATAAAATTGTTCCTTAAAAAACAGTGAATGCTTGTTGAATAACTATTTGGAGAAGTCCGGCATCTTTGTGGCCTTTTGGTTTCGACAGGCAAAGCTAGGCCGTCTTGTACACCACCGGCTCCTCCCCCAACCAGACCATTAGCCCCACTCGTTGAAAATCCCATCAAGAAGGAAAAAAACAAAATGCGGCAAACAAATGAAGCACAGAAGGTGTCATATAGTAAGTTATTTAAATTAATGTGGCAGTGTTCGAAGAGGATTAATTAATTATTTTATTTTTCCAGTGCATGGAAAGGGGGCATTATAAGGCTAATTGCCCAAAAAAAAAGTGAAAAAAAGACTTCCGTCTTCTCTTAATTAGGATTTTTCACTTTGTTTTAATTTTTAACATGTTGTGTTAGTCTTCCTTATCAACCAAGAGATAAAAAGTTTTAATACACACAGCAGTTGAAGAGTACTTATATTTCGTCACTGAAGTGTTTTCTGTACACTGAACAGTACTTTAAAATTTAAGTAGGGATTTTAGCGTACTGAAATAAGAAGATAACATACTTTTATTTATTTTTACCATACTTAAACTAAAATGATTATACTTATCACATTGAACATACTTAAAAAATTAGCAAAGTTTTTAATATAAGTGCTTTTAAAGAAATTAAGTACTTTTTAAAAATAAAGTGCCATAAGTCAACGTACTTTATTTTTATTTACATACTTATTTGTAAAACAAAAACTTTTCATTCAAGTATTTTATGGAAAAGCAAGTGCTTTCATACTTTTATTTCTATTTCCCGTCGCCTACGTTACCTCACACACTCACATTTCTCACATTACCTTACGTTTTTGCGAGGAAACAAAAAAATTTTTATGTTCTTATTCGAATCCCTAATTTACATAGCAAAATAAGATCTTTTAGAATGAATGTTTAGGTGAGTGGTTATAGCGGCCGACTAGCGATAAAGATGCTAAGTGTACTAACATACTTCAATACGAGCTCGAAATTGGTAAATCTCTCGAGGCCGTGAAGCGACCGAAGAACAGTTGAGATTGCTTTTAATAAGGTGAAGACCTTAACTTAGTGTTGACACTATGTATTTGACCTTTGAGGCTAAACAAGGGAAATTTTTTCTGGGCCGCTGATTTGAAAACGACTATTTTCTCTGCTGGTAACTGCCATTACCCTTCTAAAATAAAATGAAAAAACAACCAATTAACAAAGTTAGGAGTGGGATGGTGGGGGGGGGTACCTCAACCCAAGTTAAGGTCTTCACTTTATTACAGGCAATCTCAACTGCCCTTCGATCGCTTCGCGACCTCGAGCAATTTACCAATTGCATGTAAATCGCTCGACCTTAACTTAGTGATTTTAAAGCCCCGTTACCATTTTATTTACTGGCGGTTACCCAACACTAGACTAGCCACACTCTCTTTCTCCATTGGCCGACTATAGTGATTTGCGAATGATTTGCGAGTGATTGCGAACTTTCAGAAGACCAGCTGCCCGAGTGTAAAATTGTCTCAATAGATATACCTGCTGCCCTTGCTTTAGATGCGTCCGCACCACGGGTAGAATGTGCCGAGTAAATTGACGTGTCAATCCCTGCGTCGCCTAAAACATCCTTGATCCACCTACCTACCGATGACGCGCCTATCGATGGGGGGATTTGATGCTTATAATAAGGTTGCTAGATAAGGTCCCCCCTTATCTCTAAATTTGAGTTTCCTTACGATAAAACTCTAAACAAGAAACCGGGCAGATATTGGATGAAACCTCGAGTTTCTTTAAAGAAAATACTTGCCCTAATGAGCTAGGTCTCTGCGACTTTCTCAGTTTTGACAAAGAGAACTTAAGTGCCGGTCCAGAAAAAACTATTGACGAAACATCGATGGATGCAATATCCGAAACTCGAAAGAAAGAAGTAAGAGCCAATAGGACTACTAAACTCTTTGATAATGCTGCAAAGCTTAGACTACTATCGGGGCCAAGAGACTCAATATAGGTCAAAACTGTTCCAGTGTCCCAAAACTCGGTATATTTTGGTTTGGGAGGAGTGGAATTTAAAATGCCTTGCATCAGTTTGCACATCAGAGGGTGTTTTCCTACATCCCACCCTTTGATCTTTTCCAGCGTACCGGACAGCATCGAACGGTAAACATTTATCGACCTGTACGCTTTACCTGAAGGGATTTTCACTCCTTTCAGAGCACCAATGAAGCCAATTGTTTCAGGCACTTTTGTAAGTAGCTGATGTGACTTCACGATTGCTTCACAAGAGTAACTGCACCACTCTTTCCGAAAGGCCTTGGTCTTCATATCGTTGCCTGATAAGGTCCATGCGGCCAAGAGAAGTGACCCTCGAACTAGAAGCGGGTGGCTGATGCCAACAGAGCAACAGATCTTTCCTCGGTTTCAAAATGTGAGTCGGAAGGCACAACAATTCTAGAATTGTTGGCCACCACGGCTGGGATGGCCATACTTGTGTCACCATCAGCACATCTGCTCTGTCCCTCCTGATCTTGATCAAGCATCGGTGGATCAGACTGAATGGTGGAAAAGTGTACCCCTTCCGGTCTTTCCAATTCTGAGTGAAGGCGTCCACCACCACCGATTCCGGCTGGGACATCTAGCTCATATAACGAGCCACCTGCCGGTTCCATAGGGACGCGAACAAGTCCACGTCCGGGAACCACTTTTCCGATATCTGGGCGAAGGTTGCTGGTTTGAGCCTCCAGTCACTGGACTCCCGTTTCCATCTGGATTGAAGATCTGCAAGAGAATTCAAAATTCCCGGGAGATGAACAACGGCGATTGAAAAATTTTTACTCATGCACCAATGCATAATTTCGAGAGCCACATCATTAAGGCTCTTTGACCTTGTTCCTCCCGCTTTATTTACATAACAGACGGCGGTGGAGTTATCCATCATCAAACGAATTGAAATACCTTCCAATTCGCTCGTGAAGGCCTTTAGCGAGTACAGCGCTGCGAGAAGCTCCAACTCATTTATATGCCTCAGCTGGTCTGATTTTGTCCATGGACCCCGTGTCGAGACCCCATTGAGTACGCCACCCCAACCCGAGTTTGACGCGTCTGAATAGATGGTAATATCTGGTTCCGCTGCCAACATAGGCTTCCCGTTACAAACCTCTAGATTATTAACCCACCAGGCTAAATTATTTTTAGAAACCTTATCTAATGATATCAGAGAAGTTAAATTGTTATCGAAAAGGGCGCAACCATTTATATAGAGCCTTTGCAATTCTCTATAATGCGCCTGAGCAAAGGGAACGGCCCTAACCGCCCAAGCAAAAAAAACCCAGAATTTTGGCTATCTCCTGTAGAGGTACCTGATCTTTATTAATCAAAACTTGATTTTAATTTCGTTAACTTTCTCTGCACGTGACACGTGCAAGATTCTTAGAGTTTACAATTAACCCAAGATATTCAATTATCTGTTGAGGGTTTCCGATAGATTTTTCTGCATTTATGACAAAACCACAATTCTCTAACAGGGCCGTTGTTACAAAAAATTCTCGCTCTGCCTCCTTTTTGCAAAAACTCAACAGCAAAAGGTCGTCTAGATAAATGACAAGGCGATGGCCTTGAGACCGTAAAAATGTCACAATAGGCTTAAGAATTTGGTAAATAAAAGGGGGGCGGATGTTAGACCGAACGCTAGCGTTTTGAGCTGATAAAGCTAACCTTCCCACCTTATTTGAATAAATTTCCTGTCGTCCTTGCAAAGAGGCACGTCAAGGTATGCGTCCTTGAGATCAGTTTTTGTAAAAAAAATCGTTGTGACGAATGATCTCTTGTAGCGAACTAATACCTTCCATTTTGAAATGAGGGAAATAGACAAATTTGTTTAATGCTTTCAAATTAACTATCGGCCTAAAACCCCCCCATTTTTTGGAATGATAAACACCCCACTGACAAAAAACTGTTCTGAGTCCTGTATTGGCTCAATGGCTTCTTTTCTTACGAGATCTTTAATTTCTCTATCACAAATGACCCACTGACTTTCCTCCATTTCCATGTTGGTTTGGTTACAAGCTTGATATGGGTTGGCCAAAAGTCTAACCTAACTCCTTGACTGATACTCTGTAAAATCCAGGTATCTTTTGACAGAGTTTTCCAAATTTCAACAAAATGTCTTAATCTACCTCCCACAATCGGTGGAGAGTCTAAAGGCGAAACCGCGCATAATAAATTTTCAGACCTGAAGGATGAGTGATTTCCTCTGCTTCTGTTGAAGGTGTTGGCCGATCGTCATTATAATTGCCGCTATGACCTCCATGTCCAAATCCTCCTCCGCGACGGGAGTTTGAAGCGCCGCGATAACCGCTGCTGCCCGCTCGATACCTCAAAGAAGAGTTATGGCTGCCACCAATACGGCTAATGCTTCTTAACGTTTGGTCATCTGTAGCATGCCTCACCATATTCCTGATGAAGCAGCGACCAAAGAGAGAAGCACACTCCCGCGGCTTGAAACGGTTAGATTCTTTTAACAAAGAGAGAAGCACACTCCCGCGGCTTGAAACGGTTAGATTCTTTTAACAAAGAGAGAAATTTAGGGTCCGAAACCCTCAGTAAATTTTCCCGTCGGCTGACGGTCACATTGTGAAATGTGCGTCCCGAGAGGTAATGCTGTCTCCCCTGCTTCTGCCAATGGAGAATGTTTTAATTCTACGGATGCTGCAATTTCTTCTCTCAGAAACAACAGAGGGCGAGCTACATCCAAAATTTTGTACTGCTCCGCTTTGAGGGATCTTTCTGTAGTCTCCGCCTTAGCCATCTCAGGAGTTTTTAATTCCTTGAAGCGGCGCGAAAAGGAGGAGTCAACTTGAGGGCAAACTAAGTCAAAACTAGTGTTAAAAAATTTACGTATGAAGCTATCTCGAAGGTTCCTGGCTTCTGGCGCGCTTAAAGATGACGTCATCCAATCTCTAAAGATCTTCATTCTCTGTCTCGCCCCCGTAAATTTTAGCTGCTTCTTAGGTTCCTTTTGTCTATCCCCTTGCTGTTCCACCCTTTCGCGTTCCTCTTCCAAGATGCGTTCCAACCTTTCTCTTGGTCGCTCCCTCCGATCACGTTCCAACCTTTCTCTAGACTCTAACTTCTCGCGCTCTGCGAATGAAACCCAAGATTTGCTGCGACGATCGTCTCGAGGTAGGCTGTGACGATCGTTCCCAAGTGGGCTGTGAAGATCGTTCCCAAGTGGGCTGTGACGATCGTTCCAAAGTGGGCTGCGAGAAGGGCTTTGGTCACGAGTTGCACCTCGATAACGATTAGAACGGCGGGAACGACGAGAGCCCACAGCTACCCTTTACGAAGAAGTTGAACTTGTACTGGAACTGGAATTATTGGACGGCATGACTGGTTTGCGTAAGAGCCGAAAAGCGTCTGAGGGTATAGGCGTGTTGATCTCCTGAGGGGGACTTATTTTTCTTTTGTTTTTCTTTGCGTTGAAAGGGCTGAATACATAGTGTCAATACTAAGTTAAGGTCGAGCGATTTACATGCAATTACAGATAAGTAGGGGCAAAATTTAAGTACGATAATTAAATAAGTAGAATTGGTATTTTATTAATTATGAAAAATAAGTACTCTACCACCGCTCTGAACTCGCTTGTCTTTTTCCCAAAAAGGCGAGCATCACAAACATTCGTGTTGTTAGATCAACAAACCGAAAATGAGCAAAGGTTGCACAAAATTACACGCATGTATCAAGAAATCATAATCAATTAAGCAAACATGACAGGATTTAAATGTAGCGGTGATTTGTTTTTCAGTTTTCGAGCAGACATTTTATAAAAACGGCTACGCATCTGGCTGCTTCGCGCTCCTATTGCTCAGTACCATCCAAGGAATCGAAAACACAAACGCTCGTAAATTCAGGCTATGTACATGAAGAAAGAAAACTTTAGGGACAAGCGAGGACGAGACACAACAACGTACCAAACGGACGCCTTTGGATAATGCAAGAATTGCTTAAGCAGTTTGAGAATTAGACGGGGCGACTATTATTATTGTTTCTGCTATTGAAGATCTAACAGATTCTTAATTTTGTTGATCTATTTCTTTCCATTTTCTCCAACTTTTCTATTTTCAAAACTAGCGAAACGCAAATTTCATCGACCAGCTTGGAAAATGAAAACACGCATGTTACAGTTAAATGCACGAAGATGAAGAGGGCTCCGACTTGACCAAATCTTTACACCGTGACAGCCTTGTCTTTGCCTAAGAAGGAAAGGGAACTGATCGATCATAGCCTGGACCGTGTCCTCCAGATAGGGTCTCATCATTTCGAAGCGGATCATATCGGTGAATTCAAATCGTAACAAAGTCGGCCACCAGCAAATAGCCAAATTCTTCGAATCAATAGAGCAAGTGACTGATGCGTACCCACTACTGTTTTACGAACGCACCTTACGATTTTAAGAGAGAAATTGCGGCTGGCAGCCATGTTTGTATCTCGATAAAAACATGGCTTCCAGCCGCAAAAGCTATCTTAAAACACCAAGGTGCGCTCGTAAAACAATGGGGGTAGGGGAGACTGGAGTATGCCGGGACACCGGGTCAAGAGGGACAGTAGGGGGAAAAATAGTAGATTTTAATAAAATTAAAAATTTTTTTAGTTTGTTATTTAGATGCATACAATCTACTTTGGCATGAAATTTGGTTGAGTTTTGTCAATAACTATCAGTTATTAACAAAACTAAAAAAACGGTTTTTTTTTTAGTTAATTTTGTCTCCGCCATTTAATGTTTCTAGAAAAAAATAATCGCAAATGGCATGTAAATTTAATATGGAAATGAAGTTTAATCATTTCTTTATTGTTAAAAACAAAAATTATAATTTTCGATCAATTACTGTAGATAATATTAACGTTTTAAAAAAATAGTTTTTATCGGGAAATCGGGACAGCTGTTTTTGACTAAAATGGGACATTAGTGGGCGGGTTTGGCCTTCAAGCCCATCAATCATCACCGAGCTCATGACGCCATTACTGTTCCTTACAATGATCACAAGCAATCGATTATTCAGCATATTAATGGATTACAATAAACCCAACCCCACCTATCTTGTAATAAGGGTTTTTTATCATATAAGAAAAATTTTTTATTAACACAATAATCAAATTGAAACATTTATTAACTTATAGAGTCTATGCAGTGAGATGCTATTTCAATTTTTACAAATTTTTTTAATGAATTTTAAGGCGAAAACGGAGGACGTCCCTTACCACCCACCCTAGTGTCCTCACTTACCCCTCAAAATAGGCTCCTCCCACAAATCTAAGAAAACTTTAAAGGTCTTATATGGGAAAATGGTTTATTACTAAATTATATAAAAAATATGGGGGGTACATTACCGTATGGAATACATAAAAACAAAATAATAAATTCATTTAATGATTAGTTTGGGAGATATAGGGGGAAAACGAAAACCGTCCCGGCTTACTCCAGTCTCCCCTACGCGTCAGTCGCTTGCTCTATACTATTGGCTTTGCAGTTCTCGGTCACCCTGGATGTACAGAAAAAAAAATACTTAATGCGTTTGTTACTTAAAAATCGATGCTCATTAGACAACGACAGTAGGATTAATATTATTTATAATGAATAATGAATAATCAATAATTCTCCCTATTATTTATACTTACGCGAATGGATTCAAATCTGAGCGCCTTCGAACTATTATACTCACATATACGGAGGAAAGGTGGCGCGGTTGAAGTTACTTGCCCATCAGTGAAGGGAAACGGATCCGTCGGTTACCACTCGCGGCATCCGTTCTCATAGAATAACATACTTGGATCTGAATCCATTCACGGGTGAAAATTGTGTTGAAGAACCACAGAGACAGACTATGTAATTATGTATACACGATTAGCAGCACTTTGTTAAATTCAACTCTAAAATTATTGCTTTGTGCTTATTCTTTAACATGTTTTGATTGTTTTTATACGTAGTATAGAGCAAGTAGGGCTCGGCCCCGATCACTTTCTAATCGGGGACACCGCTAAGCTTCCCCGATTAAAATGAATCGGGGAAGTTCGGTGCGGGGATTTCTTTTTTCGGTGCGGAACGGTGCTATAATCGGTGCTGCACGGATAGCACCGCTACAGCCATAGGGGGTTAGTCTTACCAGTGACCTTGAGTTCTGATAGGCCAACGAGAATCACGTGACTTGGGTCACATTTTTTTCTTGTTGGCCGTAGGGCAACTGCCAATTTAGATCACTATTCATTGATAATCGGGGAAGGCACCGATCACCGATATCACCGCACCGAGCACCGAAATCTCTTCCCCGATTAAGATTATCCCCGCACCGGATCGACTAAAAAGCTCCCCGATTAGCGTGGGGCCGAGCGCTAAGAGCAAGTGACTGACGCGTACCCCCTACTGTTTTACGAACGCACCTTACTATTTTAAGAGAGAAATTGCGGCTGGTGGCCATGTTTATCTCGAAACAAACATGGCTTCCAGCCGCAAAAGCTAATCTTAAAACACCAAGTTGCGTTCGTAAAACAATGGGGGTACGCCTCAGTCACTTGCTCTATACATATTAATTCAAGACGAAAATAAAACCAATTTATAGGGCTCTTCGGGGTCTGTCATTTTTTTTTTTTTTTTCCGGCATTACAATGCCTTTTACCCTTATGATTTTGTTTTCACTTTTTAGATGGCTTAACGGTATGCTTTTATTTAAATTAATGTTAATTGTCAATTGACACCGACGGGGTGTAACCAGTTCCACAACCCGATTAAATTATTTTGCACCCTGTTTGCACCCGTTTCGTGTATTACATTGTATTTTACTATTTTTGTTGATTTCCCTTCACTTGCTCACACTTTCTCGAGTTGTGCAAGGCCTTATCTTTTACATTGGGTATTTTGAATTGAAGGGAACCGCTTGATTTTCCGAGTTATAACCTATCGGTCATTTTTCAGGCAGATAGGTCGGTGCGGTTTAACGTGTATCGGGTATTACCCTTGTCCCAGTACACGAAATTCAAATAGCTTCTATCAGTAAAAAAATCAGTCCGAAATAAATACATTTTACAGAAATTGATAGCTCTTATTATGGGGTATCCATTTCTGTAAAATGTTTGCTTAAAAGGTACTTACTTGAGTAGTAAAACCGATCGGATATATTTTGTCGGTGGGGTTTGACGGGTCGCGAAATTAAATTAATTACAATCGATAAATTATAAATTATAAATTTAAAGAAATAGCAGGTATGATAGCTTTTGACAAGATCTTCCTATTTATGCAAATTTATTGGTTTAAAAATAGTTACTCGAGTAGTACACCGATTCACAATTTTGTGTGTAGGTCAGTGCGGTTCGAAGGGGAATCGGGTAATCCCCATCTCCCTGAAATATATAAAAAATAAATAATTTTTTGTGGACAAACTATAGTAAATCATAAAATAGTAAAATACTATGTCTGAAATTCAAAGGAAGAGAATAGGGGGAAACAAAGGTAGTCATTTTGAATTTCGCCTGCTATGTTTTTGTTCGGTGACGAAGTTCAAAATTGGTCTACTTCCTGCTATTCCCTTCCCTCAAATTCCAGACCAACCCGGAACGCCATCTACCGAGCTGAAATGGACAGCCGACAGAAATGGATAGCCGATGATGGGGGCTATCCACCAACTTGGTCTCCGCGAGACGGTCTCGAAGGGTCGAGACCGTCACCCGTACATCCCAGTGGGACTATCCCGGCCCTCTGATTGGCTCTCTCCCTCTCCTCACCCTATAGCCCCTCCACCCCTTCTGCTTGTGGTGTGTGGCCTGTGGGGCTGTGGCGTGTGTGGAGTAGTCGGGCTGCCGCCTTCATTTGTTTGTTTTTCATGTTTATTTATTTATGATTATTTATGTTTATATTTATTGTTTCTAACTTACTATTTTGTTAATAAACTATTTGTATCTTCATTATATCGTTTTAAATTTTATAGCACAGGAATAAATTAAATATTGGTGTGTTTTCATTATAACTATTGTTAATTGTCATCCATGGGCAATTGGGTTGGTGCGGGTCTGAGAAAAAAGGTTCAAAACCCGATTTTGGGAGAATCGGGAAAACTATATGTCCAAAAGTTTTAATACTTATAGGAATGGATAAATCTTGATAAGGTCTATCCAATTCTGCAAAAATTTTGCTTAAGGTGTACTAATTAGGAAAGTAAACCGCTTCGCCATTTTACGGGTAGGTCGGTGCGGTTTAGCGGGGCTAAGGAACCCCCTCATAAAAATACGTCATATTTCAATAATTTATTGCGGGAAAACTATAAGGAAAAAATTAATAAATTTTGCAGAAATGGATAGCTCTTAGTAAGCGCTATCCATTTCTGTAAAATAATTAACATAATTTTCATAAACAAACAAATTTTGGACAAGACGTTGTTTGTAGTTTTTGCGCTCTAGATATATATACTAGATCCAATAGACTTAAGTAACAATATAAATTTTTTTTAAACTTTTTTGTGTATGAATATTTTTTCGTTATCGTTGGATTTTTGTTTTTAATTTATTAATTTATGCTATTACACTACTTATACCTTTATTAAATCGCTTTTCAATTTATAAAACAGGAATGAATTAAACATCGGTGTGTTTCCATCAGAATTATTGTGAATGAACTCTCATGGGCAACTGGGTTGGTGCGGGCTGGAGAAAAACGGTTTCAACACCCGATTTTGGGACAATCGGGAAAACTATAAGTCCAAAAGTTTTAACAATTATAGGAATGGATATATCTTGATAAGATCTATCCATTTCTGTAAAAATATTGCTCAAAATTTCCTTATTGGAGAAGTAAACCGCTTCGGCATTTTTCAGGTAGGTCGGTGCAGTTTAGCGGGTCTAAGTTAACCCTCATCTCCCAGTAATACGGGAAATTTAAATAATTTTTTTCGGGGAAACTATAGGACCAAAATTAATAAATTTTATATAAATGGAAAGCTCTTGATAAGGGCTATCTATTTCTCTATAATTTATGAAAAAATATTCATACACTAAAAAGTTTCAAAAACAATGAAAATTATTACTTAAGTCTATAGGATCGAGTATATCTCTAGAGCGCAAAAACTACAAAAAAGTTCTTGCCCAAAATTTTTTTGTTTATGAAAATTGTCTTAACTTTTTTACAGAAATGGATAGCTCTTGATAAGAGCTATCCATTTCTGTAAAATTTATTAATTTTGGTCTTATAGTTTTCCCGCAAAAAATTATTTAAATATTAAGTATTATTCGGGGGTGGGGATTACCGGATACCCGCTAAACCGCACCGACCTACCGGAAAAATGGCAAATCGGGTTACTCTTCCAATAAGTAGTTTTTAAGCAATATTTTTGCAGAAATGGACAGATCTTATCCAGATATATCCATTCCTATAAGTTTTTAAGTTTTGGACTTATAGTTTCCCCGATCATTACAAGATCGGGTTTTGGAACCGCCAACCCAAGGCCCATTGGATGACAATTTACACTTATTTAAGAAAACACACCGGTAATTAATTCAATCTATTATATAAAATGAAAAAAACAATTAATGTAAGTAAAAATATTGTATTTGTAAAACTTAATAAAGAACAAACAATAAATGTAAATAATAAAAATACACGAAAGAAACAAACAAATCAAAGCGGCAGCCCCACGGAAAACCACACTGTGTACATCAGGAAAATGTGGGAGCGGAAAGCAGAAAGACATAGAAGGATGTAAGGGTGAAGAGAGCCAATCAGAGGGCCGGGATAGTCCCACTGGGATGTACGGGTGACGGTCTCGACCCTTCGAGACCGTCTCGCGGAGACCAAGTTGCTATCCACTTCCATTAAATTTTTGCTAAAAAATTACCTAACCGACTAGTAAACCGATTGGATATTTTTGTCGGTGTGGTTTGACGGATCGTGAAACTAAATGAATTATAATCAGTAAACTATAATCTCTATATTTGAAAAATATTGCAGGAATGAAAAGCTCTTGATAAGATCTATCCATTTGTTCAAAATTATTACATTATAATTTTTTACTAAGGTAGTAAACCGGTTTACAATTTTTTTTTAAGGTCGGTGCGGTTTCACAGGTATCGGGTAACCCCCACCTCCCTGATTTATGTAAAACTTAAATAATTTTTTGCGGAAAAACTATAAGTCCAAATTAAATAAATTTTACAGATATCGATAGCCCTCATCAAAATCTATATATTTCTATAAAAGTTTTTGAACAAATCTTCATAGAAAAAAAATGAAAAAGGATAATTTTTTTTACTTTTGTCAATAGGGTCGATGATATCTATAGAGCGCAAAAACTAAAAAAACTTCTTGTCTCAAGTTTTTTATTTATGAATATTTTCATAATTTTTACAGAAATGGATAGATTTTGATGAGGGCTATCGATATCTGCAGAATAAGAGAGGAAACCATTGCAGAAAGAGAACAAAGAATGGCAAAGGAAAGGTGGGAGCGTCTGAAGATTGCCGAAGTTGCCAAAAAGAAACAAAAAGAAGGAAAAGAATCGAGAAAAGTTGGAGAAGAAAACATAGCAGAGAGAGAAGAAAGAAGGGCTAGGGAAAAGTTCGAGCGGAGGAAGATCAGTGAGGCTGCCATTTCCCCCTTTTCTTCCTAGCAGTGGGTACCCTATTCATCTTTTCATTTCCAAATTTTTTTGTCTAGCCCCAGTTCTATCTACTTTATTTTTATTTTATTTTTGTTTGTAAGTTGCTCGTCTCTTTTAGCCGAAGAATTTCGTTTGCTGCCAGAAATTGGGGATGAACAACAAACCATTCACAAACAATAGCTAAATAAAAATAAACTAGATAGAACTAGGGCTAGAAAAACAGATTGGGAAATGAAGAAATGAATCGGGTACCCACTGCTAGGAAGAAAAGGGGAAAAATCTTAATTGTATTTATGAAAACTTATTTTTTAACATGAAGAAGTTGGCTTCTCCATAAGACCAGAGTAAGAGAATACTGGTGTAGCCACGCTTATGGCGGGCCCTCCCATTGCCTTTTTGGCCTGAAAGTCTTTCTATCCCATAACGAAAGCGCCACAGCGGCTGTGTTGTGAACTTGTGATGTATTACGTTTTCGCTATGTTTTCGCTCATTTTCGTCGTCTGTACTTCAGAAAGTAAACAAAAAGTGGCTTAATTAATTAGTGTGAAAAATGTATGCATAAACATATGGGTTGTTATAACAATAACAACCCTTAAAACTCAATTCCTAGGTGGCAGTTACGGTTATGGGACACTTAAATCGATATCTTGCCTCATTTTCTCACAATCGATACGCGAAATTGGCAACAACTTTTGGGAAAAAATCCGAGAGAGGGAATTAACATGGCCGTGGCTACACCAGTATTCTATTACTCTGATTGTCTGATAAGACCCTGCAGCTGCAGCCGCAGCAGACCAACTTCGACACAAATGAGATTTTCGCATTTGTGGAGAACGTGCAACGTAGGATGTTTTACTGCTCTATTGCCATGGCAACAGACTCGACCATATTTCGGCAAGAGGAGCAGACTAGTTTCGTTGTGATCAGTGATCGTACCTTATTGAAAAATTAAATATCTTAAAATAAAGAACATTGGTCAAGTCATGAACATTACTTTTTCTTCTATTAGAACGTTTTATACATCTTCAAGGTACCTTAAAAAAGTACCGGAACGTCTAAAGGGGCGCAGCAAAAGTTCACAGGAATGGCTAATTCGGCAAATGAACGACGAATATGTTTCTAAGGCCAAAATAGAAAATTACAGGTGAAACACTTAATCACAAAGTATCAACAGAATACAGTGCTCAAAGTTTATCTTGGATAATATTTAAATTTTCTTTGATTTAATTTTTCCTCTTTTCAAGGAAGAGCTAGAAGTGCGTTTAAATTAATTGAAATCGATAGTAAATTTAATATACTTAAACCTGGAGATGTTGTTGTGGAGTGTGGGGCTGCCCCTGGTGCCTGGACCCAGGTATGTGTAAAAAGAATCAATGCTGCTGGAACAGGTATTACACTTTCCCAAAGATTTTGTGTACCAAAATAGAATGTCCTGAAATTTCATGCAGTGCCTGGAAAGCTCCAAGGAAAACATATAGCTGTTGATCTTCAACCAATGTTTGTTAATAAGTTTAAATGCACTAGGTTAGACATTGAAAAAAATCAAATTTTTTTATAGGTATCCCATTGAAGGAGCACACATCTTGGCCCCTTTGGACTTCACCAAATTGTCATCACAGACCAAAGTAACAGAGTTACTAGATGGCTGTCTTGCAGATGTAGTGCTTAGTGATATGGTAAGGCTATTTTCTTTCTTTTTCCTCTTAACTACAACAGTATCACATTGTTTTTATATAGGCTCCAGCAGCAACAGGTGTACGTGAACTGGACCAAGATCAGATTTTGACACTAGGTTATTCGGTGATGACTTACGCGCAACAGATCTCGAAGGATGGAGCTAAACTCCTGATAAAACTGTGGGCTGGAGGAAGGGTAAAACAGTTAGAAAATGAGCTTTTGTTACATTATTCTCGCGTCAAAGTAGTTAAACCACCTAGTAGTAGGCAGGATTCAGCCGAATTGTTTCTACTGGCCAGCAATTTTAGAAGAAATACATAGATCTTTCACCTTCTCAATGCTTTGGTTTTTCAATCTGTTCTTAAACTTTTACTTTCGTGATTTTAATACTTTAACGCAAAACTTCACCAACCATCAATGCCTCGTCCATGTATTCAGCCCATTCCTAAAGTTACATCATCACTGACTCTGAGCACACCTTGACAGTTTACTTGCCAGTGAGACTTAGATTTGATGCGGCAAATTGCAAATCTCACATGACGATAAATTAGGCATGTTGATGAATGTGCAGTGAAGACACGTCCACGGTGTACCAGTTGCATCACCAGCAGTACCTTCTTCCATTGGTTGACCTGTTGTCGACATTTGATCAGCATGAGCCAAAAGCTGAAGGACAGTGCTCCATTGATCACCTGATGCCCACTCGCTTGCAAGGGCAGCATCTTTGGAGCGAATGGCTTCTAATAATGGATCCATGCTTTCCTGCAATTTTATATTAAAATAATAGAGCTAACACGGATAAACGGCAACAAAAATGTACAAGCTACTTATTACCATGAGAGGAAGCATATCCATTGTCGCGATATATATGAGAAAATGGAAATCTGAAGCGGCATCGATGAAACGGTGACGAGAAAATTGGTTCAGGTAAGAAGCCAAAGCCGACACGTCTTGCAGATGCCCATCGATAGGTCTAAATGGAATCGGTATGGTGTTATTGCAGGTCATTATGCAACATAATTTTATCCGATTGGCAATACCTATTTTCTACAGGAAACGGTTTGTGTGAGCCTGCAGCAAACGTAAAAACGGGTTCCAGCGGAGTCGAGACTGGAACGTCGACTAACAAGTATTCAACTGGAAGCGGGCGAGCTTCCCGAGTCACTTCATTTCCATATGCATCCTTTTCCTATAACGATTTATTTCCAAAATAAAACAAATTAAATTGATTAAAACAGTTTATTAAAAAAAATTCTGTTACTAAGAGTTAAAGTTTATAATTGTCTTGTTACAGCTTTCTATACAATAAATGAATAAATAAAGAATTTTAAAATATAAATAACAGATTATTTTGTCACATTTCTACCTTCCTTTATAGAAAGTGGAACTAATCTCAAAATAAAAAAAAAATAAAAAATAAATTAACGGCGACAGCGTTTTTGCCACGCTGGCCACATATAAATACGGGCTAAACCAATCAAAATGTAGACGACAGCTGGCGCCCACTAGACGTTAGGCCAGGTAATGCTTTATTCCAATTGGAATCAGAAAATAACTTGTCTACCAGAAAATGGCAAAAAGTTGCCTGAAAAATCATAATGATGAAGCACACATAATTTGAAGGAACTTTTATATTCCACGAGTATCACGGAACGCTTGATGCATCGTACTAGTCTCTTACAGCGCTAGTAGATATGCCTAATGCTGCCAAACAGTGTGACAAAATGAGACTTTGAGCCACTTTTGTATTTCATTGGAAGACGATTTCTCCGCATTTTCCTTAAAGATAAATCGAGATGCGATTTCTGATAATTCTAAATCTATTCTATTCTCAATCTTAATTTATTATTTATCTACTCAAAGGGGATACGTTGTTCAGCGTGCTGCCGATAGATGTCGGCTAAGTTGCGGGACTGGCGTCGTGGCCGGTAGAGTGCTCATGAACGTACACCACGTTGTGGCTCTTTTGGTGGAGTGGAGAGAAACTGGCTCGGATCGCCCTTCCCCACAGTTCTCCACACGAGCCGGCTTGATAAGCCACGTGACGCACGTGCAAAAGTAGGCATAAATTCTTAATTTTTTCCTAATTTCGCTTTAAGCTCGAAATACTCTAAGGTTTCAAAATAAACCAAAGTAAAGACACGAAAATAATTTGCCTAAAAGTTGAGCACTTAATTCCTTTTAACACTGGAATTATTGACATCAATTCGGCAGCAGACGTATCACGCGGTTATCCCGCTGTTGCGTGTTGCTGCCATTTTCCTTCGACTGAGGTGCCTCCGTGCGCCACGCTGTATCTAAACAGTCGTCTCATAACTAACTTGTTTAAAATCCATACTTTTGTTTCACCTTCTATTATTTTTAAAATAGAAACAAATCTCTTTTGGAGAAATGGAGACTCAGGCAGATATGACCACGCCTCTCAACGATACATGCCCGACGTGCAACAACTCACTGGAATTCGATTGGACAAGTGCAGAGAAAGTCTGCTTAAACTGCATTCACAATCTTCAGTACAAAGATGATTTGATACTGGATTTAAATGAGATGGCTACAAATTTCTCAATGGTACAGCTGGGAAACTATCAGCCTATACCCACATCCATGGCTAGCCCCGTCAACTCTTCTCTGCACTCATCACCAGAAGTTTTCCTGCCCAAAACTCTAGGAGACACATCAGAATGCCCTTTACATCACTCTGCCTGTCTATATTGGTGCTACACATGCATGACTCCTGCATGTTTGATCTGTACCAGCCAGCAGCACTCGATGCTGACAGGACACAGGACTGGGCCTTTAAGCGAAGCTCAAAGTCTCCTTCTCTCTCAGCTTCAAGTGGAAGTTCAAGCAGTAAAGAAGATACACAGTGACAACAAACTGTTGACTGGGAGCCACAGAGAATTTCTGTGTTTAGTGATGGAAGCCTGCACTAGCTTGGAAAACCTTATGCGAGAAGAGCTAAGCAGTCTGAACAAACAGAGCAATTCTGCTGTGTCAAATGGCCTGAATGAGGAAGATACTACACAGTTTTTGCTTAATAAAGTTACATTTCAATTAGCTGGACTTTCAGGGCCTGACGAGGCTGCCGAAATGCTCAGATCTCTGCAGTCGGAACGCATTCGCCTTCAGACTAAGCAACAACAACTGGCCATGCAGCTGACGTTAAATCGTGTCATTGGTTCAAGCAACCAAGTACTGGACTTGCATACGTTCCGCCAGGCGGTTCAGAACTTACGGTATTCTGGCAATCGTGGCCCCTCGACTATGGAACTGTTGCAGTCTCCACCTACCCAACCCGATCCCGTGGCTCTTTTGGCCAACGTATGCAACGCGCGACTCTACACCAAACAACTCCTCGCGAGCTCTCTATTGACTTCGACATCTCCCAATAAAAGCAACTCGATGGCCAGCGTCCTATCTCCTACTTCTCCTTTGCACTCCTCTTTCCCTCGTTTTTTCTTGGACTTGGAAGTGGACGGAATCGTCGAAGGCCGCGTTGTACTGGAAACCCGACCAGACGTGGCACCCAAAATGGCCAAGAATTTTGCATCGCTTTGCATGGGAGAAAAAGGATTTGGCTACAAGGGATGTCAAGTTTTCCAATGCTGGGGAGGGGAATCGTGCATCGCAGGTGACTTCGAGTGCAATTCTGGACGTGGAGGACGGTCAATCTATGCGGAGGAACCTTTCTTTATGCCTGACGACAGCAAGCTACCCTGTATTCGAGCAGCGATTGGCATGAGACGTACGCAAAAAAAGCACCACAGTCAAGGACTAGTGGGTTCCCAGTTCCGTATTCTCCTTCGTGACATGCCCTTTTTTACCGGGGTCTTTGGCCACGTCATCCATGGCTTGGAGCTGGTGGAACGTGTCTCTTTTCTCGGCGACCATCAAGGCTTCCCACGCAAACTCATTACCGTAGCGAACTGTGGATTACTCAGTTAGAAGACGATGTCTTCGATTTGCTGGTTTGCTTTTCGTCTCAAAACAACCAAAAAAAGAAAAGAAAAAAAAAACGCAAAAGGCATCGGGGTGACCCGAAAAACCTAATATTTTCCTTCTAACCCTTCGAAAGCAACGAGTTTTTTTTTTTTTCACGTAGTGAAATGTAACAACTTGGCTCCATATCTGACTTTTTCTTTTGACGACCGATACAAGTTATTGCATCGCCCAGTTTCAATACTGCCACATGTTGTTTGGTAAATAGCAAGAATTGTTGTTATTTCTTTTGTCGTACTTCCCTTTTTTTTTTGTCGTCGATTTAGTTATTATTGCTCTACTATTCCCGCTACATTTCGTCGCCCCAATCGTGAAGTTCGGATCACCCATTTGAAAAATGTCCCTGTTTTTTTTTTCCCTTTTCTTTCCATCTTTAGCCCCCCTCTCCCTACCGTTGTGTTATGGTGCCTGCGTTGTGTTTTTGGCGTAAACATTGAGAAAAAAAAAAAAAAAATCGTTAGTCTTTATTAACACTGCGTGAAAGGCAAATATGCTACTTTTTTGTCCAACGAATTTTTTAGGTTGTTACAACACGTCGACATGTCTAGTCTGTCAGTGTGTGCGTGTGCGCGTATCTGTTGGGAAAAATACGGAGTGCCTTTTGGTTTTTGCTTATGTCGCACCTTCCTCGGCTTGTTACCTTTCCCCTTTTTCGGCGTATCGGAATTATTAATGTCTCGAGTTTATCGTGGTTGTTACGGACTATTACCTTCTCTAGCTCCTTCCCAATTTTTCTAAAACCTTTCAACTAAAAAAAATACTTCATCCATACGTGGATAATCTAAAGGGAAACCTGAATGCTGAAATACACGTAACGATCGCTGTCGACCCTTTTCTTCTTGATGGTATTCTTGCCGTAAAAAAAAAAAAAACTAAAAACTGAACCAACCAAATTTCACTGACCTTGTAGTAAACGTCCGGGATGTACTTTTCAGCTGTCGACTGGCGGGCAAATGCTAACTCTGGAGCGTCTTTGGTAGGCACTAAACACTCATCTCGAACTAAGGCTTGACACTGATTGGAAACCTGGTACCCTTCCATGTGCACTTGATTCTGCGCGTCACCTGTGAATGCACAAAATTCATTTTAAACTCTCACCATTTATATTTTGAAAATAACTGACCGGTAACACAGACTGTAACAAATTTCGAGCCGAAGTAACCGTCTGATGAGAAGCGGCATGGATTTGGATGCAGTGACTGGAAATGTCCCGCCATAACGCATTCTTGAGCCGAAAGGAAGTGCGTTTCAGCATTGCGGAAATTGCGAACAGTTCCCTTGGAAACATCTTCTGCCACCAAGTCGGTAAATATCCATCCTATACAGGATAGTCCAAGCTTGGCAGCCAGGCGGTCGACAACAGACTGGCGAGAGTCCGGTAGCAAGCGAACAGAATCACGTGTGGATTCCTTAAAGAAATGCATTCCTCACGATAACTCCAGATATCACATGGACTACTGAATATTCTAAATACCTGAGGAGGTTCATAAATGGCTGCAACTGTCCCTTTAATCCCCAGTGGTACATCCAAATGAACGTCGAATCTGGCGGTAGAAACGGTTTTGAAAATAATGTTTTCAAAAAATTTTTTTTTTTAATCTCTTTAACTTACTTCCCGTAGAGGAATCCTATTCGCTGCCTACCAGTTACGCGCCAGTAATGAAGAAATTGTTCGACTAGGTTGGGGTTTTCAAAGACGATATTGTCAACATGTCTATAAGGCTACGCATATGGAGAGGAAAACAAAATTAGTATGGTCCAACATTATGGAATTTCGTATTCTCGTACTTGACTATTGAGGGTAATGGCTTTAGGCTGGCATTTGGAGCAAACACCTTTTGGCCAAGGAGGGTGACCGGTGCAACCTGGTTTGATCCGGCAACTTATGTTATCCAAATTGGCATATTTTCCCCCATCCAAACCGCTTGACAGCTTTCGCAAGTAAGCGTTAAACGACATGTGTTTAACGTTCAGATCCTTGAGGTACGAAGCATCATATGGTTCCAGTGGCAGACAATGGATGCAGGAAGAATTATCTCCATGGAGGCAACTAAAATTCAAAACAAACTTGTAGGCCTAACTGCCAGCTAACTAATAACATAAAATTTGTCTAATTTAGCCATTGGAAAAAAGTGAAAACCCCATTGACTTGAAACATAAAACAACACAAGTAGGTGATTGCAACCTTACTGTTCTTTGTATCACATAGAAAGCTTACTTTTTTGGGTCACGTTTCCTCTTGACAGTGCCATCCATTTTCTGCAACAGCAGATCAACTTGGTCTTCATCAACAGTTGATCGGATTGGTATTTTGGATCCAGGCATGCTGGGTGTTGGTGTGGAAACTGACAACAATGTATTGCTAATTTGATTTTTGGCTTTTCCATTGTCAGTTGGTTGCTCAACACATTGAACTGCACCAGCAATGGGGGACAGGAAAATCATATCACCATGCTTCAGTCCATAACTAGCCAAAGTCTTTGTATCTGATGAAGCAATTTCTTGAGACTTGTCACGTCTACCATACAATGTGAAAGGGTATTCTATTGTTTCAAATGCATTCAATACCTATGAAAACCAAATTAAAGATGAGACTAGATTGTATAGCCAAAATATGAAATAACTTTGTGCTGATTCAGACCTTTTCAAATAGTTCTCTTGTAACAGCAAGATTATCAATATCCACTCGACGTGTGCCTTCTGGAGACTGGATTCTGAGCATCTAAGAAAATACATTTTTAACTACACACTTAAAATTGTGAATAAACAGGAAATATACATTAAAAAATCATAGGAATTCTATGTTAGATATATTGCGGTATGGAAAAAAGCGAAAGTTTCAACACAAAATTGCTACTCTAGGTAAAACGTTGATAACCAATAATTAGATCAAACCATACCATCTTTAGGCTTTTTATACAACTCAGGAAATATTTAGGGGTTCGGGACGGACAATTTAAGTTGGGTTGCTCAGCAGATCCAACAAAAGACCACAGAGGATGTTTTCGTTTACTCGAACAAATGAACTTTGAGTGTTCCGAACGTTCTGTTATGTGATAGGTCACAGTAGACGGTCGCTAGATGGCAAGATGGCATGCCTTGTGCAATTTTCTGAGGTAAATTGGAAATTATTTCCGCTAGAATCTATACGATAAACGTTTTAAGATTTTTTCGATTTAAAAAAATACGGAGACCATTAGAGCGATCAAGAACGGTTCAAATTGGAGGGCTATAGCCATTGCCATTGGTTTTGACATATGATTGTGTTATTTCGAGAATCGGAGCAAAGGTTGCAGGACAGAACTTCAGTGCAATCACCTTCAACTGATTATGGTCGCGTTCATTTTATAATCATTGAATTCGATCCACCTTAGATAGATAAGTTCTTGGCTTGCACGACGTACAATTCAGCCATAAATTTTTTAGAGTTTTTGAGTTAAATGAGTAAAAATGAAATACGGCATATCGGAGTTGACAGATTGCCACCCGATCTTTTTTGTGTGTTTCAGTCTAGAAAAGTCCATTTATGAAATAGTTCTACATGACTTTTTGGAAACCCATTAAGCTTAGCTCTAAACTATCACCTTCAGTTCCTTATAAATTAAAAATAAAGAAGTGCTCTCTCGCAATTATGAAAATGTCTTCTAGACGTTCGTTAAACGATTTGGAGTAGACTGTATATGACTTGTCACTTAGCATGGCTCCTTTAGCTTATGGTTAAGAGACAAGAAAAGATAAACACGTTCGACGCTTTCATGATTTTTTAAGCCGCTTTGTAAAGCAGCAAAGATATCACGGTATAATAGTGAATAATATGAAGATATTCAGTACAACTATAGAATTAACAATATGTGGCCACTAACCAAGAAAGTGTAAGCCACTATGTCTTGTGAACTAAAAATAAAAACTGCTTGAAAAAACTTTGAAAACGATTGGGAAACAATGTTTCTTGTTCAGTTCTCTCAAGACAGATACAAACACGCATACAATTAAGGATACCATGATGGTTCAACCTATAATCCCGCACTCAAATCACTATGCCACATTAGACAATAATGTCCATTGTCTTGACGAAAGTTTAATAGATCACGAGAAACGAAAAGGAAGTAGAGACACATGGAAATTAGGAGAACAGGATGAAAATTCATGTTGGGAGGGTCGTGCTGATGATCAGATCTGCAACAAGAGAAGGTGCACTCGCCAAATGAAATTTGGAAGAAATCGTTAGAGTTCGTGTGCAACTAAACAACAGTCGAGGATGAAAAGTAGTAGATTGCCAAATTTGCCTCTCAGGGTAATATGTCGAATATTACACAAGTGGACATACTGTATTTGAGCGTTCCAGCATACGGCTCATGAGAAAATGTGCTGATGAGTCATCCGTTCTACCACTGCAGTTCTCTACTACCTCTCTAATAACAAAAGATAACAGTTGTTGCATTGTCCTATTTTCAAAAATGGATTTGTCGTGGTTGTTAAGTGTCTTGAGTTCATAAGGCAAATCAGAGCGCACGGAACGAAAGTCGTACCCTGCCTGGAGTGTGATGAACCACGACGGGGAAAACAAGACAATTTACTGGTTCACTATGTGTTTCAATAACGGGAAACTGAATGATGCAAAGACGATCGTGAGATCTCGAACAGTTTCCCTTTGGTTAATAGATAGTGATTTGACGTACGCACGGAACCAGTTCGCTAATTAAATCGAAAGTCAATAGAAAAATGGGTGAATATTCATAACGAGACCTTAAGAAATGTTAAAATAAAAAAACAAAGATATCTTCGCTCAGGCTAGTCAAATTGCTGCCTGTGCGAATGCAATGTCCATCAGAGCTGGAGCTGGAGCAAGAAAAGAACACAAAAAAAAAAAAAAAAAAAAAGAGAGAGAGGGGGGGCGTTTGTAAAGTAGGGTACGTCCAGCTCAGGATTTCCAGTTGGGACGACCATCGCCGTGACCCTGGCTCTGGCCCTGCGAAGACCGGGAGCCAGCGCTGCTAGCCGCTGCGGCAGCCATGTTAGGCAGGTGTGGCAGCATGTCCAAAAGATATTGGCGTTGCAGTTCAGCCAGACTTGCGGCCGTGAAAGCTGCTGCGCTATTGTCTCGATTGCTGTTGCCACTGCCACCAGCTCCTCCAGCACCACCGCCACTGCTGCCCCTACCCTGAGCGGCTGCTTGGGCAGCCGAAGCGGCCATTGCCAGTTGATAGGGATACAGCAAGGACGAGAACGGATTCAGAAGAGGGTTGTGAGCGTGACTTGACATGGACGTTGACCCCGACGGCAATCCCATACCTCGTAGCAATTGGGCTTGCAGTGCATTTTGCATCGCAGACATCTGATGCCCGAATAGTTTGGTTGGATCAGGCATTTTCGAAAAATCGAAACTAGCGGATGCGGCGGCAGCAGCCGCCGCGGCTGCATTGGCTTGTCTCTCCTTTTCACGTTCTCTATTTTCATTTCGTTCACGTTCGCGTTCACGTTCTCGTTCTCGTTCTCGTTCTCTTTCACGATCCCGTTCTCTCTCTCTTTCACGATGTTCACGGATTTCTCGTTCTCTTTCGCGCTCTCTCTCACGATCCCGTTCTCGTTCTAGTCGATCCTTTCCAACGGCTATGCTCAAGCTTACAGCAGAGTGTGATCCCACTAATGGGCTGTGAGCGGGAGCTGGTGGGCCGCTGTTGATCGACTTGGTGGAGAAAGGGATGATTTGGGTGGACGCCGGTAGCGAATCATACGCTTTGGAATGGACGCTGACGCTGGGGTGGGAAGGAGCTGGCATCTGATGATGTGGAATCGGTGGACTGATGTTTCCACCTTGTGCCAGACGCTGTTCGATTTCTTGTTCCTGTTGTAGGGCTCGGACGAAAGCCGTCTTCAGCCTGTTGGTGTGTTCTGCTTTCAGTGCCTTCTTTACATTGTTTGTCACACACTGATCACACATCACGGCTGGTTTCTCTACTATTAAACAAGAAATCCATTAGCCATCGCCACCCTTAATTCAGCAGTCAAATTGATATAATCATACGTGTAGCGGCTTTGTCCCATTTCCACAACGATGAGAAGTCTGTGCCGCACTGAGAGCAAATGAACGGAACCGGCGGAGTTGGATGGTCTGCCCCTTGAGTTAGTCGATCGACCACTGCCTCCAAGCCCAACAAGTAGATGAATTCGGTGTTGTTAGGGTTGGGGATGAAATGCATTTCAGGTGGTGGAGGCTTGGGTGGAGGAATCTGCAAACGCCAAATAAATTACCGTTCCATGTAACAATCAAGAAAAACCAAAATACGTACCTGAAGTAAAGTCTTTTCCAATTGCTTTCTTAAAGCTAACTTGGCAGCCGCTTGTCTTTGCGCAGCTGTTTGGGGATCTTCAGTTTGCCGAGAGCTAGAAGCACTTGAATGATGATAGAGACCAAGCGTGCTGGATGAGCTCGACTGTGCAACGTTAGGCGAGGAGGTGTTATTTCGCACGTTATCACGTTTATCGTGTCCCTGGACGTTAGGAGACGAAGGCGATGGAGCACCAGATCCGATAGCTAATCCCATTACTACATTGGGAGGAGTCGTAATGGGTGCTCTGCTATGAGCCAGCAAACCTAGTAATATAGGAATACGTCAAAAAGTGAAGGTTGGGGGATCCGAATGGAAAACTACCTGTCGAGTTTCTCAGCAATTGTTGTTGATGATGCTGAAGTTGTTGGTGCTGCATAAGCGGCGATAAGACGCTACTGCTAGTGCCGCGATGTCCCTGTTGTTGTTGTTGTTGTTGTTGTTGTTGTTGTTGCTGCTGCTGTTGCTGCTGTAGCAAACTCATTGCCATATTGGCAACATTGGTGGCATGGCGAGACGAATTTTGTGAATTTGAACTATTTCGGGAAGACGGCGACGAATTTATGTGGCTATTGTTTTTGCTGCTTGATTTCAAGTGCGATGCTCCGTGAAGATTATGGTGCTGTTGTTGGGGCGACAAAATCGACAGGTGGGCCGGATGAGGCTGTTTCGTACTATTTGCTGGCGATCCTAAAAAATAAAATCAGTATTTTGTCAATCTACTATGAAAACCAGTTTTTAAGCAGAAGGAGAGACCTGTTTTGACGTCGTGAGAATTTGAGGCGATTGTCAGGTTCGCCTGTTGCTGCTGCTGCTGCTGCTGTTGTTGTTGTTGTTGTTGTTGATGCTGCTGCTGCTGCTGTTGTTGTTGTTGTTGTTGCTGCTGCTGCTGCTGCTGCTGCTGTTGTTGTTGTTGCTGCTGCTGTTGAGCTGCTAAAAGTTGAGTCTGTCTTATCTTTTTGAGCAGTACCAATCGCATTTCTTCGGTCCTCAGTTCAGCTTGCAGTCTCTGTATAAGCAGCTGGCTTTCTAGTCTCTCTGTTTCAGTAATTTCCTGAAAAAAGAACCCCACAAAGAAAAAAAAAAGGGGAAGAAACCCGTGAATTGGATGGTTGTTGGGGGCTCGAGGAAATGCTAGACGCTTACCTTCCTAGCCGGCGAAGGTGGCATAGGTAAATCTTCCAGGTTTCCATCCATGGCGTCATCGCTTAGATCATCATCATCAGGCAATTCATCGTTTATCTCCATATCGCTAGCACTACCGTAACCATTACTGTAACCGTTAACACGTCCTTCATCGGAGTTTTTCACATTGTAGGGCAATTGGTTGTTCTCCGGGCGTATTGAAAGAGGGCGAAATGACCGTCTGCTAGACGAACGTGATCCATCTTTTAGGTGAACTACTTCAATTTCATCTTTCATAGGCCGATCAATTTCTTTACTGACGTCGCGATCTTTAGGCTTTTCGATGCGTGTCACCTGCCGTTGGTAAGATAACGTTACTGACGTTCGGACGCCATATGGGACAAAACTGCATTACTACGAACCTGGATTTCGTCTTTTGGCCAAGGATTTTTGTTGGTTGGGGTGACTCCTCCAGATCGATGGTGAAGTGGAATGAACGGGGACTGTAAGTGAGCCTGAACGGGAAGAGGACTCAAAGCGCTACGACTAATGCCATTGCCATTGCCACTGAATCCCGCTCCTCCGTGAGCAGGTGTTGGATTGGTACCAGATAGGGCGCTGAAATGGCTGCGATGGACGGACAAGTCCTGAGGCAGATCAGTCAAATCAAACTTGAAGGGGTGTTGCTCGCGTTGTTGATTCACGGTCTCTGCCGGTTTCCTACTATGAAAAACGAAGGCCGATGATCATGACTTCTCGTTCGTATATACGAGTAAACAACAAATTACCTGACAGAAAGATCAACAACCGGTGAATCGTCTTCGGTTTCCATAATAGGTTTATCACACAAATCTGGTTTTTCTGTTAGTATTGAAAAAATATGCAGATGGTTAGGATCGTCAAGTAAATAAGTTGCATGAGAAGGAAAAAGGAGGTCACAAGCGTTTCGGCATCAAGATGGCGTGAAAGACAAGGGTTCCCCTTGTTTCCCGAATCACGAATCGCCCAACATCACTTGCGGCCGGGATGATAGAAACGTGTCAATGAAATGAAACCCAGGACAGTTGCCTTTGACGTGGAGAAAAGTGGGCAGAGGAGGAGGGGGGGGAAGTAGGGCGGAAGAGATGCGCTATACATATCGAGGCACTACTAATGAACGGGAAGGCAGAAAGAAGGGGAGGCAGTGGGAAGTAAGTGGGTGGTAAACGCAAAAGGAGCTTTTCACCGTCCGGGAGGAAGGCGGTGGGGTTGGGAGATGTCGAACTCGCACCGGCGGCTGGCTGACCGGCCACCCACCTCCCAATCTCCCCATATCCATAAAGACTATACTTCCCAACCTTCTTTACCCACCACCCTCTTTTCCTCAACCTCCTCCTGTTTTCCCCTCCTCTAGTCTTAGTCGTTACTTTTCTTCACCCAACCCCACTGATTCCACCCACCAAACGATGGGTTGGTTCCCTGGTGCCAATCCACAGAAGCGAAGGCAAGAGTTTTTTTTTTCTTTTTTTTTTTTTTTTTTTTTCCTTTCTTTTTGTAACCAAGGAGAGTTCCAGGTCGGCGACCCACGCATCATACTAATTAAAATTATCCACAAGTTCTGAAACGTTGGAGAAAACTTACATGTTTTATTTTTGTTTTTTGTTTTTTTATCCAAGTCCAAATGATAAATCGTGAACAGTTCAAAACTGACGTCGACTGGCCATCACCGTTCGAAACATGGCAATATGACTTTCCGCTATTGCGACTATTCTTTCACATTCAACAATGGAAAAATGAACTGCAATCTCAAACAGACACACGCACACACACGCACCAACTCCGTTCTTCCCCTTCTTTAAGTGTACCACGAAGGACACTGAGAATTTGTTGAAAGAATGAGGGGAGAAATAACCGGTTTAAACCAGTGGTAAAAATCACTTGACACAAAATGGTTGAACGTGACCAATATTCAATCAGAGATGAGGTTCACACAAAATTTCGTTTCTTCTGTCGATTCCGGATATTTTTACCCAACACAGGGCGAGCGATGAGTAGCACGAATGAACAGCGACCAAAAACGACGACGGACTAAAGCATACAACATAGCTAGCACAGAGCAAGAGAAAAAAAAAACGATCCAAGATGGCTGTCAAAGAGTCTCTGAGCCACACCGACGGAGGAGGGGATGGGAGGAAGGGAGGGAGAAGGGAGAGAGAGGCAAAGCCAAAGAGTTTTGGACTTTAGCTGTTGTACAATGCACCACAATACACTAGAATCGCCGTTTCGAAAAGTGTACTTATTTATACGTGAAATGCCGTGATACCTGGAGATGACATTTACCCAACTAGTTTGCAGTAAACTGAAACTGATGACTTTAATGAAAGATATTGTTAATTGCAACCAAACAAACAAGATGACGGAATTGACACACTATCTGACGCTTGCCATTCGACTACACAAACATTGCACTGTCAAATCTTACCAAAAACATGCGTTCACAAGAACGAAGGTTTTTGCTCCCTATGCTGGCAGTCGATTCTCTCTATCCCTCGCATTCACTGTTCGCAAAAGCGGTACAAGCGCTACTTATTATGATTGAAAATGGAAGAAACTTAAGATTCGACTAACTACGACTGGTGGTGAACGTCAGAACGACAAGGCTTGAAATGAAGCCCTCCCCCCTATTTTCCCTTCCTCAAACAAAAATTGGAGCGTGGAGAGAAGTTGCACGTTTTAATGTTGAATTGATACTCGTGGCAAAATATAGCAACTCGTTTCCATTACAGTTCACTTCATCTTGATTAACCCAATTTGAATCTGTTTCAGCAACATGCGGGCTGTTGAAGTACAACAATAGCTTCAGCGGAATAAAATTGTTGGTGGAAATTGATGGACGACAAACTCGCATCTCTGATAAGCCGAACTATTCCTATCCCATCTTCCGGCGAGGTAACGAACAACAGCTCGACAATTTCAACAAAGACCGCTGTATGTATCGTTTCATCTTACCTCGGACTTTGGGCCATATGGGCCAACAATTTCCGGTAACAATATTTATAAATACGATATAATGTAAAATTTAAAGCATTTTTGCGTGTAAAGAATTAACCGTACGCAACTATGTTTGTTATAAAAACATGAATTTAAATTAAGTATTTGCTGATTTTATATTGATTTTCCTTTATTCTTTTTCAAGACAAATAAGGCTGGAGCCGTTTTTGAGTTTAGCATAACTAACGAACGCGTCACATTGGGCATTAGCAACATCGTACGAAACGGTTGTTTTTTTTTCGGAACTGTTGCTTCCATTTACTGCAACAACATGTTTGGCTATGTTGGATTTCTTCGGAAAGTATTTTATTTTCCATTCGGATCTTTCTTTTAGTATTAAATCACGTGATTGGTACCAGATTACTTATCTTGGTTAATTGATATACAAATCAAAAATATTAAATTCTTGCCAAACAAATTTGATTTTTGATTTTTTATAACACGAAAAAAAGTGTAATCAGCAGCTGACGGATAAGATACTACTTTCTTACTTTAATCAAATCAGCCATACTTCCCCACCGGGGTTGCCATCAAATTAACGTAATACCTCTATATTACAGCCTCATACCCTGTGAGTAAGAAAAATAAGTTAATCGACATTAATACAGGTAGCATACAGATTTCTAATTTAATCATACCCAGCACAGTATATTTCGCGCAGTGCTTGGAATGCAAGAAGTTAACACAATATGAACCAACATGACTACGACTACCTAGGAAGATTGACCTGTTTACAGGTACGTTAATTACTTGCCAAAACGCTAACCAGACAGGACATTGGATGGGACTTTCTTAACAACTTAGCCAACGACGGTACACTTGTCTTCTCGGTTTCAACCGAATTTCCGACAAATAATAAGCGACAGGGTTCTAAAAAGTAACATTAAGTAGAATAAGATCAAACATGTAAGACAAATGTATGTAAGAACATAGCTTACGTGGAGATATTGCAGGTTCATACTTTTCCACATACTGACAATAATCATTAACTTTGTCCAACTAACAAAACAATATCTGGTGTATGATGCCTTTTTATTGCATAAGCAACATACTGGAAGAGACTTTCCTAGGATATAAATGGTGATCTTATTTTCACATGCTGATCACATCTTTTCCTGAATAAAAAAAATTAATTAATATATAACATTCCTTCATCATTTGAAGATAACTCTTTTGCAACATATCAATGTACTACCTAATCAATTGAGTGATCCTACAAACCTAAGCAGCTGATTGCTGTAGTTGCCAAGGAATACCCAGGTTTGTAATTGTGTCATTTTATTACCTTGCTGAGTATCCGGTGAAATCTAAACTTCTATGCATCTTACAGGGCAAAGCTAGAATGAGAAAAAAAAAGTTTATGATTGTCCTTAGTCGTGTCTAATAAGTTTTATTCATTGCTTCTTATCCTTACAAGCCATTTCTATTTTTCTTATTATCAATTTACCTCCTTTGAGCATCGATTTTAAACCGTGGTAAAATCTATTGAAAACTTGGCAATTATTTTTACGCGACATCAAGAGGAAAAAAAACTAAATATCAGAATAATTACTTACTCTCCAGTTGCTTCCGTCAATGGCAGCAAGTGCCAATTGCCAACTCAACTAAGCAGTAATTTTGGTCATTTCGATCGAGATCTATGTTTCATTTTTTAGTTTAATTTGGTTTTGGTGTTGGTGTTGTATTTTGTTTTTATTTTGTTTTGGTTTGGAAGTTTGGACGCAGACTACTAAGAAAAGGCTTACAGTGAGGTGAGCCACTGAAGTTTTGGGCAGACATGTGCAATTGTGCATGACCAATTTTGTTCTAACAATTTATCGATTAATCAAGTAAAATTTTTCTCAAGCAAACAAATATATTTTTTATTTTCTCGGGTTTATTTGAACAAATATAAAAAAATGAAAAATAAATTGATTTTCAATTTGGTTATGAAGTTTTGTTCAAAGCCTGAAACAAACACAGGGCTCGGCCTCGGCCCGGTGTTCCTAAACTATGGACTTGGACAGTCCATAATGGACTACTTAAATATGGGCCTGTTTTGGACTTCGGCTACCAAGTATCCATAGTTTAGTTTTGTATCACGGCCATGCTAAAATATGGACTTTGCGGGGAAAATATGAACTTTGAGGAAATAGTTAAGGCCTTGTTAGAATATCTTTATTTAAATTTTTCATAAATTTTTCGTAATTTTCATTACTGGTTACTCACTTATTCTTAGCATAACTAAAAACTAGAAAATGCTTGTATCATGTATAAATTATATAGAAAGCCTTAGTGAAACAGCTTAATGAAGGTTAACGGTGGGTAAAGTTTCGGAGGGGATAATAATAACCGGTCCCCTTGCTCTATAGATACGGCTCGGTCCCTGTTAACCCGTGATCGGCTTACTACCAGAAGGTACTGGCGCAAAACATGTAAAATGTTTTTTTGTTTGTTTTTTCAGCTTTTTCCCCCCTTTATTCCCTTTCGCGCCAGTACCTCCCGGTAGTAAGCAGGTCACGGGTAAACTGCTCGAGTCCATTATCACTGATGAATAGCCGATAAGCTGTTCTGCTTTGCGCTACGAAATGTGGAATCAATCTATCTACAAATCCAGTGGTGATCAATTCTCCCAGTATGACACTCTTCAATTTAACTGAAATTATGTTTCTTCTGGTCGAATTCCGTACTTTCTGATCGTAAAATTTTTGTTTTGCGCAAAGTCCATATTTTGGAACACGCAGCGCTCTCTGGTTGCACCCGAAGTCCATATTTTAGTGGTCCATTATGGACTGTCCAAGTCCATAGTTTAGAAAAACCAACTCGGCCCTGCATCGCCTGCTTTGCTATGAGTGGTGATCGACACAAACCTTGTGGGTTGGATTTTTCGGTGCGGGTTTTTTCGGTGCACCGTGCATCGTTTTTTTAACCCAATCAAGATCCGACAAAAAAAAAATTGCAAACCCAGGTGGTCCGATGAGAAACCTCGGAACATACCGTTTAACTTGATCGCATGATTTTTCTGACCTTTGTTGACCCCTACAATTTCTTTATGGTACTTCTTAACACATTCACATTTCTACAGTTACAACAGGAAAAAATACCAATTGTAGTTCAAGGTTCAGGTGTTCAACTGCAAAATGCGGAATTTCTCACTTGTGACACTTGTGACACTTGCAACAGTTATCGTGTGATTAACGCGTCGTAACGTAAGAACAGTTTCAGTTCCAGTGAAATGAGTCAGCATACGATCTACACCGGTGCAACGGACGACACCGCACCACTGGAGATTGATCTAGCCGACGATCCCGCATTGATCTAGCCCTATCAGCCGTTTTTCAGTGTGGGTTGTATTACGGTGCACCAAAAAAAAAGACCCTTATAACGTAGGGCCGATCTAGGGCTAGGTCTAGACCCATTAAACCGCACCGACCTACCCGCAAAATGGTCAATCGGCTACGAGCCGGGTTGGCCCTTCTCAAGCATTGCGGTTCGGTTCGTAAGTATCCGTGGTAATGGGGTACTACCCACCGTCATCTTGAGAAATGGTGACATGAATAGCGCCAAATAATAAAAAAAAAAAAAAAAGAGCCAAATTCACCTAATGGCAATGAATGATCAACATTAAGGTATTCAAGTACTACCATCAAGGGTCCTGAACTACATTTTAAGCATACACAAAATGTGTTAAACGTAAAATTTTATTTAGTGAAAAAATTTTTCACAAAAAAATTGTAAGATCAAGATTTCCTATTTGACGTGCTAATTAAAGCGCGAATTCGCTCTTGGAAAAGCGAGTTCGCTGTGAGTTTGTCAGCGATATTTATTTTTTAATAGCAGTTGGTCGCGAGTTGCAGTTAGACATCCATTTCTTCATGCATTGCGGACGATGTATCGAGATGGAATAAGAGCCGAATTCTCTGTTGCAAATGTCACATGCGATGGGCTTGAATCTCGTTCGTGGTTCCGGCATGTCAGGGTTTTCCGGTTTTTCCCGCTAACAAAAGGAAAAAAGACTTCATAACGTCAACGTTTTAACGGGGACAACGTTTAACACTTAAGTCATGATCAAGCTGTTTAACGGAAGTAAACAGTACCTACCGAAATATTTGAAAAATCAAGAAAGCTTTACGGAAAACAATGTTTTCGTGACGCCCTCAAAAATCGAGTTTTCCTCCAAACTCGACGGCATTTTCATAGTAATTTTAGACAGTGGGTGTGCCGTAATTTTTGAGGAAGTTGTATTTGCAAAGAGTGTTGAGCTTATTATTCGATGCAAACGTATTTGAACAGCTGACAGAACATTATGTAATAGATAAAGTTACTTTGGCTGACGGATGGACCAGAAAATTCCTAGGCCTATGACAGAAACAATGGTTTTTACGCTTCCTTTCACCCACAGTTGAACACACGTGTACATCAGCCCATATCGAGAGTGAATGATATGATCGATATGATTGATATATTGAAGCCCCACAAACGATTTCCGTTTACGATCGGAATTTACAAGGTCAATTTTTTAAATTTTCATCTATTTGTTGCGAGAATAGCCTACCACTTCTGCAAAAGAAATCGATAACATTTGGCCATGCTGGTCATTTTTTCCCCGTTAAATTTCGGACACTTATAATACGACTAAATCCTGGAACAAGGAACAACATATCTAGGCTACTTATATCGCTGCACCGACTTAAGATGGGAATTCGGTCAAAGTTTTACAGGTGCTGCCTGATCCAGACATACAATTTGGGTTGAAGATTATTTACGGTTGTAGACTAGGCAACTGTATGTATCTAATAGGTCTACGATGAAAATTTAGCTGAAATGTTTTAGTTCTCACCTTGAAGTCGATATTAGGGATTACTGCATTTCTCTTATATGTATCAGAGATCTTCGACGGCTGGCTCTTTGCCTGATTATCAGGGTACCATATTGCCAAGGATTCCTGACGATTTTCATTTGGAAATCGTATCTATAATTGTAAAGATATATTGGGAAAATTAAGAAAGAAGTGAGAAACTGAATGAATTTTAAAACAAAAACAGGATACTATTATCATATTGTTACAATCGCTTTGCCTTAATTGTTCACTTTGTGAAATCGGTTCACAATAGATGATTAAACGCTCGATGCTGCTCGTTGCGAGTCAGACAAGTAATATTTAATCCAAATTAGCACGCTACAACCAGTAGTCTAGATCGATGAGCGACAAAACAGAAGAACAAAAACACACCAAAAGGATTCCGGATCCGAACTTCAAAAAAGAAAGTGCCCTATCAACCCCACTTAAAGATTATGATAATCCGTGTCAGATTCGAGAATTATTTTCATTCACGCTAACGCAAGTTTAACAGGAAAACTAAAATAAATTTTTTTGAGAAGTTGTCATTTGCAACAGTAGATGGTCAACAGAACAATGTAGTCGATTAATGAATCAATCATTTAAAAGTATATCTTAACCAATCAAGAACATTGTTTCTTGGGTAAGGGTGGAATTCTTGTTGCGATAGTTTTTTAGAGAAAATCCCGGTGGTCCTTTCTACAACTACAAGAGTAGGAGAATTTGGGCTTTAAGCTAGGTCTACTCATAAATTTCTAGAAACAGCATTGTTATTTTCTTTAGCTCCTGGTCCTGGCATTTTCAGAATGAGTGCAGAGCATTGTATGAATATTACTTTTACAACTATGGGCAGGTTCAGAATAGTTTACATTGTGTAACTTCCGAAAACTTGGCCACTCAGCTGTGTGCGATGAAGAGTAAGACGGCTCTTTCACAACTATGTAGCGCTCTCCATTGCTCTGAGAATCAATGAAAATGTTACTTGAATCTAGAGGCTGTGGTCCTCTGAAGCACTTGATATTCTCCAAATCTTTGCAGCGCAATTCAGACATGTCCAATCCAATATTGCCCAGTTTCTTAATATCGAGAATTTTAGCCCTTACAGTTGCTGTCTTGAAACGCTTTGACTCTGGAAAGACATTTACAAATCGGTTATGGTCTTCAGCCATCCTTTGAAAGCAAACTCTCGTAAAGGATTAAAAGAATATATTAAATTATGAACTTGCCCAAACCAATGTCCAGAGCCTACTGCGGCACCCAATGAAAGCTGTGTTGAAAAGAATAACTTTTGTTGGTTCAATACCAGGGAGGAATCGATTTAAGCACCTCCACCAGATTTTCATAGGTATATAGGCGATGCAAAACGCGATAGCCAATTGTACGAAATGGTGCACGTGCAGCATTGTTCTCAGGACAGAACTCACATCAATACGCATCGATATCCAAATAACACGTAAAATTTCAGTTTTCCATATTACGTGGTATCCGACCATGTATACTGAAGAAAGAGAACATAAAGAAATGCGTAAAGACACTCAAATCTTTCTGATTTAAGCACGTTTATTTTGTTTTTTATTTGTTTGTTTTTATTTTATTTCGGAATCGGGCAATAGGTTAGTTATTTATTATAGGTTTTTGTGTCATCTTGCATTATAAACAACTTTCAAAGGAAATACTAGCTAGCAGAAACGTTAAGTGTGAATAGCAAACACGCTTATTTTCCTACACTCTCCGTACACAAATTTTTTCTATTGTAAAACATCTTTTTGCCATCTCTAGCTATTCACTTAAAAAGGCAATAAATGAAAATGTTTCTTCATTGTACCTATCTGAACTTTAAAAAACAACAAAAAATCCATTGAGACCTCCTAGATCTAAACACAGACCACCGACATTTGAAAAATATTTTATTTTACTCCACTGTAGCCCAGCAACGGAGAATTTATGTGCTGCTTCTCGTTTAAAACTATTTGGCAGTGATACCCACCCCCTAAACCATTTTTTAATCTTAAAACTTTCCAATGGTAGACTTTAATTGTTAATTGCCAGATTGGCAATTGTAATTGCAGGTGGAAATAAAATGGAGTAAGACCCTAAGAGTGTAGACCTTTTATTTGCCAGCTATTCAAAGACATTTAGGGTAAAAGCGCGAATTCGGACACCTTTTTGGCTAAGAGGCTTCCTTATGGGAAATGTGTGTATGGCCGATCTGCTAATTCCGGACAAATTTTCTAATTCACCGGACATTTTTGCTAATTTCGGACAGTAATATTTTTAAAAACTAATTGATTCATTCGATTCTATTTCTTATTCTTAATCGAATTGCTTAAGACATTAAAGGGGGTGCAATGAGGAAAAAACGAGATATTAATGATTAAAATAATCATAACAATGATCTGTCAAAACGAAATGTCGTCTGCTCAAACCCAAATTACACTAGATCGGCACTCTTCCAAAACACATAATTCTATGGAATTAATTATAATAATTAATTTATCTCAATAAGTAGCCAATAGTTTTAGAATTAACAGATATAAATTTAAAAATTTTGGTGGTGAAAATGGAGTGGTGAAAATTTCAAGAAAATGGCGTTGAAACTACGAATAGTTTGGCTTAATGTCCGATATTAAAAATCATAAAAATGCCTCCTAAATTGACATTTCATCGACCATTATTGATATCACTACATTTGTTAGGATGGCCTCTGTTAAACTGTGGAAATCGTAATGTTTAAAGTCTTGGTATATTTATAAAATGAGTGATTGCGTTTCTCCTTTTTCACCTAAGCCACCGTGTTGCTAATTCCAGACAGCAGACTACAGCAGACGACACAAAATGACATGCTATTTATTAACAAAAATTAATACTACAATAGAGTTGGCTAACGTCCGAAGTTGCCAGTTCGATTAATTGTGAAAAAAAAATTGGACACAAACTAGTAACAGTTTTTGCATGGCGGCTTACGGAGTTTCGCCCGTTGTAGTTTTAGTTTTAATTTTTTCCATTGAAATTATCTTTCTTTCCATTCATAATTGGATCACGAAATTCCTTCGTTATCAGGTAATCTTGTAATTTTTATTTGACCTCGATATAGACTGTACTTTATTTATTATTAATTTTTTTGTAGACGTGTTTACTTTCTGTAGCAGACAAAAATGGATGTTGTAGAGGAAACTGGCGGGCTGATAAGGGAGCCCATAATAACAATCTGTGAATTAAGTGACTATGCACAGGGATATTAAAAGTGACTATTGCCCATTATAATTAATTAATTAATTATTATAACGAATGGCACAGTTTTTCGACAACGGCTTCCACTACCCACATTTGTTGTGGAATAAAAAATGGGTAATCTATTTCACATTTAACTAGTTTTTCTACATACTGTCGTTTGTCTTTTCATCAAGTCCCTGTGCATAGTCACTTAATTCACAGATTGTTATTATTATAGATGTTCATATCATAGAATGTCCTTTACAAGACTATTGGATGCGTTATCATGAGTGATGAAAAATATTCATCGAGTTTGTTACTGCATTCTTCCTTTTGAATGAAATTTTGAAGAATTTTGAAAATAAAAAACTCAAATGTATTTTAAAAATAAAAATTTACAACTTCTATTTAAAATAATAAACAAACGAGACAGGCAGCAGAGCATAACAACTCATTTTCTGGCCAATTCATTTCCCATGTCCCTATTCCTTAAAAGAAAACCGATTGTATTAAAAGTTTATGAAAAAGACAAAAGATTAAAAAAGTTAAAACATACTTTACAAAAGTGTCGATGCAGCTGGGACAGCAAAAGCTGGGTATGTCATGTTTTTTGGGGATGTCCTTATGAAAACATGAATTATGGACCCAGCAATCACAAATCCTGCATTGGTTGCAATCGTCCTCTGTACCTGTGCTTTTACACAGTGTACACAGAACGATTGGTAGCTCTCGTTGGATTTTGTTGTCAACAATGGCTAAGGGTACGTCTGATTCAAAACAATCCACGACTTTCAATCTTGCTTGAAGCCTTGATGATCGTCGTGAACCTTCTACAATGAATTTGTCGTTTCTCCTTCTAGCTTTTGTTTCTTTCCTTTTTGGTCTGCAATTCAGATAAAGTATTAAACAATAACGTAAAACAACCATTTAACGGAACAAGAGCTAAAATTTCAAACCCTGATGGCAGAGCCTCATTTGTCAGACTACTGTCTGTAGCCGTATTGGCCCAAGATGGCGCCGGTTTTGGCAAGGACTCGTGTAGAAAATGTCCGTCCCTATTAAATGTTGTCTTAACTGAATGCTTACAAATTTGAAAATGAGCACTTACATTTCCATATATTGAAGATATCCTTCATCAATGTCCTCATCAAAATTCTCGTTCCGCTGCGGTTCATTCTTTTTCAGAATAGCTTTCCCCTTTTGTGTCCTGGTTTCACCCTGCTGCCTCTTCCTCTGCTCTATGCCTGACAGCTGCTTCCTAGCTTTTTCTCCAGTGAGAATAAGAGAGGGTGGATCTCGCTTTCTTGAAGACTTTGGAATCGTCGGAATGGGGCTAAAGTCTAGCTTTGAAGCAGGCGTATACCTGGCAACTGGTGGGATTTCTTAAAACAAATATTAGTCGCAAAAAATGGTTGGAATTCTTGCTATTTAACTTACCTCCAATGTTTCCAAAATATCTCTGAATAAGGTCTTTCCACAAAGTGAACTTCACCCTATCCATGTCACTTAGTCGGCCGAATTCTTCGGAGACTTCGCCGAGTTCTTCATTTTTCAGAATTTTGATAAAACTGTCAATGATAACTGGCGGAATCATCTTTTCAAATTCGGCCAGGATTACGTGTCCACTCTAAAATTGAAACAAGAGTTAAAGACATGTTTGTTTAACTGAAAAAAAAAAAAATGGGCTTACGTATGATGGGTTCAGTCGTAGATCACGGCAATCGTCAAGAGCCTCTTTTTCGCCAATGGGTTGTGTATCTAGATTGAGACTGAATGTATTCAATTAGAAAAGCTGTCAAGAAATCCAAATGTAGTGTAAAAATTCCTGTACTTACACAATCCCGAAATCCACCAGGAAAATTTTCCAGTAACGAAGAAGAACGTTCTTGGGCTGCAAAATCTTCCAGGGAGTCCAACGATGAAGAGGGCTTGTCGACATCATTGGTCTTAAGGTCTCCATGATTTTCCAGTAGTGGTTCTTGACTTCCATCATCCTTAGACAGACTTTTGGAAAAGCTAAAGGCAAAAGCGGCTGGTTGTAGTTCAAAAGTTTATAGAATATTCTTGTACTTAAAAACTTACTTCACTGTATCGGGATTCCAGGGATATAAACCACAAACTCGGAATCCGTTTTGGCCATATTTAGGCGACAGATCTGCCCAAACTTCGTTAAGTAAAGAAATCATGTTCCTAACGGTGACCCTGTTGTTTTGATTTTTTCCCGACCACTCGTGAACTTTGGCTTTCCACAAGTTCTTTAAGGGTTTAAAGAGAGCCACGTCACACGGTTGCAATATGTGTGTGGTGTTTGGAGGGAAACAAATCAAAACAATGTTGTTTTCCACGCAGATATCGGAAATTCGGATGTTGATATGGCTACGGTGGCCATCCAGGTACAGCACTACCGGAAATAAAACATTCTTGCCCTTCAGTTGTGGAACAAATTGATGCACAAGCCAATGGCAGAATTCATCAGCTGTCATCCACCCTTTTTTGGTGCAAAAAACTTCAATGCCAGGTGGCATCTTCTCCTTGGCCATCCAAGGCTGTGACCGTTCGTATGGAAAGATTACGAAAGGGGGAAGGATCCAACCAGAAGCTGAAATGGTGGCCAAAAAGGAAACACCGGTCTTAGCAGAGCTTTTTAGTGAAAGATACACATCTTTACTTCCAAGTTCTGCTAAGACTTTCCCTTTTCCAGGCGAAACCAAAAAAAAACTTTCGTCGCAGTTGAACGACCTCGCTGGGTCAGTAAGTAAGTTCCAAACCGTTATCACTATGAAACCAAATGTCCTTTAATTGATAAATTGCTCGAGTTCGCATAGCGACCGAAGAGCAATTGAGATTGCTTTCAAAGAAGTGAGACCTTAACCATAAGTGTTGACACTTTGTATTCAGCCGCTCTTAACGCAAAACAAACAAAAGAAAGACGATCGAAGCCCCTTCGGCGCTACTGCCCCCTCGATGCCTTAGACCTTTTCGGCCATAATAATAAAGCTTCTTCTTCTTGAAAAAATAAAAAATTTATAGGTGTGGGCATCCGCGACCGACCGATTAATTATTGTTGCGGGAACTGTGGTGACCACGTCCTCTGGAAAGAAAAAAGAGAAAACAATTTAGTTCAGGAGTGGGAGGGTGGAAACCTTAACTATGGTTAAGGTCTCACTTCTTTGAAAGCAATCTCAATTGCTCTTCGGTCGCTATGTGACCTCAAGCAATTTATCAATTGCAAACAAATTGCTCGACCTTAACCATAAGTGACTTTAAAGCTCATCTCTATTGGCTTCTCCGTCCAGAATGACCTCTCCGAATGCCTCCTTATTTATTGGGCGGTTGTATGTCTAGAAAATACACTCTCGGATGCCCAACTACCAGTCCGCAAAATTGATTCGATCGAAAGGCCGGCGCTCACGGCTTTCGGAGCCGATGCCCCACGCGTAGAGTGGGCGGAATAAATAGTTGTGTCAACTCCCGCCTCTGAAAGTAAGAGCTTAATCCAGCGCCCAATAGTAGATGCACCGATAGGCGGATGGGGCGACCTAAGACCTAAAATCAAGCTGGAATTCGTTGATTCGTTTCTAAAATCTCTCGTTACGAAAATGTAACGTTTCTAGCATGAGACCGGACAAATTAAAGGCGACGAATTAAGGCGATTTAAGGAAAAAACCTGTAGGGAGCCTTTACGTTGTGACTTCCTCAGTCGGCCAAGAGCGAATTTAACAACCGACCCGGAAAAGACGATCGATTTAAAATCGATGGCCGCGATCTCCGATACCCTGAAAAGAGAAGTCAAGGCGAGAAGCATTACCAATTTAGATGATAGGCTTTGAGCGATGGGGAAGTGTCTGGACCGAGACCTTCCAGATAAGATAAAACCGAGCCTATATCCCAGAAAGAGTTATATCTGGGCTTAGGAGGGTTAGAATTAAAAATGCCTAGCATAACTTTTATAACCAAAGGGTGTTTACCCACGTCATATCCTTCGATCTTATCAAGAGTAGCCGAGAGCATAGATCGAGAAACATTAATCGACCTATATGCCTTACCCTCTTCGTGCAAATCGGAAAGAAAATCGAGGACGACGGTTAAAGAAGCAGACAAGGGATGTTGATCCCGTTGAGCGCACCAACCGACCCAACCGTTCCATGAGCTCTGGTAGCAAGCTGATGTGGTCTCACGGTTGCTTTCCACGAGCAGCTGGACCACTCGCTCCGAAAAGCCGCTGTCTTTGAAGCGTTTCCGGACAATATCCAAACGGCTAACAGGAGGGATCCCCGTTCCAGAAGAGGGTGAGGGTTGCCCAATGGGTCCGAGAGCAATGCTATCTCTGGACAAATGATTCGGGGGGGCTGCCAGGCTAGTTCCATGATAGTCGGCCACCACGGTTGCGCTTGCCAAACCGGTGCCACTAGAATTAATTCGGCCTCTTCGTTCATGATCTTTGTCAGACATCTGGCGATCATGTTGAAGGGGGGAAATGCATATCCCCTCCGATTGGTCCAGCTCAGGGAAAATGCATCGACTGCCACTGCTTCCGGCTGAGGCTTCCAGCTGACAAACCGATCCAGTTGTCGATTCCATGTCGAGGCAAATAAGTCTATTTCGGGCTCCCAGAGGGCCAAAATCCACTGGAACGTCGATTCCTGGAGTTTCCAATCGCTGGACTCGTTCCGCATTCTCGATTGCTGATCTGCAAGAACATTTAGAACCCAAGGTAGGTGTATTGCTTCGATCGAAAGTTGGCGCTTCTCGCACCAATCGACAATGCCCGCCGAGATGGCGCTGAGAGCTGAAGATTTAGTTCCGCCCGACTTATTAATATAATGCACCGCCGTAAAATTGTCTAACATAAGACAGACTGATAGGTTGGAGACTTGACTGGTGAAGGATTTTAAACCATTAAGAGCCGCCAAAAATTCCAACTCATTAATGTGCCTGTTCTTATCCCGAAGAGTCCACGGACCTCTTGATGAAACCTCATTCAATACTGCCCCCCAACCTGAAAGCGACGCATCCGAAAATATTGTGATATCGGGGTCTGTCGCCGACATCGGTCTGTCGTTAGACTCTCTCACGTTGGCTATCCACCAAGACAGATTCTGTCTCGAATTTTGGTCCAAAACGATAGTCGAATAAAGCGAGCCCCCCGATTGTTTATAACTTTCAATGTATTGCGACTGAAGGTCTCTATAGTGCGATTGGGCGAATGGAATTGCTTTTATCGCCCAGGCAAGATTACCTAAAATCTTGGCGATTTCTCTTAGGGAAACTGAAACCCGTTCCAAGATCAATGATTTCCGCAGTTTTCTCGGGGCGGAGAGAAAGAGACAGAGACTTCGAGTCTATAATCAACCCTAAGTACTCAATGACTTGTTCAGGTGTGCCCACTGATTTTTCTAAATTTATAAGAAAACCACAATTTTCCAAAATGGACACCGCAAATAAATAATCTCTCCCTGCCCCTTCCGCGTTTGAATTTAATATGAGAATATCATCTAGGTAAATTATCAAACGAAGGCCTTGTCTCCGCAAAAAGGTTACAATTGGTTTCAAAATTTTGGTGAAAATCCAAGGGGCAGAGGAAAGACCGAAGGCTAGGCATCGAAATTGATACAAAACGCCCCCCCAAAGTATTCTAAAGAATTTCTTATCCTCTGGGTGGATGGGAAAGGTGAGATAAGCGTCCTTCAAATCGATTTTAACAAAAAAATCATTGTGGCGGATCAATTCTTGAAGTGAGCCGATGCCTTCCGTTTTAAAATGTTCCGGTTTAACAAATTTATTTAAGGATTTTAAGTTTACAATAGGTCGAAATCCGCCCGAACGTTTGGGTATAACAAATAGGGCCGCTTATGAACCCTTCTGTAGACGAGACGATTGGTTCAATAGCGCCCTTTTCTAAAAAAATTTTTACTTTCCTGTCACAGATCTCTGACTGAATTCCTCCCATTTTCATATTACGGCCTGTGACTGTTTGAAAGGGAGGGCTAATAAACTCAATTTTTACGCCTACCCCTACACTCGATAAGATCCAGGGGACCTTAGATAGGGACCAAAAATCAACAAAAAAACATAGCCTGGTGCCCACTATGACAGAATCCAAAACAAATAAAGGAACAGAGGAGTCTGACACATACCGATTGTTGCTGAAGCTGTTGTTCCTAGCTGCTCCACCTCTGTTGTATGCGCCGTTGTTGAAACTTCCACCGTAATGCCCGCCGCGGCTGCTACCGTTGCGTTGGAAACCGTTGGACGCTCCTCTAGCGCTGCTGCCATTCCCGTGTTCTCGAGACGAAGAAGGGGCACTGCCATGGCTGATGATCCTGAGTTGTTGGTCATCCCTGGCTTCTTTCACCATCCCTTTGATGAAGGTCCTCCCAAAAAGCGACCCGCATTGGCTAGTCTTGAAACGGTTTGGTTCGGACAGAAGCGAAACAAATTTAGGGTCCGAAATTTTCAAAAGATTCTCCCGTCGGCTGGCCGTGATGCCGTGAAAGGTGTGGCCCCATAAGCGCAACGCAGTATCAACCGCATTGGCCATAAGTGACCCTCTGAATTCCTCCTTCTCGGACATCTTCTCCCGTAAAAAGAGGAGTGGTCGGGCTACATCAAGAACTTTGTACTGTTCCGCTCTGAGAGATTTCTCATTTGCTTCCGCCTTGGACAGTTCTGGGCCTTTGATGTTAGGATCCTTGAAGCGACGGGCCATTGAGCTATCGAGCTGGGGACATTTCAACTCAAAAGAAGAATTAATGACATTAGGACTAAAACTCTCTCGAAGCTGCTTCGCTTCTGTTGGTTTCAGCGACGAAGTCATCCAACTTTTAAACTCCCTCATGCTCTTGCGGCACACCGAGAAATTCGTTAGTGGTGTAGGAGACGGGCTTCGTGCATGAGGAGTACGGCTGCGATCGCGGTTCTAGTCCCGTTCCTGGCTACGACGTTCTCTGGGACGCCGGTCTCTATCGCGTTGTCGAGCCTCTTTATCACGCTGACGAGCCTCCTCTTCACGCTGCCGCCTGCCACCGACTTCCTGCTGGGCATCGCCAACAACCTGTCTCTGTAAATCGTAACGATCCACCTGCCGACGATAGCCGGATGACGATGATGTACGATGATTCTCACGACCGCGGCTTCGCCTGGAAGCTTCACCACTAGAACTTGAATATGAACTGCTAGAGCTTGAGCTAGGGCTTGACATGACTGCGTTGCGTAAGAGCCGAAAAGAGTCTGAGGCATCGAGGGGGCAGTAGCGCCGAAGGGGCCTCGATCGTCTTTCTTTTGTTTGTTTTGCGTTAAGAGCGGCTGAATACAAAGAGTCAACACATATGGTTAAGGTCAAGCAATTTGTATGCAATTAATGAAAAAATCTTTGGAAGTTCTAATGAAAAACACACTACGGATATAAGGTGGTGCAGTTTAAGCTAGTGAGGGTGCAAAGGGAAGCGGCTACGGCAAAAAGGGCACTATGACCAACTTGAAATATTCCTCCACATGCTTAGCCCATTGTCGAAGGTCATGAGGAGTGATTTGGCTCTTCCCGGGATCCAAAATCTCCGCAGTTCTTAGGGATAGGTTGCGCCGTTGCCTAAATTTTGGTATCCATGTTTCTGCCGGTCGATTATTGGCGAATAAGGTGTGCTTTGTTTAAGGTGTGCTGAACGGAATCTAGCAATCCCTTGTTAGTCACCGAAAATCCAGCTTTGGCCATATTCCGGACTTAATTAGCAATGAGAAGTTCATCTTCTTCCAACAAAAGAGTTGGCCTTCCTCTTTTGTTTTTGATGGGGCGTTCATCATTGCAACCTTGCGCATACTTTAAGATCTTATGACGCAAGGAAAGCAAAATAAAAATTTACTTTAATGAATTTGGGCTATTTCTAATAAACCACTTGCTGCCAATAGTTTAGATCTAAAGAATCAATGACAGGTTTTCTAAATGGGCGAAAACTGGAATTTTCAATTCGGAAAAGCCACAATTGCCACTTTAATTCCTTGCTTTTCTTTCCCCGCATAATTTTCTGTTTAAATTCAGGATGTTTTTAGTTTTATTTAATAAACTTTGATCAGTTGTTTTGATTTTAGTGAGAAGAAAGGAAACCATTCCTTGATTGTAGGGCTCGGCCCTGATTTCCCGAGAACCAGCTTACTACCGGAACGTACTGGCGCTAAGCAAAAAAAACTTAAAAAAGGAAATGTAATGTGTGTCGCGCCAGTACATTTCCCTTTTTAAATTTTTTTGCACAATATTGCAAAGAATATATTTTCATCGCATGTAATGAACTTGTCGCTTCTGAGACTTGAACCATGCAAATTCGGATTACTAGCCAAGAATTCACCCACAGAGCTAATTCTAATAATGGTTTAAAAAAATTTCCAGCTATGCGGTGTTTTTAAAAAAAAGGGTCCGGAACTAGCACACCGTTTTACACGCAATGAGATAGGGATACAACAAGAGCAATTTAAAAACATTTTTTACATTTTTACAACAATTGGACAATTCAAAATTAAATGCGTATCACGCTGGAATTAAGGACTGAAAAAAGTGGAAAAATTTTTTGCGTTTTGGTAAAATCTAATTTTAAAAAGGTGTATCCGAATAAGGGGCAATGTTTCCCGAAATATTTCTCGTTTTAAGAATAGTGAGGCATAGTAAATTTTTTTCAATGTCTTTAAAATTAAATAAACCGTATTGGCGTTGAACTTCAATGCTAATTTTCAAAAAAAATGCAAAAAAAACTTTCTTGGATGAAGCCGGACTAGATTCTAAGTCCCTAATGCATTTTTCATGAATTCCGTCAAAATGGTGAAAAATAACACGAAACATCATACATAAATCGACTGCTTTTAAAATTCTGCGTCGATTGATGTAAAAACATAAACAATAAATTTTTGAATTTTTTTTGACAAAATCACTGTCCGACATTAGCATCGGCTGTCCGAAATTAGCAAAGTTGGGTGTTTGTTTATATTGCTCACATTCCGACTAAATGTTCACTAAACTGGACAGACTTATATATAATTTATAGAGCTTTTCCTGGTCTACATTTAGGTGTAAATAGTAACAGAACTTGTTCAGTCTTACCTTTAATATTTGTTTAGCCGTCTAGGTATCAGCTAGCAGAAAGTGCACTGTTTGGGTTCTTTGGCCGCAAGCAAAACGCACGGATTTTAATTAGCATTTTTCCGTTTGTTGTGGCGTTTCATAAAATGCCCTTTGGCCGAATAATGCATCCCCCCATTTAGTATGAATTTTGTCTATTAGATGTCCCAATAAACACCCTATTAGACAGATATTAATAAAAAAAAAGTCGCATTTTTTTGTCCGGATTAGAATGAAACTGCTCCGTGTCCGAATTTGCGTTTTTACCTACTTTTGACCTTGTTCCGCGCCACTATACCTCAGACTTTTTTTGCGAATGAACTGTTGGAACATGAACATACTTCCAAATCGATAAGAAGACGGATAAACAAGATCACAAAAACCAAAATGAAACAAAACCAAAAAACTTCTTCTGATTGCATCGATCTCGACTAGTGCAACTTCTAGATCGGCCAACCGTGTTGGCCGTGGTGGCTCTAGAATCCTCCGCGACCACGTCCTCTTCCTCCTCTAAGGAACTAAAATCAGACAATGATAAATAAACAATAGGTTATAGCGGAGCCTGCTACCCATAACCGGAAAAGAACATTGGGTGGTTGGGGGAGGGAAAATAATGGGGTCTTACTCCATTTTATTTCCACAAGCAATTACAATTGCATGCGAAACATTACGTTTCGCCCCTAAGGGTGATTTTAATGTCCCTCTAAGCTGAATCTTCGGCCTGCGATACAGCGATATCAGGAACCGATGACGGCTGTAGATTGCGTTTATAAAACCTTGCAAATGTAGAATTCGTCCTCCAGTTGCCTGCTCTTAAGATTTCGTCAATGGAAACCCCTGTCGACACTGCTTTCGAGGCGGCCGCGCCTCGCGTCGAATAGGCTGAAAAAACGCTGGTGTCGACTCCACCCTTACGCAAGAACTCCTTAATCCAGCGACCGATAGTGTTACCTGTAATGGCTTTATGTGGGCTTACTAGGGAAACAAATAGCGAATTAAGATCCATTCCTGGACGCTTGGTTGTTGTCCTGGAAATGTAAGAAACTAAACAGGCTACCGAACAACTGTTGGCATCCCTAAAGCTGGGAATCGAAAAGGATTGTAACGGGCCACCCATTTGCGTCTTCCTAGGACGATTTAGACAAAAAATTGCAACTCCTGATTCCACTCTGATGGAATTAAGGACGATTGCCGCAAGTTCGGAAGTTCGCATGAGGGTGGCCAATGTCATTAATGTTGCCAACTTCCGTGACAGTGATGGTAGACCCAAGGCATCGTTATCATCCATCCCTTTAACGAAATTTAGGACTACTTCTGGGTCCCACAAGTTAGAATATCTAGGGTTTGGTGGATTCTGGTTGTAACATCCCTTCAGCAGCTTAATTACAAGTGGATGAATGCCGATCTTAGCGTGCTCCAAGGGATCTAAAGTCATAGATAACATAGACCTATGTAAATTTACTGTGTTGTAGGACTTACCCACCGCATGCAGGTGAGTTAAAAATTCCCACACCGGCATCAGAGCATTTGACAAGGAATCAGCATTCCTTGCCAAGCACCAATCCGTCCAGTTACGCCAGGCGGACTCGTAAGCAACGTGCGTGGTGGAACGGTTTCCTGCCACGATAAGCTCGACCACTTGTGACGGAATGCCTCTCCTTCCCAGGCGATGCCGGATAATTTCCAGGCGACTAGGAGCAGATGAGACTTGCTCAAAGGATGTTGATTCCCTTGCGCCGATGTAAGAAGATTCACTTCCGGACGAATTATTCTTGGAACCCCGACTGCTAGCTCCAGCAATGATGGGAACCAGGCTTGACCTGTCCAAAGCGGAGCTATCAAAACAATATTGGCCTGTTCCCGACGGATTTTGTTAAGAACCCTCATTATTGGGGAGAAAGGTGGAAAACAGTAGCCTTTCATATGCTTCCACGACAACGAGAAAGCGTTAACTGTAAGAGCGCCGGGTTGAGGTTGCCAAGAAACAAAGGATTCTAACTGGGGGTTCCAGGA